>NC_081539.1:31110937-31423437 GCF_030273125.1 Centropristis striata | reverse complement strand
ATTTGCAATTTGTTCAAACAAATGAGAAGTGATTTTTATGTTCATAGATGATGTGGAGGTAGAACAACTAGTTTGGAGAATTTAAATTCTGATCTGAGAACTGTATCACAAGCTGTAATATTTGCACCAATTATCTGTTAGTGGTCATTAGAATTGGCCTTTGCAAATCTAAAAAGTGTCTATGAGTAGTCCTGTTATCGTGGGCATTGTTCTCACACAGATTCAGAGCATGTGTGTGTTTTGTGGATATGAATTCTCTCTACATCTCCCAATCTTAGAGGTGTTTTTCCTACTTTATGCTTGTATACAATATACTAACCTTCAAGGTCATCAGGAAAAAAACAAGCAGGCGTGAAACAGGCGCAGCAATAACAAAAACCCATCACTGATAAGACTATGGTCCCTCATATTTTCTTCAGAAGGAGAGGAAAGCAATCGAGGGAGCCTGTTTCTTTACGACTCTCATTCAGAGCTGGAGCTGAGAGCTTTTTATTTACAGGCCGACGGGTGGCTTCTGCACACATCTGTGCTTACCTTCATATCGTTTCATGAATATCTCATGCCTGAGATATTCATGGAACTATTCATCAGTGGAGCAGCGGTGGTGAGATGAGATGCCGGTGCAGGCTAGTGTGAAGATGCTGCAGCTGTACTCTGCCATGAGAGGCAATGCAGCGCTGCTGGCTGAAGCCTTGATGATCTGGCTATCAGCTGGTTGACACTTTCCACTGGGGGTTCTCGTCTCGTGTCAGAAAGATGAATCCCTGCACACCATCCTCCTCTTCTCAAGGCTGTGACTCTGCTGTGTGCTATCGATGCATTCCTCACTTACTGGCCCATTATATTCACTGACACGGCTTCAAAAGGCAAAGCAAAGGTCAGTAAAGCTTTATGTGTGCTTTTATTCGAACCTGGTCTCACAGGAATCCGTGGAATAGCCACGGAATCGTTCAAATTTCCGTGAAACTGACACGGATTTCGCTACAATGCAAGTTAATGCCAGTCATATCCCGTGGCTATTCCATTGATATTTGTTCCTATTGGTTTGTTCCAAGTCATGTGACTTTCAAGCAAAAAACATGGCGGACAGTTCTCTCATTTTAGTGAAAAAAATCAATATTTTGACTTAGATTCTGCATAAAAATGGATTTTGATCACATTTCTAGCGAGAAATATATGTTTTATTTTCTAAATCTTCACTCAGTGAATGTACATAATCACTTTGTATGTTGGAATAGCCACGGGATATGACTGGCATTAACTTGCATTGTAGCCAAATCCGTGTCAGTTTCACGGAAATTTGAGTGATTCCGTGGCTATTCCACGGATTTTGAGTTAAGTGAATCCGTGGCTATTTCACGGATTCCTGTGAGACCATGTTGTTTTATTCTGGCGGGTAGATGCTTGTTACTTCCAGGAATAATTACAAATACATACAGGTTAAACTAATACACCGTGTGTTCTTCTTTCTGCAGAAAGACTTTAACTAAAGAGCGATCAACAGTGAAGCTAATGCCTTAACCTGCATTCTGTCTAACAGCCAGCAGGGGGCGACTCCACTGGTTGAACAATAAGTTCTATTGTATTGAAGTCTATACCCAACCTAACCCATATGGGTCTGCTCCTCACTTCATTCATTACGTCAATAAATATTTTTCTAATGCAATTATTGTCTCAATCTCTAGTTTCAAGTCTTCTTCAATACAGCATGATTTTTTTTTTGTTTTGTTATACACTACTGGTCAAAAGTTTTAGAACACCCCAATTTTTCCAGTTTTTTATTGAAATTCAAGCAGTTCAAGTCAAATGAACAGCTTGAAAGGGTCCAAAGGTAAGTGGTGAACTGCCAGAGGTAAATAAAAAAAGGTAAGCTTAACCAAAACTGGAAAATAATGTACATTTCAGAATTATACAAGTAGGCCTTTTTCAGGGAACAAGAAATGGGTTAACAACTTAACTCTATGGAGTCTTGGGCTATTTTGTCCATTTTTGAATTCTTTTCATGTCTTTGTAAGTCATTTTGTGTCTTTTTTTAGTCATTTTGTGTCTTTTTTGGTCATTTTGTGTCTTTTTGTGTCTTTTTTTAGTCATTTTGTGTCTTTTTTGTCATTTTGTGTCTTTTTTAGTCATTTTGTGTCTTTTTTTAGTCCTTTAGTCCAACATAAAATGTGATTTTGAATCTTTTTTTTACTTTCAAAACACTATCATGCTCAATAAAGAATTTTAAATGTTGCAAATGTGCATTAATTTCAGAGTACACTGAGACATTAAACTGCATCATTTTCAATTAAATTCTGGAAAAGTTGGTGTGTTCTAGAACTTTTGACCAGTAGTGTATATTATTGTCCGATTTAGAGTAAAATAGATGATAAAGCAGAGCATACCTTAGGGCGTGACTTACAAGTTATTACTGTCTGTTAATCAGGATAGAGGCTTTAATTACTAACATGGCACCAGTCCAAGTCTGAGTCACTAAGAAGAGTCCAAGTTGAATCATCAGAGTCCAAGTCCAGGTCACAGGTCCGAGTCATCAAGGTTTAGTCGAGTTCCAACATTGGCTCAAGTACTCCATTCTGGCACCTTCAAAGAGCTGATATAGAAATAAAAAAGATTTACATTTGACATAATAACACAATGTCAACATGTCAGGGTGTTTTTATAGTCAACCAGTGGTTCCAAAATCCACAGCAACTGAAAAGACACTGACATTAACATTCCAAAGTCAGCTTTTGTAATGTGTTTGTGTCATTTCTTTGTATGCATTGTTCAGAAAGTAGTAGTAGTATCTTTTTAAAATAATAAGAATAAGAATCCAAGTTTGAGTCATCGATGTCTCAGTCAGAATGAACGAGTCAACAGAGAGATAATCCCAAAGAAAAAATTGGTAACTGAGCTTTCTTTAAAAGTGCTCTATGAGTAGTTGATAGTTTATAACTCACAGAAACCTTTTCAGTGGGAAACAGTAAGATCCACTCAAACTTTACATGCAGCAGGTGGGGGTGAACTATTGTTTATAAATATTTTAATACTTTTATAAGGATTATTTTCTACATTTTCTTATTCATCCATAACGTTTATCTGGAATGTTTTGAGCAGTCTGCTGGTTTTTAAGGTGGCCTGCTGTGTACAGACTGCAGCACAGTGTTCCCTCCATCGCAGATAGAAAAATCCTCCTGTCATAGTTTAAAGCAACAGGGAATGAAACTGCTTTTCAACACAGCGCTTTAAGCTCGGCGTACCAATGAGCTGCACAGAGCCATCCACAGCCCCGCTTGTTTGAAGAGGAAACTTTGACACTGAAGAGAAAACAGGCTTACATCTGTGTTTGCATGTTAATTAGACAAGTGCGACCTCTAGATTTTTGGGTGAAATGATAAAAGGAATGAAATCCAATCTACAAAGTAGATTAGAAAAAAAAAACAACAGAACAAAACCAACAACCCAGGAGTGATGCAATGTCTATCCATTATGCAGTGTTAATGGAGCAGGATTTAATAGAGCTGGTTCGGACGGATGAGTTGGAGTAATTAAATTTAAACAGATAAATAGGCTTATTTATATATTCTTTTGGAGGATGATGTTTGTGAGCTGTGGGTTCTGCTGTTATATGTACTGCTCTTGATATATATCTTTTCACCGCCGTATTAAAGCCATTTGTTGGATGGTATTAGATTGCTAATTAAAAACTCATCTCTGCTCTTTTCAACTTGGAAATAGGTTAGACTCTCCCCCTCTCTGTCCTTGTCATCTACCTTTTATTGTGTCCTTGAGAGCTTTAATTCTATTTTGGACATCTCAAAGACTGTCTGTCTGTAAAATAGGACAGAACTGAGATGTGTATTGTATTGATTATCTAAACAAATATAGCATATACTCACACCAGATCCTGTGCACACATGTTCAAATGTTTGCACACATGTCTGTGCATTTACCAGAATATCATGTGAGAGCTGGTGGTTAAAGGTTAATGCATCACTGAGGGATTGACATGTGTGTGTTTGTGTAAATAAATGTGGCATATCCATCTGCATTCATTCACCCAGAGGTCATCTAATGAGCAGTCTGGGGAGTAGGGATGTGTCATCAGGTGGTCTTGGTAGACAGGATTTACCAATAACAACAGCCACGGTGGTGTCCTCCAGTGGCTTGGTCCATACTGTAGAACCTTAGGCCCCGTTCACACGAGGACGGTCTGAACAGAAGACGCAAAAGTGGCGTCTCGTCTTCACTTTTTATTCCTCGTTTAGACGAGCGTTTTCAGGAGGAAATCTGCTGATACGGTGATCTAAAGTGTGTGAAATGTGATTGTATGCAGCCAGGCGGCATCACTTAAAGCCATAAGAGCATCTTTGGGCATGCAGAAGTTTTCACGCCACACATTTTCATCAGCTACTCCTTCCACAAAGTTCTCCTCCATCACTAGATCTCCCAGGTCTCGTTCACAGCCGTCTGGCTCCTCCCACCAATCGCTGCATCCAGAATGTGATGGAGGTAATTCCAGATCCTTCTCTGTTCACTAATACTATCTGTACATATCCTGGACATTTGGTGGAAAGACTCCTGTAAGTTTATTAGAGCTGCCAGAGCAGCTTGAAGGTCCCACCATGGAAATAATCCCACGTTTCTTTATTTCCTGTGCGTCCTCGTGTAAAAACGGGGGCCTTTTACACGAGGGTACAACGGGGGTTTACACGTCCTCGTGTAAACGGGGCCTTAGTTTAGCATGAAGGATTCTTAATTGAACTTAACATCTCTTGAGCTCAAAAACTGGAGAAAACACACAAAGCTTGATAATAACCAAAATCATTATCAAGAAAACCATAGAAAATGTCTAGATATCAGCTCTTCATTTAAACTTATGAGCTATTTTTGTTGTTATCATTATATTTGTCCAAACAAATGTACCTTTAGTTGTACCAGGCATTAAATGAACAAGAAAGCAAGGAGAAAACAAGGCTGGTCTAATCATTTTTCCATGACTGTAGGTCAAATCTGGTGACAGGTGATCACTATTTGTGTCCTGTGCGAAACCAAAAGTCAGTTTAAGCTACATATAAATATATATCTGTCTGCATTAAATGCAAATTGGGTTTATCAAGAATTGTAAAATCCCCCCAAACACACAATAATGTTTTTTTTCTGATCTGCTAATATAACAACAATAAACAGTGGCAGAAACCAGTTCAACAATTAACAACAGAACCAGTCAGAGCACTAAAGGATCCAAAAATTCATATTGAACATAAAGTATTCAGACATTTAATTAACATGTAAGTTGTAATTTTCACTTTCTAAATGTCCTGTTTTCATCTTGTCCTTCTTGTGGAAAATCTCCAGAAACACAGACAAATAAAAAACATGTGAGAGCTTCAGCCATAAGCAGCTGACTGAACCGTGCCAAAGCCTCATCAAAGCCAGAGAGAAGGAGGAACAATAACTGCAATATTCCACCTAAGCCCATTCACAATCAAATCACTTCTTTGTCTAGCGTGATAAAGACACAGCTTGCAACAGGAAACACGGAACATCTTCCACACAAAGCCACCTGAAGACAAATTACCCAGAGACAAAGCTGTAGATGCTCACCTCACATACACTGTAAAAAATGTTTGTAGAAATTACAGTAAAACACTGTCAAATTGCATCAGGAATGGGGCGTAAAATTAAAAATTGTGTATCACCGTAGTAGGCACTTTTAATTACCGTAAATCAAGGAATAGCACAATTTTTACTTTTACTGTCATGAACTGTAGGAAACGCACAGTTTTGCTGTAAAAATATAACATTTTCATGTAAAGTTAATGGAGATTTGCCATGATGTGTGAATGAATGACACAATTACCTCAAAAATAACGAGAATATTCAGTCTAAATTAGTTTTTGCTGATATTTAAATTTACAGTAGAAAACCCCCTCACTGTATTTTTTTACAGTGAAGTTCTGGCAACCACAGCTGCCGGTAATTTACCGTAAATTTAACAGATTATTTTTTACAGTGTACGATTCAATATAATACATCCCGCCCAAATGGCAGAGCAGCCAGTCTTAATGTGCTATCACCATTACACATCCTGCCTTAATACACCCCAAAATGATCAAAGATAAATAAATAAACACAGTCACACTAGTAAAGTATTAAATATGTTCACATCCCCATATCCAGACAGCAGAATGCCACCAGACAGACTGTCTGACAGCATCTAAAGGACCAAAAGGAAAATCACCAGCAATATATTTTGACACTGAAAAAGTGTTCAATAAAATACAAGACTTCAATACAAACAGTGGCATGCACAGTTTGAGAACTACACACACACACACACACACACACACACACACACACACACAATTGTAGGGGAAAAAACAACACGTTCCTTATCAGAAGCAAAACAAGAGGAAGTGCCTTATTGGCTGTCCTTTACAGGTGCAAATTACTTGGTGCCCTCTATGGTGTCAAAATATCAACTGGAACATTTAAAAGTGATATTGATTGAATATTTATGTCAGCCTTAAAAAAATGACACAAATAATGCTTAATTTCACCTTAAAAGTTGGTATTTTGCATATATATATATATATATACATAAAAAAGACACTGAGCCTCCACTATATCCTTGCTCTGACTCTAGACTATAGATCTAGAAACTTAATTTCCTCATCTTTGATTGCCTACTTACAAAAAAACGAAGGGGAAATGGTCCAACGACCAATGGCCGCCATTTTGATATGCAAATGAGAAGGTCAAAAACTCAAAATTTCACCTGGGAACCATTTTTTTTGGATTCAGCACCCTTGAAATAAGTAAAGTAGGCCAGTTCCCGACTTGTACCCATAAATGCTGCTCACTTTCACTTTTTGGACGATTCCGTCTAGACTATTATGACGAAAAAAGAAATAACTGAATTAGCAGTCCCTTCAGGGTGCCCCTACAGATGAGTAAGGTTCTCATGTGCTTTTGGCAAAAGGTCACACCAGAGGAGCACTTGTGCAAACCAGAGCGGCAATCAAAGAATCACCTGGGGGTTTAATTTGAGGATTGCACTTGAGTGGCCTAAGTGAAGCTCTGCTGTGACAAGAAGCATGGCAATATCCCAACATGGATATTCTCTGGTTCAATGAATGCTTTTCAAGGAGTATTTCTGCTCTTAGAGGGAAAAGGCCAAGAGGCAATTTCCCTTTGAGTAACATTCTACGGTAACATACCAGATTATCCCCTCAGAGTTCACATGGCAAACTTTTTGCAGACATTTTCTTTTCAGAGGCAGGCAGGGCTAAGTTTTAAACAGACTGGTAAGATAATGGTATCATATTTATATCAATGTAACTTGTGTATAAACACTGCCTCTGTGTAGAAGCCTTTGGCCCCTGCTGTGGCCCCTGTGTCAAATTAATAATAAAATGATCAATTTATAACAATGAACAATGGAACAATTCTAACCTTTTTTTTTGTTCAAACAATATCTCATTGTACACAAAAGGAACCCAGAATGTGAACATTGTATAACAGTTTAACTCTATGGAGTCTTGGGCTATTTTGTCCATTTTCAAATCATTTTCATGTCTTTGTAAGTCATTTTGTGTCTTTTTTGGTCATTTATGTGTCTTTTTTGTGTCTTTTTTTGGTAGTTTTGTGTCTGTTGTTGTGTCTTTTTTAGTTATTTTGTGTCTTTTTTGTCATTGGTGTCATTTATGGGTCTTTTTTGTGTCTGTTTTAGTTATTTTGTGTCTTTTTTTGCTCATTTTGTGTCTTTTTTTGTCATTTTTATGTCTTCTGTGGATTTTTTTGTGGTTATTCTGTCTTTTCATTTTGTGTCTTTTTTGGTCATTTTGTGTCTTTTTCAAGACATTCAAATATTTTGAATGCTTACATATCATCTTTGCCATTTTTTCATGTGGTAATGTGCCCCTCTGATTAAACACTGGCCCCTCCTTGGCCCCCACAGTAAAACTGGTCTAGAACCGCCACTGGTACCAACCAGTGAGGTGTGCTGAGGTTCATGCCTGCTTCACCTCGTGCCTCTTCACTGCCGCTGTAAGATTGCTGAGCACATGAAACAGCTTACACACATACATGATAAACATTAGCTAAACTATGGGGGGGGGGGCATATATCAAAAGTGTCAGTAATCCAAGGCGAGGTTCAGCTTGCTGATGCCGTACCGTGCAAAAATTCAGCAATTTTTTAAATAAAAAACAATCAAAATAGCTGAAGTTAAAGGGAAAATTAGTTTATAGTTCAAACCATTTAATAAATATAACCATTTGATTTATCTGTTCATTATATATTTTATTTTTTCCATGGTCACTGGTACCAACCATGTTGTAATTTTAATTCTTGTTTGCAAAGGGGTGAAATAAGTGAGGTCAAATTTAAGTGAGGGAAAAACATGGATACTTTCAAAAGAGTCCCTTGACCTCTGACCTCAAAATATCTGAATGATATTTTGCATCCTGTGGTCAGTAAATGGTTGATTATCCTCTCAGATTATCTCACCCTCATAAAACTACAAACCTAGAGCATTAAAAGTTTTTGAAACCAAATAACATCATGGTTTGTCTATGGTGTTCTCAAGGTCTCTTGTCTTAAGGAGGTATTCTGACGGGACTTTTCATATTTTTTCCACTCTCAGGTAAAGAACAAAAGGTTCAATTTAGCACCAAACCTGTGTAACAAATGGTATCAACCAAAGACTCACTCGCATCAGTGAGCATGGGAATGGCCTTCAGTTACTCACATTATAATGTTATTACTTTAATTAATTCATTGATTCATTCATTTTTATTTTCAATACAGATTTATGACAATAATTTGACACACAGTGCAAAGCTGCCTCTCTCAGGTTAATCTTCAGATTCCCAGTTTACAGATGGTATACACCAGCTATTCTCAACCTTGGGGTCGGGACCCCAATTGGGGTCGTGAGATGATTTCTGGGGGTCGCAAAATCATTTTGGAAGTCAGCTCTGTCTCCACTGTGTTAAAGTGTTCATGTGTTAATGTGTTTTAGTCTTTTTGGTCATTTAATGTGTTTTTTTTGTCATTTTGTGTGTGTGTGTTTTTTTTTGTCATTTTGTGTCTTTTTTGATCATTTTGTGGTCAATTTGTGTCTTTTTTGGTAATTTTGTGGGGTTTTTTTTAGTAATTTTGTGTCTTTTTTTGGTAATTTCAGTCCTTTTTTGCTCAATTTTATGTAATTTTTTGGTCATTTTGTGTATTTTTTTAATCATTTTGTTTCATTTTGTGGTCAATTTGATTCTTTTTTGGGTAATTTTATGTCTTTTCTGTAACAATAAAATATAAAAAATATATATAAATGCACAGACAGAGAGATGTTTTAGTTGTTGTCTGCTTCATTATTTGTTCAAAATTTGTCGTATCAACTGAGTTTGTCTGATCTGAACTGTGAGATTGTGTTCAGTGAGACAACATGCATGTTAAATTGGGGTCGCGACTTAAAAAGGTTGAGAACGACTGGTATACACCACGTGTATTTGACATCAACTGTTGACCTGCTATCTCCCCCTAAAACCCCCCTGGCCCCTTGCCCCAACCCTCTATAAATGGGAATAATGTTAAAAGATTATAATCACAATATTAACACAAAGCAGAGCACAGATGAAACTCCACCAGTTCTGCATCTGATACTCTTCAAAAACCATTTCTGACAAAACACAGACAGATAATACAAAATAAAGCAATAACACTGGTGCACAGAGTCCCATTTTACATCAGCAGTCATTACACACACACACACACACACACACCATGACAGCACCGGGTCATAAGACAACAACATCAAACAGCAGCACTGAAACGCATCAAGACAACAATGAACAATCATCCTGCAGAAAACCGCCGAGGAAGCACAATTGACCGATGACACCTGGCACACACACACACACACACACACACACACATTCTTGTACTTCTATCTTTGTGAGGACCCTCATTGGAACAGTGAATCCCCTTGCAAGGTTTTAATAGTTTTGGATTTTTCATTAGTTTTAGTTTTAATTTTGTTGTGAATTTTGTTGTGAGTTTTTAAAGTGAGTTTGCTAGTTTTAGTTTAGTTTTTTTTAAAATGCTTTAGTTTTAGTTTAGTTTTTATTAGTTTTAGTTTTTTGTAATGGGGTATTTGTTGGGTGGGAGATTAAAAGAGGTCACAGTAAATTTTGCCTTTATTTCCCTTGCCTTATCCATCTTCATTATGTATGAAAAAACGTTGACAAAGACGAAAACGAAGGACATTTTCACTATAATTTTAGTTAGTTTTGTAACCACACAATACAGTTAATTAGTGAATTATCATTATCATGTAACCTTTAACCCTTAAAACAAAGTCTGAAATCTCAAAAAAGCCTTTAAAGAAGTGAGGACCGGCCGAAATGTCCTCACTTTGCAAAAATGTCCTCACTCTGTTGGTTAAAAACGTGTTCCGGTCCTCACTATGTAGGAAGTACAAGAATACACACACACACACACACACACACACACACACACAGAATGTTCCTTACAATGGCTCTGAACTAAAAAATACCACATCTATACACAGTCCTTATGTACCATATGTACGTGTGTTATAGTCCAAACCATATGCTTTTTTATGCTTTTGACCATATGTTTTTGTTTTAATAAGAAATATAAATAATTACACACACCACAGTTTTCTGCATCCCTCTTTTCTGCAACCAGAAGACGTGGTTCATGTTTTTCATGTCAGAGCTGGACAACATTGACAGGCCAATATCCAATTTGTATTGAAATAGCCCCATTACTGCTCCCTCCACTTCCTCTTCCCTGGTTTCTCTATCTTCTCTGTTTCCGAATTGCCTTCCTGCCCTTTTGCTCATTCGTCTAAAAAAGAGAAAAAAACACCCTTATATGCTATTGCTGTATCGTCCTTCCTCTGTCATTCCCTTTGCTGTGTTATTCCTTTTTCATTCTCCCCCTTGCTCTTTTCTGGCATTAGTTGCTCAGCAACATCAAGTGGTATTTGGTGCCACGGAGAAAAAAATAGAGGGGAAGAAACAGCAGATTGAATGTGAGGGATCTTTTGTCATTGTGCAGTAGCTGGTGGGGCTCTGAAGCACTTGGATGTTGGAGTGGACGCCATTCACTCAGTCAACGCTCTGCTCTATGCCATTTATAAAAAGAGCACAATACATTGTTACATAAAGCTAATTATTGGTATCCTGTGGACATTTTGACCATATGTGGTGCTGATTTTTTTGATGCATTACAGCATTACTCTTATTCTATTGTGCAAGGATTTACATAGACTACGAGCTGATGTCAGTAATGGTATCAGCAGCTAGTGGCAGTCATATTGAAAAGGCTGCAAAGCATCATTAAAGAAAAAAGGTTTAGTGAATGTTTTATGATGGTTTTGAAGGCCCGGCCCACCTGCTGCGTCAAGAAAAAGAAAGTGGAGGAAGCCGGTGGGAGGAAGCCAGAGGACCTGCAGAGAACATGCAAACTGCACACAGAAGAGCAGCAACATGAACCCAGAACCCAGAACCCTCTGGCTGGGCTCGCCACCACACTGCTGTGCAGCCCAATATTAAGAAAATCCAAAAAGGAACAAAAAAATATATCTGAAGGCCTTCACAAAAGACCTATAAAAGAGCTACTATGAGTCACATTTTGCAATCAATGAGTTGTAATTGTAGTTAATAATTACTTGTGCCTTGGTCTGTACAAAACATTCATCATGCTTTCAGAGAACTTCAGATGAAGCAAGAACCCAGGGAGAGAAGAACCCTAATGGGGTTATATGGAAAAGTATTAGGGTCACACTGTAAAAAATGTCTGTAGATTTTACAGTGAAAACTGTTAAACCATGACAGTAAAAGACCGTAAAATGATAAATGGGTTAATTCAGTTTCAGTAACAATGAAACACCGTAAATGTATATATCAGCCAAAAACAGTGTTTTTTTTTGTTTTTGTTTTTAAATACATTACTCCACTGTAAAATACACTGGCACCGTGTTTGTAGCAAAAATATACTGTAATATATATACAAGCCATCATTTTTGCATTTATATTTTGTAAAAAAATACTTTTTCTAACTGTTAAATGTACTAAACACAATATACTGTAATATTTAATGGTAAAATCTTTAATTCATGCAGCATTTATAAAGTATTTTCTTGTCAATCATTTTACTGTAATATTAGAAAAAGTTGCACTGTATTTATTACGGTAAAGTTCTGGCAACCACAGCTGCTGGTTATTTACCGTAAAAACAACAGGTCTTTTTTTTACAGTGTAGGAGTTGAAATGACCAGGAAGAAGTTGAAATGTAAGGGGAAAAGTAAATTTTTGGAGTTTGGTGAAGAGAAACGGTGTGTCTATCTGAACAGTTGGGTAGACTGGAAACTACAACCTGATTTTCATCAATATCAGTCATATAATGAGCAATAACTACAATATTTAATATTATATATTATATTATATAATATTTAAGGGTGTAGTAGAACTAGAATCCCCTGACACTTTAATGAGCTATTCTTCAGAGTAGGTTACTACAACTATTGTTTTGGGAAAATCTACTTTTATGTAATTTAAGTATTTAATTTTCTGGACATATACACTACTGGTCAAAAGTTTTAGAACACACCAACTTTTCCAGAATTTAATTGAAAATTATGCAGTTTAATGTCTCAGCATGATAGTGTTTTGAAAGTTAAAAAAAAGATTCAAAATCACATTTTATGTTGGACTAAAGAACTAAAAAAAGACACAAAATGACCAAAAAAAGACACAAAATGACTTACAAAGACATGAAAAGAATTCAAAAATGGACAAAATAGCCCAAGACTCCATAGAGTTAAGTTGTTAACCCATTTCTTGTTCCCTGAAAAAGGCCTACTTGTATAATTCTGAAATGTACATTATTTTCCAGTTTTGGTTAAGCTTACCTTTTTTTATTTACCTCTGGCAGTTCACCACTTACCTTTGGACCCTTTCAAGCTGTTCATTTGACTTGAACTGCTTGAATTTCAATAAAAAATGGAAAAATTGGGCTGTTCTAAAACTTTTGACCGGTAGTGTATATTCGACGTATTGAGGTAAATCAGGTTGTAGCTCGCAGTCTACTTTACCAAACTGAAAAAGTTGACTTTATTCTCAAAATATCGACTTTTTCTAGAAGTGCATAATGACATTTTTTTCTAATCTCATTATTTTTTCTCCTACGTGGCCCTAATCCTCTTCCACAGGGTTACAATTAACAACCTGTTGAAATGTCTCAAAGTCATTGAGTTCACAATTTATATTATTTATTTATTTTGTCTTAAATTGGCAATATGAATATTCTATTATGTTACTTGGACAATGCTCTGGGGCATTTAGAATTCAAAGACTATATTTTGCTGCAGAAAGACCTTAGATTTTAACTAGAATAAAAAGGAAAGGGAAACTAAAAGCCTTAACATCATCCTTAAAGTGAAGCATTAAGAATGGACCCCTGGGTCTGAACAATCATTCCTCACTGAGGAAACAATGCACTTAAATGCATATGAAAAAAAAAATTTTTTATAAGTGTATGTTTCAGGGTCATCTGGTGTTTAGTAGAAGTTGGGAGATGTAACATGAAAATGCCCAGTAGCACAAAGAAATGGCTTCTACGATAGAAAAGTCATGTTTCAAAACGGTTAATGTCAACCATAGCATCACATTTTTGAGAATTTGTGAGATAAACTGAAGAGAGCCATTCATAATCAAGATATTCCTGAAATATCAATATTGATTAACTAAAAACTGTGTAAACAAACAATATTACCTGCAGATTCAACATCATACACTGCAAAAAAAGAAAAGTTGGGTGAACTCAAAATTTCAAGGCAACAAACTTCGATAAAATTTTAAGTTGGACAATTAAACTAAATATTTTAAGTTTTGTTTTTGAGTTTGCTCAACTCTGAATTCAGATTTTTGTCAACTCAACTGTAAGTTGTACTAACTTATAATTTTACATTGTAATAACTTTTAATCCTTACTTCTGCTAACTTCTGCAATGTGCTGAATTGGCACGATTGTAACGCCGCTATGAAATGTCAGCTAATGTTGCGACCACAATTTAGAGTTAGCATTGATACACTAATGGCTACTCTTGTAGCTGTAACAAGCAGCGCCGCTAGCATCAGTTAGCCGCTAGCATCAGTTAGCAGCTAGCATCCGCTAGCCGCTAGCTTTCGTTAATGACTGAATTTCACCGCTTTTCCGCATTTCCCAACAAAGAAATGAGAGTTATCAGAACTATTGTCCCTTGTTGTGAACCCCAACTTAAAGATATAAGTAACAACAACTCACCAACTTGTTTTTGAGCAGACAACTGGCTTCCTTTGTTGTGCTAACTTACATTATTGCCCTAAATGTCAATCATTTATATTTCCAAGTTTTACCAACTTAAATCACTGTTTTAGGCCAAAAAATACAAGTTGGCTTTTTTGCAGTGTAGCTGCTTCCTCATGTGCCGCTTTAACTTCACTCTTTGTTTTCATGCCAGTACCGTGACATAAGAAGTGGCCCATGCAGCTAAATAAAGGCAACGATAAAGGTGTAATGTGTCCCTCCACAACAGGTGCAGCCAGGTAAAGGTGAAGTCATGGAGAGGTCAGTGGAGCTTTACTGGCCCACTCACTCCTCCACTAATCAGCTAAATCACCTGTGTGGCTGTGCCAGGTGTGCATGGCCTATAAATATAAAACACAATACGCCTCTTTCACACAGGGCTGAAAAGCACAGGTGCACTGAGTAATTCCTTTTATTTTTTCAAATCTATGCTTTTCCTATTGTCACATGCCAAAATGTCTACTTGTGAAAAGATGTGTTCCAGGGAAAATAGCTCAAAGTGTTTCAGTCAACACTGTTGAAAGACTCTGGTGGTTTACAATGAGAACTCACAGGATTCCTGCCATTCAAAGCAAAATAAAATGTCATGGTAAGAAATGTAAAGCTACCTTGTCACTCTTTATTATGCAGGATCTCGTCTCTAATCAGCTGGCGTCTGTAGTTACTATCTATGATCACTTCAGGATATAATAGCTTCCTTGACACGCTGTTGATTTTTCAAATGAAGCTCAAGAATCTTCAACAACAACACATTGATCACAATGTGCACAGCTAATTACAATGTACAGTGCACCAATTAGCTTGTATATAATTGCTTCTTGAATGTGGGAAGTGGAGTAGCCCCTGGAGTATGACTCCTCCTTTGTGTGAACCAAATATAGATTTCATTATTATCCTCCCCAGTAAAATATGCCTCTGCTTATTAGTCACATTTGATATGTAAGAAAGTACTGGCCAAGTAGCAATCTGGCTGGGGAGTGTAATGCATCCTGCCTTTGTATCTGGCACTTTACAAGATTATGCTAATTATGCCAAAGGGTTAGAGCAATTAACTGAACTGCAAACAAGTCTTCCTCCTTTCTACTTGAAGCAGCTGTAATGAATTTACTGTATGCCTGAAGAAGAAACACACAACTTCTCACTGTGGAGTTCCTAGAAGGAAAGATCTGGAGAAATACAATGCACAGAGAGGAACTGTGCATGTGAAAATACAGTATATACACTACCGGTCAAAAGTTTTAGAACACCCCAATTTTTCCAGTTTTTAATTGAAATTCAAGCAGTTCAAGTCAAATGAACAGCTTGAAAGGGTCCAAAGGTAAGTGGTGAACTGCCAGAGGTAAATAAAAAAAGGTAAGCTTAACCAAAACTGGAAAATAATGTACATTTCAGAATTATACAAGTAGGCCTTTTTCAGGGAACAAGAAATGGGTTAACAACTTAACTCTATGGAGTCTTGGGCTATTTTGTCCATTTTTGAATTCTTTTCATGTCTTTGTAAGTCATTTTGTGTCTTTTTTTTGTCATTTTGCGTCTTTTGGTGTCTTTTTTTGTCATTTTGTGTCTTTTTTTTGTCTTTTTTGGTCATTTTGTTTCCTTTTTTTGGTCATTTTGTGTCTTTTTTTAGTCATTTTGTATCTTTTTTTTAGTCATTTTTTGTCTTTTCTGGTCATTTTGTGTCTTTTTTGATCATTTTGTGGTCAATTTGTGTCTTTTTTGGTCATTTTGTGTCTTTTTTTGGTCATTTTGTGTCTTTTTTTGTATTTTTTTTCTTTTTTGGGGTTATTTTGTTTCTTTTTTGGTAATTTTGTGTCTTTTTTGGTCATTTTGTGTCTTTTTGTGTCTTTTTTGGTCATTTTGTGGTTTTTTTTGGTCATTTTGTGTCTTTTTTTAGTCCTTTAGTCCAACATAAAATGTGATTTTGAATCTTTTTTTTACTCAAAACACTATCATGCTCAATAAAGAATTTTAAATGTTGCAAATGTGCATTAATTTCAGAGTACACTGAGACATTAAACTGCATCATTTTCAATTAAATTCTGGAAAAGTTGGTGTGTTCTAAAACTTTTGACCAGTAGTGTACATTGCATTAAATTTGCAAATAATTGTGATATACAATTTAATAAGTGTTAATGCTTTAATCATTATTTATGTAGTAAAATCCCAGTCCTACTGGACGTCCAGAAGCTATAAATGAACAAATCGTTCTGCTGAAAGGAGAGACTTGAATTGAAGTGTTACCATTATTATGTCTTTTATTAAATGAACACAAGCAGAGCATTGTGACAGAGCTCTGTGGGTTTAACCTCATTCAGAGAGCATTTGCATAATGTGCACTCAACCAGAGAACCTGTCACTGTTAACCCCATAAAAAGGGGGCAAACATGCGGGTTGGGGGCCAGGTGGGGTCAGACAGAGACAGGAAGCGGGACATCAGGGACCCTGCAGGACGTCTATGGACTCATACACTGTAAACAATTGTCTTGTAAATTAACAGTAAAATACTGGCAGCAGGGTTTCTACTGTTAACCCTATAAAGCCAAGTGTATCATATTTGATACATAAGTTTTTGAGACCTCTAAATCATCAGTGTGATATTTTTTTCCCTGAAAAACCTGATGATATAAATAAATGATCTAAAATCCCCACTTTGTATAGAGAGAGAGCAAAAACTGCTCAGTGTTGACCAGTTATTCCTAAACATTTAATCCAAATGGCTATAATTTGGTGGTTTGATTCTGCAAACTGTCTTTTTAATTTAGAATTTCCTTAGAGCAACAAATTTCACAAAAATACCAGATGTAACAAAAATGATTTGCTGAAAAAAAAATCCGTCATTGCTGTTTGAAAACGTCATATCAGCAGATGTATGATGTTGTTTTATATGGAAAAAAATATTTTGTATGATTGAGGAAAATGTTAAAAAGAAAGTCAAAGTTTTATTTGGTTGAAAATATTAGGTTTTATGTGATTATGTGAGTTCAAGAAAAGCAAATTGTGAGCAACGAATTGGACAAAAAGACCTGATGTATCAAATATGATCCAAATTAAATTCATATATGAAAATTTATATTGAATTTAAAAAAATGTTAGCCGGTTCAACAAACACTCCATTTTTGAAAATTTAGAATTTTCTGGCAGTTATTTCACGGTTCAGGCTTTATAGGGTTAATTTTACAGTTCCTCTACTTTTATTTACTTTACAGTATGTTTCTGTGATAAAACCACATACTGAATTACAGTAAAATCCTGCATTTCATTGATTCTTACAGTAGACTAAAACACAGTTTAGTGTTGAAGCTAGTTGCAATCAATCAATCAATCAATCAAATTTTTATTCAAGAGTGAGGGTCGATAGGAGACAGATATTAAAAACAGGAACAATGCAAATAAATAAATTACACAGCAGACAAAAATATGACAGAAACCAAAAATACAAAAAGATGATCTTCAGAGCGACCAAAATAAACTGCAATATTGTTGCAGTAAACAATGCAGTCATTTTCTGTAAATAGAGCAAATTACTGTCTGAAAGACAATTACTATGAATTAAGCGCTGTCTTCACAATAACCTCAGTAATTTTAATAAACAATATACTGAATGAGTTAGTTAAGTGAAATACAGCCATTAAAATGTGGACAAGAAGAGACTTATTAAATATCATATATATATAATATATATATTTTATGGGAAACGGCAAGCTACCTACAAATATTGCCCAGAATGCATTGTTTTCTACAGTATAATACCTTTTTAACCCTCCTGTCGTCCTTCCGGGTCAAATTGACTCAATCTGTTTTGACTATTCCTTCTTTCCTCCCTCCTCCTGCCTTCCTCTCTTCTTTCCTCCTTCCTTCTTTCCTCCCTCCTCTATCCTCCTTCCTTATTTCCTTCCCTCGCCCCTCCTTTCTTTCTTTCCTTCCTTTCCTCCCTCCTTCCCTTCTTTTCTTTCCTCCTTCCGCTATCTCCTTTCCTTTCTCTCTTCTTTCCTTCCTCCTGATTTCCTCTCCTTTCCTCCTTCCTTCCTTCCTTCTTTCATCCCTCCCGCCTCCATCCCTTCCTCTATCCTCCTTCCTTCTTCCCTTCCCTCGCCCCCCTTTCCTTCCCTCCTTTCTTTCCTTCCTCCTTCCTTTCTGCCCTCTTTCCTTCCTTCCTCCTTCCTTTCTGCCCTCTTTCCTTCCTGCCTCCCTCCTTTTCTCCCTCCTTCCTTCTTTATTTTTTCCTTCCTTTCTTCTCCTCCTCCCCTTACTTTCCTCCATCCTCCTTCCTTTCTCTCTCCTTTCCATTCTTTCTCCCTTTCCTCCTCTCTTCTTTCCTTACTCCATCCTTCTTTCTTTCCTTCCTTCTTTCCTCCATCTTTTTTTACTTCCCTTTGCGTCCTTCCCTCTTCTTCCTTCCTCGACCCGAGGACAACAGGAGGGTTAATGGAAAACAGTATGTTACTGTCATAATTTGTCTGTTTTCTTACAGAAATCTGTTAAAGTGTTACTGCAATAACACGACCAACTACAGCCTCCCAAATATCAGAGTTTAATCAACACACTGTTATTAACATTGCATCTTTACTGTGCATTTCCTAAAATCAATAAAATATTTCTGATTATTATTCCTCTTGTCAGGGCAAAAAAAAAGCACTGCATGTTTCAAGGTGAAACAAACTAAGAATATCTTTGGCAAACACTAAAACCTGCATGCCATTTGATGAAATATTGCTGTAGACTCATGTCTGGGCCTGAAAATCTGCTGTCTGGTCTTTCATGCCAACCATTTGTGCATAAAATGATGCCGTAGAGAAGAACTCACTGAGAGCTGATGGTGATTTTCCCCCTGATTGGCTCAACAGTCGAGCTGCATGAGTCACAACAGACTGAACGTTTGCAGCAAATCTAAGATCTTTCTTCTCTCCTCGTTCTCTCCTTTGGCCACTTATCTCTCCATGCACTGTAAAAAATAATCTGTTTAATTTACGGTAAAATACCGGCAGCTGTGGTTGCCAGAACTTCACCGTAAAAATGACAGTGAGTGGATTTTCTATTCCAAATTTAAATGGAAATATCAGCAAAAACTGTAATTTAGTCTGAATAGTCCTGTTATTTTTAGGGTAATTGTGTCATTCATTCACACATCAGGGTATATATATACAACTTTTGATCCCAAAGTCGTTTTAATGGTACTGACCAAGTTTGAAGTCAATTGGATAAAATCTGTAGGAGGAGTTCGTTAAAGTATGCGACCTGGAAATGGCCAAAAACGATGACAAGTGCGATATTCAATCCAAGATGGCCGACTTCCTGTACGTTTTCGGGTATGGGTTCTTGAGGCTTTTTGGTGCGTCTTCCCATGATACACATATCTACCGACTTTCGTGTGTCTACGTGAAAAAAACCTATATTGTGAGGCTGTTTTGAAAATTTTGAGGGGGCGCTAGTGAGTCATTTTGCAAGGTCCATTGCCGCAAATACCAGAATACGTAAATTTCACATGAGATTTATGTATATTCCAAATTTGGTGAGTTTTGGAATATGATAAAGCCCCCAAAAAGGCAATTCATTTGGGAGAAGGAGAAAAATAATAATAGACGGACCAATTACAATAGGGTCCTCGCACCGTGAGTGCTCGTTTTTTTCTCCATAAATTTTGCATGAAAATGTTATATTTGACCTAAAACCTGTGTGTTTCTTCCAGTTTATGACAGAAAAAAGTAAAAGTTTTGCGCTATTCTCTGATTTACGGTAATTAAAAGTGTCTAACGGTGCGTTCAGACCGGACGCGTAGCGAATATTTCGCGCGACAAGATTACATACAAAGTCAATGCAAACACGCGAATAGACGCGAATTTTTGCCGGCGGCGCGAATCGCGGGTTTCGCGCGACACGAATGCCGCGATTGACGCGAATTTCGCGGCGCGAATGAAACAACGCGAATTCGCGTGAGTTCAATAAATTCAACTTTGGCGAAATATTCGCGTGACGCTGTGTCGGGACAGCCTATCAGCGTTGAGATTCTGGACGACAGTGTCCGAGATACATACATGAGAGAGAGGAGAAAAGAGGCAGGAAGGAGGAGTGGGTCGGCAGGAGGGACAGGAAAAAGGTGGAAGTACTCTGCGGTCCTCTCTCCGTGCTGAGTGCGCCTCCGGATGATGTCACTCACCCAGACACGACGGCAGAGCAGGTACAGGGACGCTATGCTTGTAATGTCAGCCATGGTTGATGACAGAATGAAATGGAGGCAATTATTTGGCGCTAAATAGTCTCTTGGGCGAAAATTCGCGTCGCGTTACTCGCGCGAGTGACGCGAATTAAATTAAATTCTCCCGCGTATCAATTCGCGCGAGTAACGCGACGCGAATATTCGCTACGCGTCCGGTCTGAACACACTGTAATACGGTGATATACAATTTTTCATTTTATGCCCTATTTCTGATGTATTTGACAGAGTTTTACTGTTATTTCTACAAACCTTTTTTACAGTGTGGACCTCCATGCTGCAGAGATGTGTGGACAAACACTCTGACTACCTTCTAGCATGACTGGAGGACTGAAGACTTGGGGAAATGTCAGCTTGTCCATGCTGAACCACAGTTGAATCATCCTGTTTGTGCATTATCAGGTTCAGCCAAAGTTCAGACTTTTCAAATTGAAAACAACTTTCTTTAGCCTTCAATGACACTGACTGGTGACTGTGAATAACGGACTCACAGGCAGCACTTAATGCTCCAGTATTGGCCCCATATATCAGTCCAACACTAATGTATATTGAGCATCCAATTCTTCCCTCATATGCAAACCTTGAAGGCACTGAGGAGGAGAACTGCCTCCCACCCACAAAAACTCTCATTTACTTGTTTGTCCTATCACCAGCAGCACTCTGGCTCTCTCCACCTACACTTTTTAATCAAAATCTGCCTGCAACAAGTTGAGGCCTATTCTGTGGGGAGCGTTGTAGCACCTGGGAAAACAGAGGAAATCATTAACTGAAGGAGAAAAAAGTAGAAAGCAGCTACGACGACACAGTAGATTACAGCTTTTCATCCCAAAATGATTCCTGCTATAATGTTGATTATAACATGCTGATCAAATCTGAAAGCCGAAGGTCCTTCAAGGATAAATGTTTCCATTAGGATTCAAGCTGATACTGAATACTTGAATTTATTAAAAGCAGTTTCATCTTCAAATGGAGATTAAGGTCATATCTATTGAGAATATGGTCAACAAGGTGAGCATTAATTTGTTATTAACGTCTACGATTTATGTTAATGAAAACTCTCATCTCTGTTGAATACTTTACTCCAATGCTGGTTTCCTGAATATTTCTTCTCACTGATTCTATTCTATGGATTTTGAGTTTTGCATAATTTATTTGAGTCTTCAATTTCCACAACAGCATCAAGCGGAACAAAAGATTCTACCTTTGTGTTATTCTGAGTTTCATGCTGAGAATAAGGCGCCCTGTTTTCTCAGTTTTTATATTCTTGTCAGCTTCTGCAACAGCAATTAAACCACAAGACACTAAAACTTTAAAACAGTGAAAACCAACTAAAGTAGAACAGGAAAAAGTATTCATGAGGTTATATAGTATTCCTGTAATTATCCTGCAGATGGTTACATTTTAGTGGGATAAAAAAAAAAAAAAGAAGACCCAATCACATCTGCCAACTCCATATTTAGCCCACTGTCTGGAGCATTAACAGTATTAAACAGCTATTTAAATGTACACTGTGGCTTGGATAGACTTCTAATCTGACTGTCAAGTCACTACCACAGAAATATTTCAAACAGGTTGTCATGCCCCAAAGCATAACCTGCTTTATCCTGTTTTACTCTTAATGGAATCATCATTTACTAAATGAGTGAGTATCAGTTTTGCCGAAGACTTGAAATGAGTAATTGAGACCATAAACTCATTAGGAAAATATTTACTAAGGTAATAAATCAAATGAGAAGTAGGGTAATTTTCTCATATATTATTATGCAACCAGTGGAGCCCCCCCTGCTGGCCAGTAGAAATAATTCAGGTTTAATGCATTTCACACTGGCTTCACGTTTCAGACAGGGAGGTTGCTGCTTGTGTAGAAACCAATACGAGATGCTACGATATAAGAATATGGAATATATCATACAACATTGTTTCTTTATTTCTTTGTCTTTTGTAATTATCCTCAACAGGTAAGGAAGCTCACCTTTTGCCTGGACATGTGGCCTTAGATAGATAGATATAGATAGATATACTTTATTTATCCCAAGCTGGGAAATTACAGATTAGCTTCCTTAGTGACATGTAGCAGCTCGGCTCCTGTATGTAGCAATCAAGGTTATAATAGTTTTGGATTTTTCATTAGTTTTAGTTTTAATTTTGTTGTGAATTTTTGTTTCCAAATTCAGTTAGTTTTAGTTAGTTTTTAGAGTGACTTTGCTACTTTTAGTTTATTTTTTATTTTTTGAAAATGCTTAGTTTTAGTTTAGTTTTTATTAGTTTTAGTGTTAGTTTTAGTTTTTTTGTAATGGGTTTGTGCCTTTGTTTCCTTTGGTTTATCATCTCAGCCCCAATAAGGTTATTAACTCTTACAGTTCTGGGTGTTTTGTATTTTGGTTCTAGTGTAAACATCCCAGTCTCAGTAAACATATTCACCATGTGTTGCATGTTCAAATAGAAACACTGAATTATGAATGAAAAAAGTTGACAAAGACTAAAACTAAGGACATTTTCACTATAATTTTAGTTAGTTTTAGTTAGTTTTGTAACCACAAAATACAGTTTCAGTTAGTTATCGTTTTTTTAAAAACTCTAGTTTTTATTTTTATTTCAGTTAACGAAAATGTTTTTTCAATTTTAGTTTTCGTTATTTTGTTAGTTTACGATAAAATATTTTGTCGTTTTTACCCGCGAGCGTCCTGGTGTAAACGGGGCCTGATGCAGAAGAAGGAAAAGTGAATGAAATTCTCAGGAAATGTTTAGTTTGTGTATCAGGGTCCGGTGGCCTGTCTCCTCACTGAACTATGTGACTATATGAACTCATGTCCTTCACTGCAGCTTAATACAGCTCTGACTCATCATCTTCGTGTGTTTAGTCGAGTCTTTCCTCTCTTCAGCCGGCCGCTGGCATGAATACAAGACAAACTTGGTTGAGGAGGATAGAGCGAGCAGGACGTGCCATCTTTTCATTATCTCAAGGCTTCAACACACACATTATTACTGAGTCTGTGTGATTAAGGTCAGTTCATTCTGAGGAGAGAAGTCACACGGATGTAAAATGACCCTTACAACGTGTCATTAAAACGTCTGATGGTCAAATGCTCAATAACACTCCGTTTACCTCTCTGCAGCTGCAGCTTTTTGTTTACTGCCGTCCCTGAGCATTTTAATTTTCAGTCTCAATGCGAAGTTGTTTCCATAGTTTTTCAAATTTAAGTGCAGAAATATCCTCTGCTCCTGTCTGCAGCCTTCGTTTACTGGAGTTTATTGTCAGTAAACTCAGTGACAGTCAGGTGCAGAGCTTCTTTACAACATCTTTAATCAACATGGGCTCAAGTGATGAAGGTGTTCAATGAAATTCACAATGTGTGAAGAAGCTTGATGCCTTTACTTCTGAACTTCAGATGGATCTAAAGAAGAAATGATCCTAACAGTCCTAGGAAAGAACTCAAATGTTTTCATATTGCAGAACATTAATGTCCTCTTAACTTCCTTTTTCTTGTCACATAACCACCAGTACTGTACTGTATGTCCTGGATAAATGACTTATTATGTAAGGGAGTGGGTCTCAATGAGCACAATAGCTTAAATTACATTAACATCATTCTATTCAATTATGCACTGTGAGTATGGCAATTCAGAAAAACAACCTCTGCATTCACATGGTGTCATAATAATCAGAACAATCACAGAACAAAAAAGATTTACAACGAATTTATAGAGGAAAAACAAACTTCACTGCAGCCGGTCAGAGTTTATTCTCAAACAAGAATAAGACCCGAGGTGATTTGCAGAATATCAAATACATTTTTACATTTTTAATCTGTTTATATATTGGTATTAAATTATATAACCCTAATCTCCCCTCCTAATATCTGGTGAATCTCCTCATTTTCTAAAATAATCACTTACTCTCTGGTTACAAGGGCCTCATACTGTTAAATAAAATGAATTATTATTATTATTATTATTATACTGTTTGAATTTGGTCCACTCCAGCTACATGGGCTGGTCCTACTGAAAACTGAAACTAAAATTCTCCTAAGAATAGTTTTAAGTTTTGACTAGTTTATTACTATGCATTTGGTGGTCTTGGCCTTTTTTCTAAGAGTGTTTTAACATCTTTACCATCAGTTTTTTATGCTATCACACACTCTTTTTTATGTATGATAATTATGTACCTTGCTTTATAATGTCAACTATCATATATATCATTTTTGAAAGGCTCATAGTGTATTATGATCCTTATAGTTATAACACATTATTTTAATGTTCAATGCATTATTATAATTGTTCAACTACATTATAACGTGATTATAGTAATATATATAGCTAATCCTAACCTTACTACACATAAAAGTATGTTTATAACGCATTATAAATATGGGATTGCAAAAACATCACATGACGTTTTGAAGCATTATGATACTTGAACAGTCAATAGAAATGCTTTATAATGTGTTGTGATTTTTGTTATAAAGGATTATGAATATTAACGAGTGCCGATAGCTATAATTATACAGTGCTACACGCAGATTATAACAAATAATAAGTATGTTTATAATGCATTATAGACATTATACAATGGACGTATACACTGCAAAAAAGCCAACTTGTATTTTTTGGCCTAAAACAGTGATTTAAGTTGGTAAAACTTGGAAATATAAATTATTGACATTTAGGGCAATAATGTAAGTTAGCACAACAAAGGAAGCCAGTTGTCTGCTCAAAAACAAGTTGGTGAGTTGTTGTTACTTATATCTTTAAGTTGGGGTTCACAACAAGGGACAATAGTTCTGATAACTCTTATTTCTTTGTTGGGAAATTAGGTCATTAGCGAAAGCTAGCGGCTAACTGATGCTAGCGGCTAACTGATGCTAGCGGCGCTGCTTGTTACAGCTACAAGAGTAGCCATTAGCATATCAATGCTAACTCAACATTGTGGTCGCAACATTAGCTGACATAGAGATGAGCAAACTCAAAAACAAAACTTAAAATATTTAGTTTAATTGTCCAACTTAAAATTTTATCGAAGTTTGTTGCCTCGAAATTTTGAGTTCACCCAACTTTTCTTTTTTTGCAGTGTATAATGTAGATAAAGGGAGCATAAAAGTTGCCTAATTCTGAGAGGAATAGTTTCTGTGACAGTATAACCCACTAACACAGCACACTGTAAAAAATGTCTGTAGATTTTACGGTGAAAAACTGCTAAACCATGACAGTAAAAGACCGTAAAATGATAAATGGGTTAATTCAGTTTCAGTAACAATGAAACACTGTAAATGTTTATATCAGCCGAAACACTATTTTTTTACATTCTTTTTGAAGAATACATTACCCAACTGTAAAATATTCTGGCACCGTGTTTGTAACAGAAATATACTGTAATATATAGACAAACCATCACTGTAATTTTTGCATTTATTTTTTGTAAAAATACTTTTTCTGACTGTTAAATGTTCTAAACATCAAAACTCTAACAGAAATATACTGTAATATCTAACGGTAAAATCTTTAATTTATGTGGCATTTATAAAGTATTTTCTTGAAATTATATGGCAGAACAGCGTGTCTTTTGATGGAAAAACTTATATTTTTTACGGTAAAATATGGAATAAAATTGCGATCTTAAACGTGAAATTAAAAGTGCTAATATCTTTTTACCGTAATATCAGAAAAAGTTGCACCGTATTTATTATGGTAATGTTCTGGCAACCACAGCTGCTGGTTTTTTACCATAAAAACAAAACTTTTTTTTTACAGTGTACAGTGTAAAAAATACATAGTGGACAAGAGTTGGTGGCTAAACTCCCAGCAGACTGTAGGTTAACATATATACATCAGGGCATAATGTACAGACAGCAGCATGGATTCAGACACACTGTGCTGCCTTGGAGGGCTGATTCAACTCAAAGGATTAGACCACTGATGTGTGACATCATCAATATTCAGCCCAAATAAGGGATTTAGCTGACATAAGTATCCCAGTGCCTGGTCAAACAGAAGTGCACAACAACCGCCTCGAACCGTATCTGATGCCAACTGTTTGTATAAATGCATGAGTTTAATATGAATTCTTAATGTGAGTCAGATAAATGTGAGCTAGCTGCAGAGTAAAACTGCAACATAATAATAAGGTCATATTGAGAATGTTATTATTTATACATGTAATGCTAAGGTCACCAATTCTGCAGTTCAATACAGTTTTGATGAATAAAAAAATAGTGAAGGGACACATCAATGCTAATTATTCTGGACATGGTGGAAAATAAAGAGGGTCTGGACAGAATGAAGGCAGCACTTTGCAGGGTGTAGTTTCTGTCCAAATGAAAATGCCAATCTCCCAGGTAGAATATTTTCCCTCTCAGAGTGTGACAGGACTTTAAATGGCCGTGATGTGAATAAGGCTGTGTAAGAGATGTGGCCTAAATATCAAATCCATCAGACGCAGGTCGATAGGTGTGACCTTGTATAGAACATTCTTCCTCGCTGGTCTCGGAGGGAACACATTTCTCATGGCTGTGACAACTGAGCAGCATCATTTTAGGGGATATATTCCTCTTAGATTTTTATGGATTTCCCTCATTGCTGTCAGCTCCAGTGGTGTTCACATCTTTTACTGGACTAAACCCAGCACCAATACTACAGCGTGTAAATTCTCCATACAAGTAATAGACATGCATTCAAAACCCTACTCAAATAAAAGTGCTGAAATATTATGAGCAAAATCCAGATAAAGTATACATAGAAATCATTATACAATGTTCCCTTAGAGCAGGGCTGTCAAACTCAAATACACAGTGAGCCAAAATTTTAAACTTGGAGAAAGTCGCGGGCCAACATTGATATTTATTGAAAAAATGGACCTAAACAAGTTCAAACGAAACGGAACAAGCAAAGCTTGATATAACTTAATATTGCAAACATGCAAAATCGAATATCAAATAAAACAAACAAACACATCAATGGCATTCATTTCTTAAATAAAATTTAAATAAAAATCGTATGTCCCTTTATTTTATATGCGGCCTTCTTTAAATTTAAATTTAACAGTAATCTTTTTCCACAGGCTAAAAATAAATGTGAGAATAAAATAACAATAATAAACCAAATGACTAATAATAATATCCTTCAATGAATGTGCAGCCATTCAAGCCTTGGACTAGCAAGAAAAAGTGCATGAAGACAACTTTAACTGTTGCTCAGTTTGCTCCACACTGATCTACTGTGTTCAAGCCAGAACACCAGCAGAGCATTCTGGGATTTGTAGTATTATTTGCGCTGTATAATACCGGCGGGCCAGCTCTGGTTGTCATTTGGTATTTCCTCGCGGGCCAAATATAATTATACTGCGGGCCAAATTTGGCCCGCGGGCCAGAGTTTGACACCTCTGATTTAGATGGATAGAGTATTGTAGATATATCGTCTCTGTACAATGGCTCGCAACGAGGTAATAATGGAAAATATCTGAAGTTAAAGCGTTAAAAATGTCATAGACATCTGAAATGTATAAAGGAGCCCACTGGCTAAATCTTAGATTAGTTTATCATATTGATCTTATCATATGTTTTTAGGTATAAAAAAAAAAAGTAACAACTAAAAGAGTAAAATAAATGTAGTGAAGTAGAATATTTCCTGTCACAGCTCTGCTCACTGCTGCTCATTCCCACCTCATCACTCACCTGTTCACTCAGCTGCTTCAGATCACCAATCGAGCCAATAGAAAGCCTTCTGCCTCACTCCTGCCTGACTTTCAAGTTTCTTTTTGGACTGAATTACTGTTGCAGACCCTGCCTGTCTCTGACTCACCCAGTGGCGGTTCTAGACCAGTTTTACTGTGGGTGCCAAGGAGGGGCCAGTGTTTAATCAGAGGGGCACATTAGCACATTAACAAATGGCAAAGATGATATTTAAGCATTCAAAATCTTTATTTTAGCTTATTTAAACATCTAATTTAAGTATATTTGGAAGATACAAATACATTGATTTAAATAATGAGACTCACCAAAAATTAAGTTTTTTTGTATGACAATGACATTTCATAACTTTTTTTTTTTTAAAAAGCATGACTTCTTCATCACATCCAGACGTAAAAACAAAGCAGACCAAAAAAAGAAACAAAAAGACACAAAATGACTAAAAAAAAAAAGACACAAAATGAGAAGACAGAATAACAAAAAAAAACCCCACAGAAGACATAAAAATGACAAAAAAAAGACACAAAAAAGGCACAAATGACCAAAAAAGACACAAAATGACTTACAAAGACACATAAAGACATGAAAAGGATTCAAAAATGGACAAAATATCCCAATAAGACTCCAGAGAGTTAAACTATTATACAATGTAACATTCTGGGTTCCTTTTGTGTGCAATGAGATATTGTTTGAACAAAAAAAAGGTTAGAATTGTTCCATTGTTCATTGTTATAAATTGATAATTTATTATTAATTTGACACAGGGGCCACAGCAGGGGCCAAAGGCTTCTTCACAGGGGCAGTGGCCCCTGGAGGCCCCTGGTTAGAACCGCCACTGGACTCACCTTTTCTGTGCGTGCCCACGTACCCGGCTCACTTCTTTTCTTCTGGGTTTTCCGAGTACTCCATAAACCTTTAGAGACTTTAACCTGCTTCATTGTCTTGAAGTGTCCTGCCACGTACCTGTTGCTGAATTTCTTGCTGCTGCCAAGAATAAAAGTCAGTGGAGCAGAAGTTCTTATGTTCATTTCTATTTCCTTTTTTTCTTCAGGATGATTATTTCCCATGCAAATGGAATAATGAAAACAGAGCTGAGTATTATATCAGTACAACACTAACACAATGTGTTTTTGTCTTTTTGGTCATTTAATGTATTTTTTGGGTAATTTTGTGTCTTTTTTAGTCATTTTGTGTCTTTTTTTGGTCATTTTGTGTCTTGTTTGGTAATTTTGTGTCTATTTTTGGTCATTTTGTGACTTTTTTTGGTCATTTTGTGGCCATTTTGTGTCTTTTTTGGTCAATTTGTGTCTTTTTTGGGTAATTTTGTGTCTTTTTTAGTCATTTTGTGTCTTTTTTTGGTAATTTTGCGTCTATTTTTGATCATTATGTGTCTTTTTTGGTCATTTTGTGTCTTTTTTTGGTAATTTTGTGTCTTTTTTTAGTCATTTCGTGTCTTTTTGTGGTCATTTTGTTTCTTGCTGAATTTCTTGCTGCTGCCAAGAATAAAAGTCATTGGGTCCTCACCACTTCTGCAGTGGAGCAGAAGTTCTTATGTTCATTTCTGTTTCCTTTTTTTCTTCAGGATGATTATTTTCCATGCAAATGGAAAGATGAAAACAGAGCTGAGTATTATATCAGTATAACACTACACACTCTACAACAAAGACAGTAGATCAATACATTTAACTGTAAGGCCTTATAAATAAAGAATCCTTCAGGCTGAAACAGGGATGGTGTAAACATGAATAACAGTGTGAATATGTACTTGTAGTACTTGTAGTACGGTTTGAAACAGTGAGGGGAAAATGTAGAGTAACAAAAGCTGGAAAACCTTGATGTTAATGTGTGACTGCGTTGTTAAAACCAACCATAATTAAGTTCCACTACTCATAAATGATTTTTAATTAAATGGTAGCTTTATCATGCCTAACACTAACACAGAGCAGCAGAAGAAGAAACGTATTACACACATGCATTCATAGATTAAACAGCCATACAGTGGTAATTACCCAAACACCTAACACCAGCATTTTCAAAGAATTAATAATTCACAGAATCAATTAAGCAGCTACTCACACAGACAGGAGAGGTCTGCTGCAAGTCCATAACAACCTGAACTCAATATTTCTGCTTTCACCCACACTAACAGGCTGTACAACCAAAGCTGGTTATTAAATTATAATTAAGAGAATTACTTGTTTTTCATGTGATGCAGCTATTCAGATGTGTGTTGCTTCACAGTTATTCCAACATTATTAATTAAATATAAACACAGAGAGCTATTCCCTCCTCGTGGTGCTTCACTCTCTACTTTATATCAACTTTATATGAATTACGACGCTCTCGTTATTATTTACCGTTCATTTTTTCATTTAACCGTTCTACCGGTTATTTCCTGTCACTACCTTTCAAAATGAAAGCACCCGTTTCACACTGGATGGCACCTTTTCAAAATAAAAGCATCACAACATTGTAAAACACCTTGAAAATGTACAAACATGAAAAAACAAGCTATATAATACAAAAACACAAATAGGAAGCTTACTAAAGGTCATTTACAGTTGTGTTTAAAATAAATGTTAAAGTGATATAGTGATTGGAGTATTTACTACTTTTTACTGCTATACTTGATTTACTCCACATTAACAGTCTCATCATAACATGTGTTCCTATCAGTAGCAGCTCAAAACCAGATAATTTACTCATTTTTCCTTTTTTGGTCATTTTGTGTCTTTTTTTTGACATTTCGTGTCATTTTTTGGTCATTTTGTGTCTTTTTTGGTAATTTTGTGTCTTTTTTGGTAATTTTGTATCTATTTTTGGTCATTTTGTGTCTTTTTTGGTCATTTTGTGGTCATCTTGTGTCTTTTTTGGTAAATTTGTGTCTTTTTTGGGTAATTTTGTGTCTTTTTTAGTCATTTTGTGTCTTTTTTGGTAACTTTGCATCTATTTTTGATCACTATGTGTCTTTTTTGGTCATTTTGTTTCCTTATTTGGTCATTTTGGAGTATTTACTACTTTTTACTGCTATATTTGATTTACTCCACATTAACAGTCTCATCATAACATGTGTTCCTATCAGTAGCAGCTCAAAACCAGATAATTTACTGTATTTTATAAAGCTCCTGGTGGTGCTTCACTCTCTGCTGAGATCTCCTCTTACCCTTTCGAGTAAAGCAACATTTTTTAAAAAAAGGCTACCTGTTAAATGTTTTAACAGGAGCTGCCAGGATCTATTGTAGCTGTCTTCCTCGCCCTGTGAGATTTGCCTCCCTTGTCCTTGGCTGGTAAACACAATCTTCACGCTTGTCCCTTACCTGCTATTTAAGAGCTCAGTGGCTCACTAGCTCCCGGGAGATGCTCTAGAATTTATTGGTAAGGAGGTCAGAGAGCCTGTTGTCCTGCTCAGGATTCACGGCATGCACGGCTACAATACCTCAGCACAGGATGGGAGAGAGCAGAACGGCTCTTCTGAACGTATTCAAATGAGAGCGAGTGTCTTTGAAGCACTTGGTGGGGTTAGCTTTGTTACGGGTCCCTGAGGATCAGCTGTTGACAGTCTCTCAGGTTTTCTAACGAGGGAGCCTTGGCATCAGCCTCAGGGCTCGCTCACAATCGCTTGCTGCTCCTCTCTGATCACTCCCTCCACTTCTTTATCTTGCCTTTTAAACATGGCCTTGAAGTCCACTTGAGGATTTTGAAAGGCAAACACAGAACAAGATGGTACACACCAGGTTCTGGTTCAGCTCTGCCACAGGAGCGTCATTCTGAATCTTTAATGGCGCCGACAGGTTTTTCTACGTGGACGTTCTCAGAGTGACTGATGCCTGAGTCCACTCTGACTCACACAATAGAGTCAGAAAACTCTCTGACACTCTGTCTACCACTGCAGGGACGGGCTTATTAATATTACTACTGCAGAAAGAGATGATTAACAATCAGGGAACCATTATTGTGTAGGTCTAATGAGAGGAGTGCCTGTGGCTTTCTGTTTTAAAGAACACAACTAACGACTTCACTGTTCAACTAGAGTCCAACGTATCCGCCTAAATGTATGAAAACGTATTGGTTTTGGAGTGGAGCAAAGTAAAAACATACTAAACCAGGGGTGGGCAATTAATTTCCCCAAGGGGCCACATGACCAATACCACGAAGGTTGCAGGGGCCGGACCAAAACTCTGAACTAAATTCTGCTCAATATTAATTTAATCGCTTTATAAAATACAGTAAATTATCTGGTTTTGAGCTGCTACTGATAGGAACACATGTTATGATGAGACTGTTAATGTGGAGTAAATCAAATATAGCAGTAAAAAGTAGTAAATACTCCAATCACTATATCACTTTAACATTTATTTTAAACACAACTGTAAATGACCTTTAGCAAGGTTCCTATATATGTTTTTGTATTATATAGCTTGTTTTTCATGTTTGTACATTTTCAAGGTGTTTTACAATGTTGAGGTGCTTTTATTTTGAAAAGGTGCCGTCCAGTGTGAAACTGGTGCTTTAATTTTGAAAGGTAGTGACAGGAAATAACCGGTAGAACAGTTAAATGAAAAAACGAACGGTAAATAATAACGAGTGCGTCGTAATTCATATAAAGTTGATATAAAGTATCAAAAGGCTTCTATAGTGGCTGACTGACAGGACACAAGGTTTGTTAGAGTTTATTTTATTCTGTCATATATATTAGTGGCTATATTTGTTGTTTTAACTGTAGTAAAAGTGCTTGTTTGCTCAAGTGCTAATGATAATGCTGATTGGATCAATTGTTTTGAACCAAGAAAACACCTTTTCATGCCATGATGCCAGATGAATCTGGTCTTTTAATATATTGTGCTATAAAGTTAAACTGAATCTATAATTCCTGTTGGATAAAGTTTTTATTTGTGCTTTGCAGAAGTTTCAGAAGATCATCTTTTATTTCCATTAAAACAAAAGAAAGTGCAAGTGGCTGAATTACCAAATGGTACATTTGTTTTTTAGCAAAACTGCAAATCCACTTAAACCCTCGAAAATCCCACACACCTCTGTGTTCCACTGGTTTTTATTCAGCATTTTGCTCACGACTCTCAAATGTTTTTTTAAAGATATTTTTTGGGTATTTTGTAGCTTTATTGACAGGAGAGATACTGAGAGTGAAAGGGGAAGACATGTGGGATTCGAACCCGACTCTCGAATGTTAAAAGTGTCAATAATGGTATAGTCACATTTTGCAGGAAATAAGAACTTCTTTAAGAGCATCTTAAATGTGTACAAATAACTGCAAGATCTGCCCCTCAGGTTTCTGATGAGAGCCTGAACTGTAAAAAAATGTTTTGTTTAATTTACGGTAAAATACCGGCAGCTGTGGTTGCCAGAATTTTACCGTAAAAAAAACAGTGAGTGGGTTTTCTACTGTAAATACGATCAAAAACTGTAATTTAGACTGAATATTCCTGTTGTTTTTAGGGTAATTGTGACATTATGGTATGTCTCCATTAATTTTACATGAATTGTTTTATATTTTTACAGTAAAACAGCAAAAGTTTTGTACTATTCCTTGATTTACGGTAATTTAAAGTGTCTGTTACGGTGATATGCAATTTTTTTATTTTACGCCCTATTTCTCATGCAATTTGACAGTGTTTTACTGTAATTTCCACAAATATTTTTTACAGTGTGGCTCTGAAATGACTCTGAACGGAGGCAGCACTGACATTTACTAATGTAACTGTCAATTGTTATAAAAGTAATTTCATCTCTTTGGCTTTCTATAGTAGCTGATTGGCCTCTTCATCTCCTCTATGGAGAATACAGTAATACCAGGCTGCTAATTAACTAAACACCAGAATAGCTTGGAGCATGTTATATATACATATATATATATATATATATATATATATATATATATATATATATATATATATACACACACACTGAGAATGGATGCTGAGTGTTTCTCAGCCTGTCAGTGTGCTGAGCAGATTTCCCAGGTTGCTTTTCTTTTCTCCAGGTTTTCTGAGGACTTTGTGTTTGTGAGAGCCAGGATCGTTGGTGTTTTAAAATGATTGCCACTCAGTCGCTATCTGTGCTGACCGAGCACTCTGCCTGCATGTTTAATGCTCTGCGTTGGCTCGGTGAGTCTTCTAGGAATAGTAAAAATGGAGTGTACATGTGGCGATAAGCCATCTGTCATGTAGAGGAGCTGTAATGTGAAGAGGGATGAAGTATAGACAAAGTGGAGGGTTTTACATTTGGTACAGGGAGACACAGGGGCATACTGTACATCAGGGCAACTGTGAGTATTTTTTTAGTATTAAAAGGATGCAGTCAGGTGTGCTTTATGCCAGCTGTTCTCAACCTGGGGGTCGGGACCCCAATTGGGGTCGCGAGATGATTTCTGGGGGTCGCCAAATCATTTTGGAAGTCAGCTCTGTCTCCACTGTGTTTTTGTCTTTTTGGTCATTTAATGTCTTATTTTGGTCATTTTGTGTCTTTTTCAGTCATTTTGTGTCTTTTTGGGCCATTTTGTGTCTATTTTTAGTCATTTTGTGTCTTTTTTTGGTCATTTTGTTTCTTTTTTGGTAATTTTGTGTCTTGTTTGGTAATTTTGTGTCTATTTTTGGTAATTTTGTGTCTTTTTTGGTCATCTTGTGGTCATTTTGTGTCTTTTTTGGTAATTTTGTGTCTTGTTTGGTAATTTTGTGTCTATTTTTGGTCAATTTGTGTCTTTTTTGGTCAATTTGTGTCTTTTTGGGGTAATTTGTGTCTTTTTTAGTCATTTTGTGTCTTTTTTGGTCATTTTGTTTCTTTTTTGGTCATTTTGTGTCTTGTTTGGTAATTTTGTCTTTTCTGGTCATTTTGTGTCTCTTTTGTTCATTTTGTGTCATTTTTTTTTATCATTTTGTGGTCAATTTGTGTCTTTTTTGGTCAATTTGTGTCTTTTGTGGTCATTTTGTGTCTTTTTTTAGTCATTTTGGTTCTTTTTTTGGTCAATTTGTGTCTTTTTTTGGTAATTTTGTGTCTTTTTTAGTCATTTTGTGTCTTTTTTGGTCAATTTGTGTCTTTTTTGGTCAATTTGTGTCTTTTTGGGTAATTTTGTGTCTTTTTGGTAATTTTGCATCTATTTTTGATCATTATGTGTCTTTTATGGTCATTTTGTGTCTTTTTTGGTCATTTTGTGTCTTTTTTTGGTAATTTTGCGTCTATTTTTGATCATTTTGTGTCTTTTTTGGTCAATTTGTGTCTTTTTTGGGTAATTTTGTGTCTTTTTTTTAGTCATTTTGTGTCTTTTTTTGGTAATTTTGCGTCTATTTTTGATCATTTTGTGTCTTTTGTGGTCATTTTGTGTCTTTTTTGGTCATTTTGTTTCCTTTTTTGGTCATTTTGTGTCTTGTTTGGTAATTTTGTGTCTATTTTTGGTCATTTTGTGTCTTTTTTGGTCATTTTGTGGTCATTTTGTGTCTTTTTTTGGTCAATTAGTGTCTTTTTTGGTCAATTTGTGTCTTTTTTTAGTCATTTTGTGTCTTTTTTTGGTAATTTTGCGTCTATTTTTGATCATTTTGTGTCTTTTGTGGTCATTTTGTGTCTTTTTTGGTCATTTTGTTTCCTTTTTTGGTCATTTTGTGTCTTGTTTGGTAATTTTGTGTCTATTTTTGGTCATTTTGTGTCTTTTTTTGGTCATTTTGTTTCCTTTTTTGGTCATTTTGTGTCTTGTTTGGTAATTTTGTGTCTATTTTTGGTCATTTTGTGTCTTTTTTGGTCATTTTGTGGTCATTTTGTGTCTTTTTTTGGTCAATTAGTGTCTTTTTTGGTCAATTTGTGTCTTTTTTTAGTCATTTTGTGTCTTTTTTTGGTAATTTTGCGTCTATTTTTGATCATTTTGTGTCTTTTGTGGTCATTTTGTGTCTTTTTTGGTCATTTTGTTTCCTTTTTTGGTCATTTTGTGTCTTGTTTGGTAATTTTGTGTCTATTTTTGGTCATTTTGTGTCTTTTTTGGTCATTTTGTGGTCATTTTGTGTCTTTTTTTGGTCAATTAGTGTCTTTTTGGTCAATTAGTGTCTTTTTTTGGGTAATTTTGTGTCTTTTTTAGTCATTTTGTGTCTTTTTTTGGTAATTTTGCGTCTATTTGTGGTCATTTTGTGTCTTTTTTGGTCATTTTGTTTCCTTTTTTGGTCATTTTCTGGCTTTTTTTAGTCATTTTGTGTCTTTTTGTGGTCATTTTGTTTCTTTTTTGGGTGATCTGAACTGTGCGTGTGAGATTGTGTTCAGTGAGGGGGGGTTGAGAACTACTGCTTTATGCAACAGGAGTTTAAATCTAATTGCATTGGAGAAAGACATTGCTTTGTATTTTAAAGAATCCACCTTTTCATTGAAACGTATCTCTGTCAGCACTATTACAATTAAACATTGGCCCTGATGCCACCAGAGACTTTAGATCAAAGCTGGAAAGCCTCCAATCATTGACTTTACCTCAGTTGAACCAGAGCAGAAACTGATCAGAGACCAGTTCTGTCCCAGCTCTGACTCCCAGTCTGCCTCACAAATATATCCAATTAAAACCCTTTTAACTAAATTGCATTTATTTGTGTAACGTCATAAAGAACATTATTCTCGTTCTACTTGAAAACAAAATTATGATAATTGAGTAATACAAAACATTTAATTAATTTTCCAATATACTTTCCTGGTGTGACTCAGTAAGCCATCACCGCCAACATAAAAGCGCTTCAGGCTGTGTTGTGTATGTGCTGCTGACATTTAGCTCTTTTTTTCCCAGCCCCTCTTTATCACTAATTGCAAATAGCCAAAATTACCTCTTGAAAAGGTGACATTAGAATACTGAAATGGTAAAAACATAATAGAAAAATGTAGACTGAGTCATTGTGTGGTTGGGGGATATGGTAGAGAGGTGATTGTTCAGTAATCAGATATTGATCTCAGCACTGCCTACATTAAAGGCCACAGTGGTTATAAATATTATGCCTAAAAAAAAAAGACTAAAAAAGCTGCAGAATGTGAATTATTAACCTGTTTTACCACCAAAAGCACCTACACCCACTCAATAAAGAGCTCTGAAACTGTCTTTGTCAGTCTAAATCTACCCCAAATGTGGGCTGCATTGACAAATATAGTTAATTTTTGACATAGTGAAAGGGGCCACGCCTTAAAACATGATTATATATTTATTTGTTATTATTATTATATTTGTTGGTATCTTAACCCTCTATGGTACGGTGTTGCCCTCAGGCAACATTCCCATTTTTGGCCTGTCAGATTTCTACAATGCATGTTTTTGAGTGATGCGATACTTTAAAAAAAGAGGGAAGAGTCTAGGGAACCAATAGCAATGCTTTAACTTGTCACATGACCTCCAGGAGGCCATATTGAAACCCTATTTTGCAGACTTTTCCAAAGGAAAAAGCTTTGCCATTTTGCGCCACAAAAAATCACTCAAATTGTAATTTGCTGGCCCTTTTAAAAAATGTTTTAAATTCATTAAATAATGGAAACTTGTTTTTAAATTTAAAATGTTTACCCTGTTGAAGCGACTGACTCTTAAACACGTTTATTAAATATATAGTGTTCAAATTATGTATAAGTTATGTTAAAAAACACAAACAAACCCTTTTTCAATTATTGTGCACCATTATGGTACCTTGCCTACGGGCAACAAACCCCAAGAACTTCCACAAAAAAAATACAAATTATAAAATTTCTTCAAATTATGTTTATTTTGTCTATTTTAAGACGAAAAAACACTCACACATTTTTTCCTTACTGGTATCATAATGCGTACCTTAGAGGGTTAAGTCTAAGGATTTAAAAATATATATATATATTTCAATAGTATGGACTTTGGTCCTGACCACACTGTAAATAAAGATGGACTTTCTCCACTTGTACATAAATGAGGCAAAAATATCCAGCATAGGGGGGGTACCATATTTTGCTGGTGACATCATTTGGAGCCAGAGTGGGCCGGTACACTGTAAAAAAGAAAAGTTGGGTGAACTCAAAATTTCAAGGCAACAAACTTCGATACATTTTTACGTTGGACAATTAAACTAAAAATTTTAAGTTTTGTTTTTGAGTTTGCTCAACTCTGAATTCAGATTTTTGTCAACTCAACTGTAAGTTGTACTAACTTATAATTTTACATTGTAATAACTTTTAATCCTTACTTCTGCTAACTTCTGCAATGTGCTGAATTGGCACGATTGTAACGCCGCTATGAAATGTCAGCTAATGTTGGGACCACAATTTAGAGTTAGCATTGATACGCTAATGGCTACTCTTGTAGCTGTAACAAGCAGCGCCGCTAGCATCAGTTAGCCGCTAGCATCAGTTAGCCGCTAGCTTTCCCTAATGACCTCATTTCCCAACAAAGAAATAAGAGTTATCAGAACTATTGTCCCTTGTTGTGAACCCCAACTTAAAGATATAAGTAACAACAACTCACCAACTTGTTTTTGAGCAGACAACTGGCTTCCTTTGTTGTGCTAACTTACATTATTGCCCTAAATGTCAATAATTTATATTTCCAAGTTTTACCAACTTAAATCACTGTTTTAGGCCAAAAAATACAAGTTGGCTTTTTTGCAGTGTGGACCTCAGACTGTGTCTCAGAGTGGTGTAAGGTGAGTTAGATTCTTGCTTCGTGAGTCTAAATGGAGGCTTTCTGCTCTCTTGTCAGGACCCTGTGGGATCCCTCGGTTGTTGCTGTGTCAGCGTTTCTCGTCCTCTGATCCAGTGGATGGTGCAGTTTGGACAGCCGCAAATGTTTTTTTCTCTCATCTTTGTTGGGACAACTGGGAGAGTTGCTGGAGACTAAATGGTCCCTGAGAGTGGCGTTCTTGTGATTATGTACATACTGAACACTCAGCAGGACAAACAGCCAGTTTACTATATATGTCAATATAACAGAGCTCCATTAGATCAGTGCAAGAGTTTGAGAATGTTGAAAGTGAATATAAAAGTGCTGTAAAGTTTCAACTAACTTCTTATGCTAAATCGGTCTGCATGGTAGCAGTGAAGGGACATAAAACTGAGATTCAAGAATGGATAAATATGTAAAAAGAGAACTACTGGGGACACTACACTGTAAAAAAACAAACAAACTGTTGTTTTTACCGTAAAAAACCAGCAGCTGTGGTTGCCAGAACTTTACCGTAATAAATGCGGTGCAACTTTTTGTAACATTACGGTAAAGCACTGTTGATTTCACGTTCAAGATTGCCCTTTTATTCCATATTTTACCGTAAAAAATAAGAAGTTTTTCCATCAAAATAAACGCTGTTCTGCCATATAATTGACCAGAAAATACTTTATTAATGCTGCATGAATTAAAGATTTTACCATTAAATATTACATTATATTTTTCTGTTAGAGATATGGTGTTTAGTACATTTAACAGTGAGAAAAAGTATTTTTACAAGAAATAAATGCAAAAATGATGGCTTGTGTGTATATATATATATATATATATATATATATTACAGTATATTTTTGCTATGAACATGGTGCCAGTGTATTTTACAGTGGAGTAATGTATTTTTTATTTTTTTTTTAATTGTAAAAAATACTGTTTTGGCTGATATATACATTTACAGCATGGGTCTCAAACTGGCGGCCCGCGGGCCAATTGCGGCCCTCGTGGCGATATTTTGTGGCCCTCACCTTGATATGAAAGTTTAATGTGAGTTTTATATGAATGGCACTTTACCGTGTTGGTTTTTTTTGTTGTAATTTTGTCTCTTTTTTAAAAATAATTTTGTGTCTTTTTTGGTCTTTTTGTTTCTTCTTTAAGTAAATTAGTTTTTTTCTGTCATTTTGTGTCTTTTTTGGGTCACTTTGTGTCTTTTTTAAGTAATTTTGTGTCTTTTTTTTTGGTCGTTTTGTGTCTTTTTAAAATAATTTAGGTCTTTTTCTGTCATTTTGTGTCTTTTTTGGGTCACTTTGTGTCTTTTTTAAGTAATTTTGTGTCTTTTTTTTGGTCGTTTTGTGTCTTTTTAAAATAATTTAGGTCTTTTTCTGTCATTTTGTGTCTTTTTTGGGTCACTTTGTGTCTTTTTAAAGTAATTTTGTGTCTTTTTTTTGGTCGTTTTGTGTCTTTTTAAAATAATTTAGGTCTTTTTCTGTCATTTTGTGTCTTTTTTCTGTCATTTTGTGTCTTTTTTGGGTCACTTTGTGTCTTTTTTTTTGGTCGTTTTGTGTCTTTTTAAAATAATTTAGGTCTTTTTCTGTCATTTTGTGTCTTTTTTCTGTCATTTTGATACTGCCTCCAGCAGCCCCCAGGTAATTTTTTGAGTTTGAGACCCCTGATTTACAGTGTTTCATTGTTACTGAAACTGAATGAACCCATTGATCATTATACAGTCTTTTATGTCATGGTTTAGCAGTTTTTCACTGTAAAATCTAGACATTTTTTACAGTGTAGAGAGAGTTGGGGTCAGACTAACTTTTAACACGGGGTTTGCTACTTGACACAATAGTGAGGCAACATCACTTCCTTCAAGCTGACACTTATTTATATGATAATGAAGGAGATTATTACTATGATCTTCCACAACAACTCAAAGAAGTTTGATTGCTTCATTTAAATACATTGTACATCCTGAATATGTAAAAAAGGCCGATTAAGGATTCAAGTAATCTCCCGAGACAAACACAGTATTTGTTAAGGACTCAAAGCAAGTTGAAAGTAGCGTGAGAGTGGAGCTGGATCCTCTGAAGCCACGGGGAGGTTTTTTCTTGATTGTTTTCCTTGTGTGTGCGGTTCCACATGAGTATTCTCTTTGGTCGCTCCTCTACAAAGACCTTCACTCCAAAGAAAGAAAGATAAAAAGAAAATACAAAGTCCATTTCTTTTGCTGCTCACCACAGACGTGTCAGCTGTTATTATGTGGATTTCTTTTGCACTCTTGGAGGTGAAAATAAAAGGTTTGGTAGTGGTCAATCCTTTGAAGTGACATGGTGCCATCGCTAACATTAGTTTGAACGAGGCTCAGGAGGACTGAATGCTAATTAGTCTGTTTTTTCTCCCACATTTCAAAGAGAGAGGAGGAGCTGCAGTGATCTGGCTGCAACAATCTGAAAGTTGTAACAGAATCATAACCAGGACACTCAGTGATATCTTTAAGATAAAAGGGAAGAGATGGAAAGTTGATGCAGTCCTTTGACACTTTAAGAATTTGCTTATTCATTTTTTTTTTGCCAAGAGTTAGATGAAATATTGATACCACTCTCATGTCTAAATATGAAGCTACAGCCAGCAGCTGGTTAGCTTAGATTAGCATAACGCCTGGAAACAGCTAGCAACAAAATCTGCCTACCAGAACACCTCTATAATAATATTACTAATTCATATATATAACACTTACTGACGCGGTTGTTAAATTCAGACAAAACCCACAAAGTAAGATGACTATTTGTTGACTGAAAGCCAACTGGTCCCAGCCAGGAAATCCTCTAGTCCTGTTAAATAGTGAAGCGTTGTTTTTACATGTCAAACAAGATATCGATAAGACATCTTTAGAGATGCTGTTGTGATAACGACAACGGCATTCTTTATAGCTTTGAGGATATGCAAAGAAATTATAATATACCTAAAAAGCACTTCTTTAAATATCTACAAATAAGGAACTTCATTCTAAAAGCTTTTAAACAATCCCATCATAAACCCCCTCTTTCTAGTCTGGAAAAGGCTCTACTAGATCATCTTCAGGACCGTGGCCAGGTATCCTTTTTGTATAAAATGATTGTGGATGCATCTAAAGAATCCTCGGACAGTAAAAGATTGGCTTGGTCTAGTGATTTAGATGCAGAAATCTCTCAAGCTGACTGGAAGACGATTTGTCATAATGCATAATGTCAGACTATTAACACCAGATTGAAACTATTACAATTTAAATGGATTATGCGCACATACATCACTCCTGCCCTGTTACATCGCTTTGATAACAATAATCCTGATTTCTGTATTAAATGCAGCCAAGAAGAAGGAACATTATTACACTGCCTATGGAGTTGCCCCAAAATTAAAAAAGTCTGGGAAAAGGTCATAGAAACTACATCTGATATTATCTCTATCAAACTGCCTGTCTGCCCTCGGGTATTTATCCTCGGACTACTTCCAGCGGAGTTAGGAGTGTCAGGTGCAAATAAAAAGATTGTCATTTTGTGCTCACTTCAGGCTAAACACTGTATAGCAACTTCCTGGAAGAGCTCTGAATCTCCCACAGTTAAACATTGGTTTAATGGAGAAGTGAACCTGTGCCACCAAGGGAAAAATACAGAGCTTTTTTAAGCTATGGGGACAATTTATTGAATATCTTGAAAGTCACCGATCAAGATGTTGAACACTTGAAAAGGACAATGAAGTGAATAAAGAAAATGTAATATTCAACACAGCAGCTACATAGGAAATACAGGGTTGTACATTTTTATTTTTACTACTATTATTATTTCTGTATCTATTGTTTTTTTTGTTTGTTTTACCTTGTTTTGTTTTGTTTTTTGTTTTAGTGGTAATTTGTCTTGTCTGGTTTTTTTTTTAAATCTAAGAATATGGGCATGTAAAAAGGTTTTATTATTGCCCTTTGCCCTTGACATTGAATTGATCCTAAAGGTGTTACAGAACATGTTAGTTGTTGAGCTTTGCAGGTTCTGGAAGACAGACTGAGCCAAGATACTTTCCCCCCAACCGTCCAGGCTAACTCTAAGCCAGCTATTCTCAACCTTGGGGTCGGGACCCCAATTGGGGTCGCGAGATGATTTCTGGGGGTCGCCAAATCATTTTGAAGTCAGCTCTGTCTCCACTGTGTTAAAGTGTTCATGTGTTTTAGTCTTTTTGGACATTTAATGTCTTTTTTTGATCATTTTCTGTTTTTTTTGTCACTTTGTGTCTTTCTTTGGTCATTTTGTTTCCTTTTTTAGGTAATTTTGTGTCTTTTTTGGTCAATTTTGTGTCTTTTTTGGTCATTTTGTGTCTTATTGGTCATTTTGTGTCTTTTTTTGGTCATTTTGTGTCTTTTTGGTCATTTTTGTCTTTTTTGGTCAATTTTGTGTCTTTTATTGGTCATTTTGTGTCTTTTTTGGTCAATTTAGTGTCTTTTTTGGTCATTTTGTTTCCTTTTTTAGGTCATTTTGTGTCTTTTTTTTAGTCATTTTTGTCATTTTGTTTCTTTTTTGGGCCCTTTTGTGTCTTTTCTGACAAATTCCTGAGTTTGTATGATCTGAACTGTGCGTGTGAGATTGTGTTCAGTGAGCGGGGGTCGTGGACAACATTCATGTTAAATTGGGGGTCGCGACTCAAAAAGGTTGAGAACTACTGATCTAAGCTAACTGGCTGCTGGCTCCAGCTTCATATTTTCTGTAGGAATGTGAAAGTGACACTAATCTGCATGTAGTCACCACAAAGTGTGAGAACAAGGCTCCTCTTCCTCTCTTTACGGCAAACAACAACCTCTTTTCACTCAAACAAGCCATATGAAATTCTCAGACACAATTTTCTCAGTTCCTCTTTGTAAAATCAAAAACACTTTCAGGTAATTCCAAGATGATAGAGAGAAAATCCAACATAACTATGTTGCCCAAACTGAAATGCAGATTGGGATGAAAGGACCTTTTTACTTCCTTTGTGTATAAAAAGCTTCATGTTTCTCTCCATCTGTATGAATAATGTTCCAGTGGAGTTAAATGGCTTTGTGTGTGTGTGTGTATATGCTTCTTGAATAGGCAAACACACTCAAATACTGAAATATAATGAGCAGCAAATAATAAAACACTTTTTTTTTTCATTCTACTTCGACAAACAAAAGCAGACATTTTATTCAGGTTTCCATTCATCTACTCAGAATGAAGGAATTATTGTAAGATGGTACTTTATTGGTTTCAAGAGAGATGGAATTGCACCAGCCCAAAGTCTTAGTTGAATTAACATATCTTTGATTTAAAGCATTTGACATGTACAGTAGGTAGATCCACTTACACAAACCATTGAGACATTCAGTTCACTGTTGTTTAGAATCCAGTTTTTAATATTTAAATGAACTATAAAAAGCACATTAAAACATCTTCTCATTTTAGTTACAAAAATGGGTCACCTAAAGGGCTTCTCATTGCATTCACAGAAGGATTTGAACAGTGGATGTCTAACAGTTAATGTATTTCTCTCTTTAAAAAAAAATCCCCACCCAAAATATATAAACTTAATTGCTTAACCAAGGTATATACAGGGCATAACATCCTTGCATCTTACAGGTTATCAAGAAAGTTTGAGGTATACAACCAAAATAAAAAGCCTGTCAGGAAACAAAACAGAAAAAAAACAACAAATAGAATTAAATAAAGGAAAAATGAATGCCACGATTGCTTCCTACTAGCACAGGATCACAACATTAGTGGGAGATGTTGCTGGATACGGTGGTGGTTGATACTTCCAGTTGTTTCTACGGCAACAAGGGCAAAACAGCAAATAACCTCAAGCTTTGGACTGTCAATATATACAAAGGGAATACCGTCTAATTTAGCAATAGAGAATGGTTTGAATGCTCACTTTATTTGCTTTATGACAAATACACAGTATGTGTTGAACAAAAAAAAATATAAGAATTATAAATTGATTTGATTGAATGAATGGTGTCTTTAACTTACACTGTATATCTTTGAACCAACATTGAAATTAAAGAGCCGGAACCAGAATCTGATACACATGCAAGTTTTGAAAGTGGATTCAGAAATAACAGTATTGTACAAAATAATAATAATTACAGTTTTTTTTTTATTATAATTATCAAAATACACCTTCTTTCTTAGCACCTCTTTATATTTTTTGTGTGTTTTGAACAAGCACCATTGTAGTCGTATTCATACAGCACCTGGAGGATCCAGAGAGGAGGTCTGTGTCCCCTTATGTCGCCTTATAACCTCCTCTCTTGTTACCTCCGATTCACCCTCCTCTGCCACGCCTTCAAATGTCCTTCACCTTTGCTCCATAACGTGGTTAAGTCATGTGGTTCGAGCCCTACAAGGGCAACAAGTATTTTCCTGGGTTACACGTACATACATGGAAAGACATGTTTGCTACACCATCTCTTATTCAAAACTTGCATGTGGCATAGAAAAGGGTGGGGGGCTAGAAATGGGGTTTGGTGGTTCCCAAAACGTCTCAACTTGACTTTCTTTGCTGGCCCCATCAAGTCCTTTTTTTTTCTTTTTCGGTTTTATTTAGCCAAGGAAGCAGATGGGCCCAACTTCGAACCCAAACTTCTGGTTCGGGTCCCCAAAGTCAGTCAACATGACGTCGATGATCGGAACCTGATCGATTTTGGGAGTATTAATCTCCATCACAGTCTTTCCGTAGCCTTTCCTCGTCTGCAGCAGGAGACACAAACACAGATGTAAAGGATTAGAGAAGCAGATAAAAACACACAATTTGTCACATTTTTCTACCTGCACAAAACATTTTTCTTTATATCTTTTCCTTTAGACCTGGGCTAAATGTGTCGGATAAAAAGCTTTTCTAAAAAAATCTAACTAGCTTACTCATCCAAACAAATGTAACTTTAAAGATACATTTGAGAGCAGCAACAAGTGCACACTGTAGTTTGGTTTTAAATGTGATGCCTTTGATGCATTTAGACCAGCTATTCTCAACCTTGGGGTCGGGACCCCAGTTGGGGTCTCGAGATGATTTCTGGGGGTCGCCAAATCATTTTGGAAGGCAGCTCTGTCTCCACTGTGTTAAAGTGTTCATGTGGTTAAGTCTTTTTGGTCATTTTGTGTCTTTTTTGGTCAATTTGTGTCTTTTTTTGGGTAATTTTGTGTCTTTTTTTGTCATTTTGTGTCTTTTTTAAATCATTTTGTGGTCTTTTTTGTCTTTTTCATATTTTTTTTGTTTTTGTTGGTCCTTTTGTTTCTTTTTTTGGTCATTTTGTGTCTTCTTTGGTCATTTGTGTCTTTTTTGGTCATTTTGTGTCTTTTTTTGGTCATGTTGTGTCTTTTTTTTATCATTTTGTGGTCAATTTGTGTCTTTTTTTGGTAATTTTTGTGCTTTTTTTGGTAATTTTGTATCTTTTTTTGGTCAATTTGTGTCTTTTTTTTGGTCATTTTGTGTCTTCTTTGGTCATTTGTGTCTTTTTGGTCATTTTGTGTCTTCTTTGGTCATTTTGTGTCTTTTTTTAGTCATTTTGTGTCTTTTTTTGGTCATTTATTTTATTTTTTTGGTCATTTTGTGTCTTTTTTTGGTCATTTTGTGTCTTCTTTTGTCATTTGTGGGGGTCGTCAAATCATTTTGGAAGTCAGCTCTGTCTCCACAAGTCTTTTTGGTAATTGTGTGTCTTTTTATGTCATTTTGTGTCTGTTTTGGTAATTTTGTGTCTTTTTTTAGTCATTTTGTGTCTTTTTGTGGTCATTTTGTTTCTTTTTTGGGTGATCTGAACTGAGCGGGGGTCGTGGACAACATGCATGTTAGATTGGGGGTGGGTTGAGACCTCCTGCTGTAGACCAACAGTAACTGTGCCCAGTGCTTCTTACCGCGCAGCCGTCTGAGAGCGCCCTGATGTACGGGTTGTTGTCGTAGGACATCTCCTCGTCGTTGGCGCCCAGGAAGCGAAGCCCCTTGTCGTAGCTGTCGCTGGTGGCGTCGTGCCACGCCACGGACTGGTGGCAGCTGTAGGTGAAGTTCTGCCTGGCGGAGGCCGTCAGTAGTCTGAGGAAGGTCATCTGGACCATGTTTACTGAGTTTCCATCTGCGTCAACATAGGAGAGCTGGTGGAGGACAGAGAGAGAGAGAGAGAGAAGTTAAACACAAGGCTACATCTTCACTCAACAGCTGGATTTATTCAGTCGTTTCTTTAAAAAACAAGATAAATAATAATTATATGAAAATACATGAAAGAAATGTGTATATATCATAAAGAGTCAGGTATTATAATAAAGCAATAAGAAGACAAAAATGAGAAAGAAATAACTGAAAAAGCGTCTGCTAAATGACATGTAATGTAATGTAATGTAAAAAACATGTCTTGTATTTTAGATTCCTCAAAGTAACCACCCTTTGCTTACTAGAATATAAGACATGTTTTCAGTTATTTCACACTTTTTTGTTAAGTACATAATTCCACATGTGTTCATTAATAGTTTTGATGAATTTACAATGTAAATAGTCATGAAAATAAAGGAAACGCATTGAATGAGAAGGTGTGTCCAAACTTTTGGCCTGTACTGTATATATCAGCAGTCAACTACCTGTCCCAGGGCCTGAATGTTTAAAGACACTGTGTGTTTTATTTAACAGGATCAAAATAAACAAATTTCATTGAAATTTCTTTGAATGATAAGTTTTGGTTGTTATGAGTCACCGTTATTGTGGGAAAAAAGATATAATATATAAAAATAAAACAAATGTTAAATAAGACTTATGAATTTGTCTTCATCTTGCATGAAGATACGAGGCCAGCCACTTATAAAAGGACTTAGGACACTACTTGATAAAAACTAGCTGATAGATGGATTTATAACACGTCGTTAGCCTCATAGCATATTTCACATATAAGTCATATTTGAACGTTTTCGGGAAACAATTTTTAGTAAGCCCATTGGTATTCTTCATTGATATTGTAACAGTAAGTTCAAATAGAAGTGTGAACAAGTTTGCATAAAAAATTAGATAGCTAAATTAGATTAGATTTCACAATTTGGTCAAAAAATTACTTAGGCAATTATGCTATGAGGCTAACGATATACTACCCTCTGATTGAACGGACAGATTTGTGGTTAGTAAATCATTTCTTATAAAGATTATTTTCATCTTAATTGCTTTTAGGTTGCTTCAATATTGGAAACACATGTAAGTTTGGCAACAAATGTGACATAATGTAACATATTCTTAGTCTCATGAGTCTAAAAAGAGTTTGACCGTAGAAACACAAGAGTACAGAACACACAGTGATCCTGACTGGAACATTAACTTTGTGTGAACCTTTTTTTGAATATGTGCATTAAAAGAGCCCTCAGTGTGTAACCAGGAAATGTACTGTAGTGTGTTAATGTTGTGACACAGTCAGTCCTTTAAAGTCTTTCCTCCGTGGAAATATATAATATATGAGCATGACACCAGTTTGATGGAGCAGACAAACTTGTTTCTTTCATTTCTGACTACAAGAAACAGTAGCTGATGTGGACTGAGACCATTTTTTACTGTTCAAGGGCAGAGAGAGAACTAGTGGAATACTAAAACATTCTGCTTGAATCCTCTGTAATGTTTTTATTATCCCTCCTTTATAGAACATTCTAAGAATTATAATGGATTGTAATGACATTAACAGAAAACAAGGTGCTAGTTTAAAAGGATGTAGATTATTTTAACTAAAAGCCAATCTTGTTCATGGAAAAAGCATATCATTTGCTCTTTGAATTCTCTCTGCTCTTGGATTTGCCTAAAATATGAATTCACTAAAGCCATTAGGCAGTTTGGGATTTCTTTATGGGGAGCAACTTCTGGTCACTGCCTCACATTTCATGCTGCTGCTGCTGTTTGAGGCTATCAGCTGCTGCTGTTTGAGGCTATCAGCAGCTGCTTGCAATTTAGCAGTGTCCCTGTACAGGAAACATAGGAGGAAGCAGGAAACATGGGAGAGATGTAGCAATCCATTTAACCCATTTAAGGCGGGAAAGCATTACCACATTTCTACCATTAAAACCTTAATGGTAGAAATGAATTTAAAGAATTTAAAACTTTATTGAAGGTTTGGACAAATAAACTCAACTTTGTATGAAAGCCACGGGTATAAGCTCTCAAATACTTTTTGAATTTCATTTTTATCTGCTACAGAGGCTGAAAAATCTATTATTGTTGAATTTCCAGAAAAACTTCAGGTTTTAGGGGTTATTTGAAAATCGCCCAGAGGTTTTACAGGCATTTTAGGCCTTAATGGGTTAATTTAGCTCTGAAGGAGGTCTGTTTGATGAAGTCAAGTGAAGAAAAGGGAAACAGACTTACTATTTTACCACGCTTAAATTCACTGAACCAGGTCCCAGGAACCTCTTTGGGCCATGAAGATATTCTGACCTGAGGGAACCAAAGCAGACAGACATATTAAAACCAGACATTATCATATAAAACACAGCCTCAAGGGTAGAAACAGAGTGTATCATCTAAATCTGTTCTGTTATCTTTGAAATATCATTTTAACAAACTTCATAGGGTCAAATAACTCTAAACTATTTGCCTTTTGGTAGCTTTTGTGTTGTTTGCACCAAAGTGAATATGAAATGTGTCCAAGCTGAGCCCTGCAGCAGATCTAATGACAGCTTCCACTTATTGCTGTGCTGTTTGTTGACAAATGCTGATTAGAACCAGGCGTTCATGTTAAATGTAAAGTCACTTACTCCATTAGACTTCTTATCTGGGTAGATGCAGGTCTCGCCCCCGGCCGTGAAGTTACAGTAGACTTTGAAAGAATCCCCGGAGCAGCCTTGGTTCGGATCAATCCAGTATTCGCCTGAGGAGAACCAAGAACACTCAAACATTCTGCTCTGCTAAACGGCTTTAAGCTCCTTTTCTAAATTAAGTGTGCTCGGATTCCTTGATCCTATGGAAAATTCAGATTTAAAGCCATTTACTGCTCATTTTCATGGCTTAAATAAAATGGTATTGCTATGCCTGAAGCAGGGGATCATTTATCTGCAACAAATGTGACTAAACGTTTTCCTCAACAGCAGAGAAATGAGTTATGATAAATCAATCCATAATAACATAAATGACAACTTATTTATTATCACTCTTAGTTGGTTGGCCTTTATGGTAGTGTGGCAAACTACACTGTAAAAAAAACTGTTGTTTTACGGTAAAAACCTGCCAGAACTTTACCGTAATAAATACGGTGCAACTTTTTCTAATATTACGGTAAAATGATATTAGCACTGTTGATTTCATGTTTAAGATTGCCATTTTATTCCATATTTTACTGTAAAAAAGAAAAAGTTTTTCAATCAAAAGAAACTCTGTTCTGCCATATAATTGACAAGAAAATACTAATACTAATTATAATTATAAATGCCGCATAATACAAAGATTTTAACATTAAATATCACAGTATATTTCTGTTAGAGATATGGTGTTTAGTCCATTTAAAAGTGAGAAAAAGTATTTTTACAAAAAATAAATGCAAAAATTATAGTGATGGCTTGTATATATATTACAATATATGTTGTTACAAACAAGGTGCCAGTGTATTTTACAGTGGAGTTATGTATTTTTAAAAAAAAAACAGTTTTGGCTGATATATATATTTACAGTGTTTCATTGTTACTGAGACATTAAACTGCATCATTTTCAATTAAATTCTGGAAAAGTTGGTGTGTTCTAAAACTTTTTACCAGTAGTGTATATATATAAAAAAGACAAGTCAATCAAAATATTTGAAAAAAGAACATCTTTTCCAGCATTTCTTTCCTTTTATGTCCAACCTGTGACTGAACTCACCATCGGGGAACTCTGGGTGGCAGAGCTGCAGGTCCTTGCAGGTCCTGGCGGGGTTGTTCTGGGTCCCCATGGGGTATTTCATGCGCTCGATGTCCTGTTTGAGGTTGTTGAGAGAGCCGAAGATGTCCTCCATGCCCTCGCCGTAGTCCATGATGGCGGCCGCTGCATCTGACTGCATGTCACTGGAGCGTTTGGTCTTCTTGGGGGACTGGATGGGCAGAGGCTGGATAACCTCACCTGGTGGGCCCTGCAGGAAATGGTTTAGATTATATACAAGAAGTCTGAGCTTAGATTTTGTGCAATGGTCCAGTAGTGTAATCATTTAAAGGTAGTAGTGGGGCGGATTAGCTGAACAATCGTTCACTTTGTGATAAAAGCATGAAATTTGGTAGATGTGTTGGTGAATATGTTTCAAACAAATCTGGATATTGGGCCACCTCAAAAGCGCCCCCTAGTGGCCGTGGCAGGCATTTGTTATACGAATAAATCAATGATGAATAAAAACTGCCCTTTTAATAATACCAACTGGTGATGAATTGTATATTGCTGGAAAGCCTGATTAGTCACCTTTACAACCAGGTACAGCTTGTAAGGATCGTGCATTCATGGAATGAGCAACGGGGCTAAACGTGTGGGTAGCACCCCCCAAAAATGTGCATCCCCTGTGGGGCGGATTAGCTCAATAAATCACAAGAATTGTTTATTTTGTGATAGAAGCACACAATTTGGTGGATGTGTTGGTGGATATGTTTCAAACAAATCTGTATATTAGGCCATCGCAAATTCGCCCCCTAGTGGCCATAGCAGTCATTTTCTTCGTTAAAATGACAAAAAATATTTAAATTATTTCTTAAAATATTAAAAAAATGTAAACTAAATATACAAACGTAAATTAAAAAATGTAAAAACACATATTAAATTAACAAAAATCCAGCTAGACACTCTTTCAGTTATTTTTCCTGCCCCACCACAATCCGGCTAGCCATCGAGCTAGCTAGCAAATGAGCTAGCTAGCTTATAGTGGCAGCAGCAGGGATGATAAATACTTACAGGAGGACCAGGAGCACCAACTGAACCAGTGTCTCCTTTGGCTCCAGCAGGACCCTGAAGAGAAACAGGAACAGAAACATGTTAATCAAGATAAACTTAGTAAACACAGTGACAATCTGCCTTTAAAACCTCCGATAGTACTCACAGAAGAACCTTTAGCTCCTTTGGGACCTTGAGGACCCTGCATGACATAGGACATAGGACATAAGCACAGCAATTTGGCAAAGTCATTCCATCATCAGTGTTAAATCTAAATGAGCAACTGAATCCAAAAAAAGACTTACAGGCAGACCAGGAGGACCGGGGGGACCGAGAGGACCAGAAGATCCACTGATACCCTGAGATAAGACGAGATAAAAACAGATTTATATTAAAGAAACATTAGAGACAAACGTTATTATCTGGTTTGAATATTGAGTTAAAGGGATATGGTTTGGATACTTAGTTTATGAACAAATGCATAATGAGCTTTATTGTGTATTTCATTGGCTGAGATGAAAATAATTCTTTATTTTAGCAATAAACAGAAAGGCAAACAGTGAAACTTGACAGGAAATGGGGCAAATTTGTTAAAAATATCCTTAAATAGAGGGGAAGTTATCTTGATAGATACATATTTTTTGTAAATATTTTTGTACGTGAATGAAGTTTGGTAGATAATACAAAGTTATTATGAATGACAAGTTGAATAATGATGTAAAGAAACCCAGAAATAAGTAGAATATGTCCCCTTTAATGACGAATATACTGACACATATGTATATAAAAAAGACAAGTCAATCAAAATATTTGGTAACACTTTACAATAACCATCATTTATAAACGGTAAACAGATAGTTTATTAATGTTTAATCATCATTTGTAAACTGTTTATAGACCGTTTAGAATGGTAAATACATAATTTATTAATGTTTAACTAACTTAATCATGTATAAATGGCAAATAGATGTATATTTATTTATAAACATGTCTATTAATGTACATTTATAGCTACTTTACCATTAACAAACAATTAAATTATAATGAATTGTTCATAAATAGTTTTAGTTGCACCCATTTTAATATTTTTAACTCCATATTAAGTATGTTAATGATTTTGAAATGATTCATACACCTTGGTTGAAAACATTTAACGATTAAATATGTAAAGCACTTTGTAAATGGTTAATAACTGGTTTATAAACCATCTATAAACATTATTTAGTTGTTATTGTAAAGTGTTACCAAATATTTGAAAAGAATATCTTAGATACTTAGTTTATGAACAAATGCATAATGAGCTTTATTGTGTATTTCATTGGCTGAGATGATAATAATTCTTTATTTTAGCAATAAACAGAAAGGCAAACTTGTTTCTTTGACCCCATTAAGTTCATATCTAATGTCACTTTTGTCAGGAAATAAAGCAATCTAACAATATGAGGCCTATTCTCACACCCTAAAATAGAAATGAAAACTTTTTTGAAGCCCTTCTGCTCTGACAGAAGGGGACATTACAGTTTCATTAGGCTTAATCTCCTGATACTTAATCCAGCCATCATCTTAAATCACTAGCAGGGCAGTAAAGAGCCTCAGCAGGACAGAAACATGTTCACTCATTCTGCAATGTTTATTTAAAAATGGATGAAGGCTGTCATCATCCTTTATCAAGGCTGAGCTTCACCTTCTCTCAGCTCTGCTGCTGGTTTTAGTGTTGGAGAAATATATCTACATTTAAATTTTAATACTCTTTTCAGTGTTTTGACTGAATGTAGTTAAATCATCACATCAGATATGCAGAAACTGATCACAATAGAAGCAAATCTGTTCCTGGATGCTCACTAAAACAACAAGGGGAAATGAAGAAAAATGGTTGCTGCAGATATGGAAAAGAAATTAACATCTATCCTCATTAAAACAAAAAAAAATGGGGAGACCATAAGGTTAACTAGAAGCCTCCATCCATCTTTTTATAGCTTTTTCTTTTTTTATTTATATGCTTTGAGCAATATGAACGAGTAATCCAATCTGTCAAAAGCTAAAACAATGGCATGGAGTATTTGGTTGTTTAGGATAAAGTATTTTGAAAAAAATATTTAATTGCTATCATTTTAACTGATATATTGCAGTTGGGATGACTCAAAAATATTAAAGGAAACGATCATGTTTGGTTCATTTTTCTTATTTTCATTGAAAAACAAATTATATTGATCATTGCATGGTTTTTTATTTTATCTTCTGGAAAGGATCTAGATCTCGTAGAGATTTTTTCCTTTTTTAAGATATTGTTTGGCCATTTTTAAAGCTTTATTGACAGGGGGAGACAGAGGGGTACCCACTCTACCAGGTGTGCTACCGGGACGCCCTCTAAAAGTTTTTCTTAAGTCTGTAGAATACAATTTGCTGGCTGGGACCAAGGTTATAATAGTTTTGTATTTTTCATTAGTTTTAGTTTTAATTTCGTTGTGAATTTTTGTTTTCAAATTCAGTTAGTTTTAGTTAGTTTTTAGAGTGAGTTTTCTAGTTTTAGTTTAGTTTTTGTTTTTTGAAAATGCTTAGTTTTAGTTTAGTTTTTATCAGTTTTAGTGTTAGTTTTAGTTTTTTTGTAATGGGCTATGTGTTGGGTGCCAGATTCAAAGAGGTCATAATAAATGTTTCCTTTATTTCCTTTGGTTTATCATCTCAGCCCCAATAAGGTTATTAACTCTTACAGTTCTGGGTGTTTTGTATTTTGGTTCTAGTGTAAACATCCCAGTCTCAGTAAACATATTCACCATGTGTTGCATGTTCTAATAGAAACACTGAATTATGAATGAAAAAAGTTGACAAAAACAAAAACTAAGGACATTTTCACTATAATTTTAGTTAGTTTTAGTTAGTTTTGTGACCACACAATACAGTTTCAGTTAGTTATCGTTTTTTTAAAAACTCTTGTTTTTATTTTTATTTCAGTTAACGAAAATGTTTTTTCAATTCTAGTTTTCGTTATTTCGTTAGTTTTCGTTAACTATAATAACCTTGGCTGGGACATCTATGTAGCACAACAACACATTATTCAGAAAGGTATTTAACACAAATTTTGCCTTCAGCAAATATTGCACCTCCTGCAGATTTGGATATTGCACTCGTCCATATTTCAATTTCAATAGAATTCAGACTACTGTTCAGCCCTGGAGCTGAGCTCTGCACTGCCTCTCTCTGCAGCAGTGACTCTGGAGGACCTGCAGCACAGTGAAGGGCAGCAGGTGGAGGGCAACAACATCAGGATGGAGTCATCAATTACTTACCCCGTCGCCCTTGCCACCGGGAGAACCTTGGGGTCCGGGCAAACCTCGGTCTCCTTTCTCTCCTTGCTCACCAGGAGGTCCGATCAGACCGATCAGACCTGGATGACCCTGCAGGAGGAAAACAGATGAGACACCAAAGAAGAAGAAGATAAAAGCAGCTTCCCTTTAAAAATACTGCATACATGTCCAGTGGTGGGAAAAGTAAAACAAAAGTACTAATACCACACTGTGAAATTACTCCACTACAAGTAAAAGTCCTGCATTCAAAACAGTCATTTTTTTACAGTCATAATGCATTATGATTGATTATAATGAGCATTATAATTCACTATGAATGCGCTCATAATGCACTATAGATGTAGTCTTCATAGAAAGTGTTACCGGTATTTCTTTTCTGGGTTTTTTTGGAACACATGTATGTCTATTGTCCAAGTTTGCTTTTTGTACTGTATGTTGTTGTATGTGAGCCACGTTTTAGATGATTTTCTGTCATGACAGACAAAGTATTCTGATTTTCATTCTGATTCAATTATTTGATGGATTGCCATTCAATTTCGTACATAGATTCATGGTCTCCAGATGATGAATCCCTCAAGACTGCACTGCAAAGAAGCCAACTTGTATTTTTTGGCCTAAAACAGTGATTTAATGCACTATAGATGTAGTCTTCATAGAAAGTGTTACCCATTCCACCACTGTACATGTCTAACATGAGCAAAAACTAACGGTTTTTCCTCAACAGAACTGAAAAGCTCATGTGAGGCTGTGAAGGGTGAAGTTTCATTACAATACAAATCGTCAGGCATCATAATTGAAATGCCTCTCCTGCTACAGAAACACAAAAAAAAAAAAACACAAACGATTCACAACACAAAGATGATGACATTGAAATGGGCGAGCTGGAGCCAGGCCCGGTGATGATTTGACAGCATTAAAAACGCACAACACGCAACACGGCGCCTCTATTGTGAGCTTTTAAAGCGCTCGCTCGCTCTCTCTCAAGCCATCATGTCAGTGTGTGGGAGGCAATTTAGATAGAGTAATGTGTGCTGTCTGAATATCCTTTGCAGTTATATTTCACCAGCAAATTTGACAGTGGCAGCGAAGAAAAGAGCAAGATTAGACAGATTAGAGTGATACATCACATTTAGCTGCATATTCAATCCTGCTGAGAGTTTTTCTCTTACAGCAGCTACGGCAAAAACTAATTTTGTTTCCTAAATGTTAACATAAGCGGTGCTTTGTAAGTCTAAAAGATGTGTTGCTTTGGATCTATTAAAATATCTAATATAAGCTCTGTGCAGCTCTGACTGAAGCCTGAACTCTGATCACTGTCCTGAGCTTCTTTTCAACCGTTTCATGTTTATCTTTCAGCCTGTTTGGAAGCTTTGGAGATTAAATCTGTCTGCAGGCAGATACACTCACCTTTTCACCTTTAGACCCAGGGTCTCCTTTCAGACCAGGAAGACCAGGAGGACCCTAAACAACAACAGCAGAAGAAGTTAAAAATCAATTTTGCAGAGAAAGGACAAAGTATAAATGGGACAATATGAAGAAAACCAGCAACACAGAGAACCTGAAGCTGAAATGAAGAAATATGGACAAAGAAAAATGAAAGGAAACAAAAATATATATAGAAAAACAGATGAAAAGCACCCATGTATTACAGGTAAGACTGTTGATTTAACCTGACTGGAGCTAAAGACTGGAAGCAAGGTGAAACGTCTTGCCTTGTTTTTTTGATTGATTGATTGATTGATTGATTGTCTTTATTTCGAACATGCAAGCAAGTAAAAAAACAACAAAAAAAAACAACAAATTTAAATATTAATAGATGAATAAGTAAAAAAACTAAACAAAAAAGCAAAAAAAAAATTTTTAGAAAACAGACACTTTCTGCAAGCTGGAAAGGGAGTAGTAAGAAGTAAAAAACATATCGAGTCCTACCCCTTAACAGCTCTCTATATCTATATACATATATATATATATATATATATATATATATGAATAATCAATATAGTCACATACAAATATTATAAACAATTATATATATATATATATATATACTATAAACAATTTATATTACATTGTGAATACCTATACATGTACATTGTAAATTACTATATAAATATAAATATTATAAACATAAATACAATTACCATGTGTATTACAAAACTACAGTCTACATATGTCCATGTTACAGAGGCTTTTCTAAATTTCTGTACTTTGTAAAGATGATGTCTTTATATTTGTTTTTAAACTGTCTTATGTTTTGGCTTTTCTGTACTTCCACACTTAACTTATTTCACAATTTAACTCCGTAGATGCTGATACAAAAGCTCTTTTTGGTTGTGCGTCCCCTTAGCTTATTATTATTATTATTATTATTATTATTATACCCTCCCTCCCCTTCAGAAAACATTGCCTGTATGTTTTTTGGTAGCGTATTATTTCTGGCTTTGAAGATTGTTTGGGCAGTTTTGAATTCAACCAGATCAGGAAATTTGAGAGTTTTGGACTGTATGAATAGTTTATTAGTATGTTCATGATAAGTTACATTATGGATTATTCTAATGGCTCGCTTCTGAAGAATACACAACGGTTGTAAAGAGCTTTTGTAATTTTTTATTGTGTTTCCCCAGATTTCTGAACAGTAATGCAAATATGGTAATATTAATGAGTTATACAGAATACAGTTCTGCCAGGAGTGAAAACATCTACTACTTCCAACTACTTCCCACCTTGACTTCACTATAGATAGACAAATAGAGTGAGAAAGAGATATTCTGCATACTAACCATGGGACCAGGTGGACCGTCCTGTCCTGGGGCGCCGGGCAGACCTTGTTCCCCCTGTGAGAAAGATTCAGTAGCAGTGACCATTACAGCCTGCTGTATTTCCTCTGGCCTGCCATTGATTTGCTGTGCTCAGCACCATGATTAATAGCCCAAACAGGGAAAAAAAGTGTGCTGGAATAAACAAGCCAAACTAAAGTATAAGCCAAATGGGTGTATTGATTATTCCATGAAGTCTATCATCATGCCTTAGCAGGACCTTGTTATGTGTGCACACTGTGGGTGTGTGTCTGTGTTTAAGCATGCATGTCCACTTGAGAGTGAACAATAAAATGCACATTTTCAAGTGAGAAATTAAACCAGGGATTATTATTAATTTAATCTCTATGTTTTAAAAGCTTGTTTATCATCAATTACTGCACTCTATTACTCAGGAAGGACAAAAAATGAAATCATGAAATCAGAAATAACTGAATAAATGTAATAATAAATGCTAAAATCAATACAGTAGTAAATAAGTAGTGCAACTTTTTCTAATATTACGGTAAAATGATATTAGCACTGTTGATTTCACATTTAAGATTGCCATTTTATTCCATATTTTACCGTAAAAAATAAAACGTTTTTCCATCAAAAGAAACGCTGTTTGTCATATGGCAGATATTTTATAAATGCTGCATAGATTCAAGATTTTACCATTAAATATTACAGTATATTTCTGTTAGAGATATGGTGTTTCGTACATTTAACAGCGTGAAAATGTATTTTTACAAAAAATAAATGCTAAAAATTACAGTGATGGCTTGTAAATATGTTAGCATATTTTATATATTCACTGTGCCAGTGTATTTTACAGTGAAGTAATGTATTTTCCCCCCCAAAAAAGGAAAAAATAGTGTTTTGGCTGATATATACATTTAGGGTGTTTCATTGTTACTGAAACTGAATTAACCCATTTATTATTTTACGGTCTTTTACTGTCATGGTTTAGCAGTTTTTCACCGTAAATCTACAGACATTTTTTACAGTTTGAGCTGAATATACATGCAGTGTATCAGACTTACGACAGGGCCGGGGATTCCACGCAGACCCTCTGGACCGGGCTTTCCTGAAGGCCCCTGAGGGCCAACCGGGCCTGTTTTACCTGCTGGACCCTCGGAACCGGCCTCACCCTGTATGTGGAGATACAAATGTTGTGAAATCGTGACTCAAGCTAAAAAAATTAACAAAATAAAAGCACACAATACAGTAAATAAAGCTTGATGATGTTTTATTTTAATATACACTACCGGTCAAAAGTTTTAGAACAGCCCAATTTTCCATTTTTTATTGAAATTCCAGCAGTTCAAGTCAAATGAACAGCTTGAAAGGGTCCAAAGGTAAGTGGTGAACTGCCAGAGGTAAATAAAAAAAGGTAAGCTTAACCAAAACTGGAAAATAATGTACATTTCAGAATTATACAAGTAGGCCTTTTTCAGGGAACAAGAAATGGGTTAACAACTTAACTCTATGGAGTCTTGGGCTATTTTGTCCATTTTTGAATTCTTTTCATGTCTTTGTAAGTCATTTTGTGTCTTTTTGTGTCTTTTGGTGTCTTTTTTTGGTCATCTTGTGTCTTTTTTTAGTCCTTTAGTCCAACATAAAATGTGATTTTGAATCTTTTTTTTAACTTTCAAAACACTATCATGTTCAATAAAGAATTTTAAATATTGCAAATGTGCATTAATTTCAGAGTACACTGAGACATTAAACTGCATCATTTTCAATTAAATTCTGGAAAAGTTGGTGTGTTCTAAAACTTTTGACCAGTAGTGTATATTGATCAAAGCTGCTGATATTTCATTATCACTATAATGACAAGCATTTCTATTTGATCAGATTTATAAAAGCATTCAGTCTTTCTCCAATGATGGTGGAAAAAATACATATTCATGATTATGACCTTAACATTAACACCAGAACATCAGTGAAATAAACACAGAGCTTGAAAAAACATGTTTTAGGTAACTGAAGCCAGGAAGGGCACTTCTAATATATTAAAATTAACAAAATATATATATACAGTACAGGCCAAAAGTTTGGACACACCTTCTCATTCAATGCGTTTTCTTTATTTTCATGACTATTTACATTGTAGATTCATCAAAACTATGAATGAACACATATGGAATTATGTACTTAACAAAAAAGTGTGAAATAACTGAAAACATGTCTTGTATTTTAGATTCCTCAAAGTAACCACCCTTTGCTTACTAGAATATAATACATGTTTTCAGTTATTTCACACTTTTTTGTTAAGTACATAATTCCACATGTGTTCATTCATAGTTTTGATGAATTTACAATGTAAATAGTCATGAAAATAAAGGAAACGCATTGAATGAGAAGGTGTGTGTCCAAACTTTTGGCCTGTACTGTATTTATATTTTTTATACAATATAATTATGCATTTCTACATGTGCAGGAAGACTTGATATGTTGTTTTTTGGAGCCTCTCCATATCTCAGAGTAATTATTATCAGAATTCAACTGCAGGCTGCTTTTAGCTGTGAATGATGCTGAGACAGTATGCATAATAATAATAATAATAATAGTATGCAGTGTGTAGATCGGGTAAATGGGGACAAGTAAACAAGAGTGTGAGTTATAAATGAGCCAAAGGGCTCCTGTTCCTCCAATAATATCTGCTGCTTCATCCTGCTATGTTTTAATTCATGAGAAAACGAGTATGGCCTCCAGATGAGAGCGTGCCGGCTGACCAACGTTCAGTCTGAAACACATCAATAAACACCAGACTAGACAGAACTCACGGGAGGTTGAACTGGAAGATATTCACAGGTTGCAGGCTTATTTTTAAGTGATAAGAACTACTTTAGTGTGTTTACAACTGTTGTGTGTTACAGCTGTAATTCTTTCTTTTGGAATTTTAAGATTCAGCTTTTAGCAGTGGTGGAAGAAGTATTCAGATCTCTTACTTAAGTAAAAGTACTAATACCACACTGTGAAATTACTCCACTACAAGTAAAAGTCCTGCATTAAAAACTTACTTTAGTAAAAGTACAAAAGTATCAGCATCAAAATGTACTTAAAGTAAAAGTACTTATTATGCAGAATGGACCCATTCAGATTGTTTTATACATTCTACATATGGTGGATTATTTGTATTGATGCTTTTTGGAAGCAGAGTTTTAATTTGGTAAAGATAGGAGTCATTTTAACTTTGTAATATAGGCCTAGTGTTATGAGGTTTAAAATGTCTAATCACTTTAACTTTATCATGTTTTTATGTTAAATCTTGACCTGAAAAGTAACTAAAGCTGTCGGCTAAATGTAGCGGAGTAAAAAGTACAATATTTGCCTCAAAATGTAGTGGAGTAGAAGTATAAAGTTACATAAAATGGAAATACTCAAGTAAAGTACAGGTACCTCAAAATTGTACTCAAGTACAGTACTTGAGTAAATGTACTTAGTTACATTCCACCACTGGCTTTTAGGCACATTCAAGGCCAATTTCCACATTTAAAAACAAGGTAAAACATATACTTTGCTTCATTAAAGCTTATCTTTCAGTGCAAACATTAAAAAAAAATGCACTAGCACATAGACAGCTAATAATGCTAACATAGGATGATAGCATGGTGTAATGGAAAATTAAGTTTTACATCCCTTTTCATATAAGCAGATTAGCTGAGAGGAGACATTAAACTGCATAATATTCAATTAAATTCTGGAAAAGTTGGTGTGTTCTAAAACTTTTGACCAGTAGTGTATTTTGATCAAAGCTGCTGATATTTCATCATCACTATAATGACAAGCATTTCTATTTGATCAGATTTATAAAAGCATTCAGTCTTTCTCCAATGATGGTGGAAAAAAATACATATTCAGTGATTATGACCTTAACATTAACACCAGAACATATACTTTGCTTCATTAAAGCTTATCTTTCAGTGCAAACATTACAAAAATGCACTAGCACGTAGACAGCTAATAATGCTAACATAGGATGATAGCATGTTTTTACATCCCTTTTCATATAAGCAGATTAGCTGAGAGGAGACATATGTTTTTGTCCTAGATTTGATTAGTATTCAGCGTGCAGCAGCAGCTGGTAACTGATTCTGCCTGTGCACAAAACGGCAGATCATATGTGCAGATTTAGACACTAATGAATTGAGGAGATGAGTGTAAAACAAGTGCAAACTCAGAGAAACTTCATTTAGTCTCTGTGATTCAGACTGAGAAGAGAAAAGCATAATAATAACTCTGAATACCTGAGGGCTAGACTCCTTTAGTCATTCTTGAAATTAAGCCACAGCACAATGCAAGAAACAATTGAATCTTAGTTTTGCTCAAATAGGCTCTGCATCCATAAATTTCCATCTAATCTAGGGGTGGAAATTAAATTACTGCTGCGTTTTTTTGTGCTTTCAATTCAAGTGAGGGAACAAAGCAGGTACAGTGGGGGCGGGGCTTGCTGAGACGACTCCACAGTGAAAAGGATGAATTGATTTAGTTACCTTAGCGCCCTTCTCTCCTTGCCTGCCCTCTGAGCCTGCAGCCCCCGGAGGACCCTGAGGAGGACGACAGGACGCTGCGTTAGCATTTAACACAACAACAACAACACAACAACGCTACAAGAAAGACTGGACAAACAAGTGAATGTTCATCATTGACCTTTCACAGTGTTTCAGACCAAGGTTATTATAGTTAACGAAAACTAACGAAATAACGAAAACTAGAATTGAAAAAACATTTTCATTAACTGAAATAAAAATAAAAACTAGAGTTTTTAAAAAAGCGATAACTGAAACTGTATTTTGTGGTTACAAAACTAACTAAAACTAACTAAAATTATAGTGAAAATGTCCTTAGTTTTCGTCTTTGTCATCTTTGTTTCTATTTGAACATCAACACATGGTGAATATGTTTACTGAGACTGGGATGTTTACACTAGAACCAAAATACAAAACACCAGAACTGTAAGAGTTAATAACCTTATTGGGGCTGAGATGATAAACCAAAGGAAATAAAGGCAACATTTATTATGAACTCTTTGAATCTGGCACCAACACATAGCCCATTACAAAAAAACTAAAACTAACACTAAAACTAATAAAAACTAAACTAAAACTAAGCATTTTCAAAAAATAAAAACTAAACTAAAACTAGAAAAACTCACTCTAAAAACTAACTAAAACTAACTGAATTTGAAGACAAAAATTCACAACGAAATTAAAACTAAAACTAATGAAAAATCCAAAACTATTATAACCTTGTTTCAGAGGGCTAACGTCAGTGAAATAAATACATCGGTTATGTATCTGTTGGAATGTTGGCTTATTTTTAAAAAACATTGGCGTACATGGTTGCAGCATGTAAGCTGCATATATATATATATGCCTCTGTCTTCCAATCCAATCTCCTTTATTTATAGAGCACAATTTTAGCAAACACAAGGTTTCCAAAGTGCTGCACAAACAATAAATACATGACACAATACAAAGAGATGTAGTAAACAATAGAACAGTAAGATGCAATAAGATAAAATAAATAAAAAATGGGATAAAAATAAATGAAATAAAATGTCAAATGTACTGCCCGCACAAAATAAAATATGCATGAATACAATAAAAACAAAAAATCATAAAATCATAAAATCAACATAAAATCAACACTCTACGTGGTGTTAAAAGCCAACGAGAAGAGGTGGGTTTTAAGAAGAGATTTAAAATGAGACAGTGAGGAGGATGTCTGATGTGCAGCGGCAATTCATTCCACAGTTTTTGAGCTGTGATGGCAATGTCTTAACCCATTGACGCCTAAAACTTCCTGTAAAACCTCTGGGCGATTTCAAAATCAGCCCCTAAAACCTGAAGTTTTTCTGGAAATTCAACAGAAGTGTCAACGCTTCTACTAAATAATAGATTTTTCAGCCTCTGTAGCAGATAGAAATGAAATTCAAAAAGTACTTGAGAGCTTATACAAATACTACAAAACGACGTATCCACTTGTCAGGCTTCAATGGGTTAAACGAGAGATGGGCGTCTCCACCAGAGATTCTGTCAGGTCAGCTCCCGTGCCTTCTGGCATTTCAGTGTACTTTTATTTGATTTGTATTTTGAACAATAGTCTGATGAGTACTTGGTGGATGCTGTCTTCCAACAAGAATGATAATCCAGTGTCCCTGAATGTGCACTACTAAGTAATGTCAGGATGTGTTTGAGTGACTCTGACATGTCTTTGTCTGCCCACAAACATACAATCATGCAGCCACACACACACACACACACACACACACACACACACACAGTGTTCTTGGGTCGTGTCAAGGGTTGGCAGGTCGTCTTTTCTTTCTGCTCAGCAGCTCTCAGACCCACAACGATTTCTTTCAACTCCACCTCCAGTCGTCCCTCTTCAGAGCCGCTCTCCATCCAGATTCCCTCTCATCTGGCCGTCTGAGGCTGAGTGCTATTGACTGAGAGCCTCTAATGTGAGCTCGCCTCCTGTCTTGGAGCTTTCATCTTCTCCTGATGTGCACCTCTTACTGGTGGGGAAGAGGCCGGCTCTTGATCAGCACAAAGAGCCGTTTCAATTGTAGCACGACATACAGCAGCTAGAGTCGATGTGCAGGGTTTGTTCTTCCTGTCACGGTTGCCACGGTTACTAGTCAGGCGGCTTAGCTAAATAACACGCTGGACAAAAGCACCATATTTTTTCCACGTGCTCTCTATCACCATAGGTTTCAATTTTTGGTAGGAGCCACTTCATCAAGATTGCGGATCGGAAATGGCAGCCATATAAAGTCTATGAGAAATGCTATATCTTCCAAGTCACTTAGAAGGTCAATCTTGGTGTCAAAATCTACATTTTCTGGGTCAAGAAATTATTTATAGCTATTGAGAATATCATTAGATGATTATTTGATCAAATAGATATGTTCATTTTCACCCAGACTGGTAGGTCTTCAAGTGCTGCAGCAGGGAATCCTGAGCTGAAAATGTTTGGAGTCTATGTTCCATTAGCATAGCATTAGCATTAGCTGCCATGTACACTGCAAGGTTATTATAGTTAACGAAAACTAACAAAATAACGAAAACTAAAATTGAAAAAACATTTTCGTTAACTGAAATAAAAATAAAAACTAGAGTTTTTAAAAAAACGATAACTAACTGAAACTGTATTTTGTGATTACAAAACTAACTAAAACTAACTAAAATTATAGTGAAAATGTCCTTCGTTTTCGTCTTTGTCAACTTTTTTCATTCATAATTCAGTTTTTCTATTTCAACATGCAGGAACACATGGTAAATATGTTTACTGAGACTGGGATGTTTACACTAGAACCAAAATACAAAACACCCAGAACTGTAAGAGTTAATAACCTTATTGGGGCTGAGATGATAAACCAAAGGAAATGAAGGCACATACCCATTACAAAAAAACTAAAACTAATAAAAACTAAACTAAAATAAGCATTTTCAAAAAATAAAAACTAAACTAAAACTAGAAAACTCACTTTTAAAACTAACTAAAACTAACTGAATTTGAAAACAAAAATTCACAACGAAATTAAAACTAAAACTAATGAAAAATCCAAAACTATTATAACCTTGGTACACTGCTCAAACAAATCAAGGTAAAGCTTTCATCTCATGTCAGATCTTGATCAACACATTATTTACAGTGAGTCATCTAGTGATATTCTCAGTAGCTTTAAATGATTCCTTGACCCAGAAAATGTAGATTTTGACACCAAGATTGACCTTCAAAGTGGCTTGGAAGATTTATTGTTTCTCATAGACTTTATATGGGTGCCATCTCCGATCCACAATCTTGATGAAGTGGCTCCTACCAAAAAATTGAAACCTATGGTGATAGAGAGTCCCCTTTCTTCTCAAATCTGGTCCTAAGCCGCCTGACTAAACCCTTTTGTTACCTTTTGTTGCCTCGACAGCATCAGGTGTATGAGACAAAGTTTATTACCGTCCTTAATTGCAATTAATTGCCACTGAGAAAGGATAAAGAGGTAAAAAAATGAAACAGTGACCTGCACCCAAAAGAATAATTAAAGTCAGATGAGGTTAATAACTTTTCTATATTACTTTTTTCAAGATGCTTAGTTGAATACATTTACAGTATTAAGGCATAAGTAAATCAGATAGAAGTCAATTTGCTGCTGTGTTAAATTGACTTATTCATAGTCGGAGGCTGTGCTAGAGAAAGATTTAGGAATTGTTTCAATTTTCTACAGCCAAAATGCTGCGAAGACACAGAAAGGGCAAACAGATCCTAAACAAGTTTTGCTGTGGATTTTAGTATTCAGAGGATCAACCTGTCATGGAGCAGCAGGATCATCTTAGGTCCCCTTTATTCCCTCAGCGATTAAAGACCTATGAGTGATAAAATAGCCCTTTTCCTTACCATAATCCCTAGGCTATTTAGGTGGAGCATATGCTGATACCATGCTAAATACTCAGAATGTAAATTTCATTGGGCACATTAGAAAAGCAATCAACCCTGATTTTAAAATGCATGACCTGTTTTCCCCCATTGGTTAGCCTTGGAGTCTTTCTTTGAAATGCAGTCAGTCATTTAAGATTGTGACTTTCTTTCAAATTCAGGAGAATAGCTGCTCATTTTCATGTGGACTTTGAGCTTCACAATATATTGGAAATATGTTAATGTTCCACCTCAGATATGTGCATTCAAAAAGCAGCTTATTGGCTTTGATATTTCAGTCAGTTATCCCAACCTCATACTGATGCATGAAGGGGATCTCCTTATTGGAGAATGGACATCATAGAAACATAAACTTTTAATGTGCTAGAATCTCTGTATTTTATATTAACCTTGAGAAGTTTTGTTCAAGTAGAGACCCAGTTTCTCTAGTAAAGGGAGACAAAAATCTCCCTTAATCACATCATCATAAATGCATTAAAAGATGAAAGGTTTTATTGTATTTGATTATTTTTTGGATAATGCTTCTCCTTTCATAACGTCCATGTTTTGCCTTTGTTTTGCTGTGACTGCCAGTCAAGCAGCCATGGATCAATAATGTGTCAGACTTGCTATATCTCTATCTTTCTTTCTTTCTTTCTTTCCACTGCCACAAGGACGTAAATGAGCTTGGAACCCACAGCTCTTTTTTTTCCAGCTATTTTTTCGTAAGCCTTTTTCAATTTCTTGCTAAGAAAAAAAAAAAAAAAAGATTCATGATTTTCACATCCTGCCATTCATTTCTCTGTCGGCTTTGTGGCGGATTTCTTCGCAGAAAGCGAAGAAAGACTTGACCCCTTAAATCTTCCACTTTGTTTTCCCCACTCTAATTTTAATGAAAATGAATCTCTCCTGCTTTACTGCCAAGATTGAGTTGTTGAGGAGGAGTTGCTGCTGATACCGGTCTGTTGGCTACGGAGCCACAATACAATGCCAACTGATACACAAATCTTTCAGCTATTCTAAAACAGGACTACAACATTTCACATGAGCTTGTTGAGTCATGGCTTTAATACGGACTAAAGCTTTAGTCAGCAAGAGATTTTATATTAAAACTCACTCTTTCTATGATGAAATGCCAACAGTGGAGACCATCAGGCTGCTCTGTCTTGGGATGCACAAATGAAATACTGTAGTAATTTTAATTTTAATGGCTGCAGACTTACTCTCTTGCCAGGCGGTCCAGGCGGGCCCGCTTCTCCTGATGGACCTGGAGGTCCCTGGAAAACAAGGAGAAGAGAGATGCCGGTTTGCTTTTGCAGGCAATAAAACAAGTTGTATTAACAAATGAGACAGTGCTGATATGAATTTTAATGAGAGCGCAGCATGCTTCACTAAATCTCTTGATATGTCTGCCAAAATGACAATAACACAGAGAGCATATTGATATTTAGGGAATATTGAAGCCCAGGATAGTCCAGAAGAACCAGAACAAAAAACCCAGAGTGAAATGATTTGTACTCTGCTTTCTGACACACTCTCATCCAATTATCTCAGAGTTAATTGCAAGCAATCAAACCATTTTTTATCATTTGCATTGGTAAATATTGCATTGGCAGTAGTGAAAAGTGAAGCCAGCATTATTTAGCTGTTTTATAGGTTGAGTACACGGTTACATATAAATATAAATACCATTATGAGCCATTATACAAAGTTCATTCCATGTTAATGTACCTTCTAAACACTGTTTTCCACTGTATAATTCCAGTGTGCAATCAGAGTTCATAAACATTCACTCATTTCAATTTCAAATATGTAACACTCATGGAGTAAATAAAATAGTTTCTGTGTTTTTCTGTAAAGGCTAATTTACATTCATAAATGTTAATAAGAGCTGTGATTGGCTGTGCTTTACACAGAGCCAGCACATTGCTGTTTGCCTTTTATTTCTAATCATACTTAATGAATCTGCAGTGCAGATAAGTCCATTTACCCTACACCCTAGAGTATGGAGTAAATACCATGAATTACAATGCTGCTGTGTAAATTATTTACTGACTAGATATAATTACAGCTTTTACTGCAAACGTAAACAAGATATATTCATACTCATGCAAACAAAGTGAAAATGTAGCTGATTATTAAGATAATTACATTATATTATGGGCTTTTTAAGTGTCCTCAAGTGAACCGTATACGATACATGATATATATACTATATAAGTTTATGATATATACTTATTTGTTCTGTCCAAATACTATAAAATGACAACAACTTACCGGCTGACCGGCCTCACCATCCTCTCCCTTCTCTCCTGCTTCTCCATCAGTTCCCTGGAAATGAGAGATGTGCTGGTTAGATCAGTAGTTCTCAACCTTTTTGAGTCGCAAACCCCAATTTAACATGCATGTTGTCCCTGACCCCCCCCCTCACTGAACAGAATCTCACATGCACAGTTCAGCTCACCCGTAAAAGAAACAAAATGACCAAAAAAAGAAAACAAAATGACCAAAAAAAGACACAAATTGACCACAAAATGATCAAAAAAGACACAAAATGACCAAAAAAGACACAAAATTACCAAAAAAGACACAAAATTACCAAAAAAAGACACAAAATTACCAAAAAGACACAAAATGACTAAAAAAAAGACACAAAATGACCAAAAAAAGGAAACAAAATGACCAAAAAAAGACACAAAGTGACTAGAAAAGACACAAAATGACCAAAAAAGACACAAAATGACCAAAAAAAGACACAAAATGACTAAAAAAAGACACAAAATGACCAAAAAAAGGAAACAAAATGACCAAAAAAGACACAAATTGACAAAAAAAAGACATTAAGTGACCAAAAAGACTAAAACATATTAACACATGAACACTTTAACACAGTGGAGACAGAGCTGACTTCCAAAATGATTTGGCGACCCCCAGAAATCATCTCAACCTAGTCTGGACCTCAATTGGGGTCCCAACCCCAAGGCTGAGAACAGCTGGGTTAGATAATGTCTGTTGCAGGAAATATCTATTTATATGTTACCATCATACTGTTTCATTTATTGATTAAATATGATTCACAATGCAAAAATCTAAATGGCCTAATGTATAGTGAATAAATATTATTTAAAGATTTCATACTTACAGCAACACCTGGCTCTCCAGGTGGACCAGGGTCTCCAGGGAATCCGACAGGACCCTTTAAAAGAGAGAGAGAGAGAGAGAGAGAGAGAGAGAGAGAGAGAGAGAGAGAGAGAGAGAGAGAGAGGAGATGCATCAGTGTAAAGAAACCTGAGGCATTTTTCCCCTGGATACAGATTACAGGCATGGTAAGTAATTTAAACAACACCTGGTAACAACCATCAGAAGCAATTTGATGGACTTAATGATGATGTTGCAAATCCAAGTGAAAAAGCTTCACTGCATTCCATTACCATGCAGGCATAAAATATAATCTCCCTCAATAAAAAGGCTTTTTACTTCTTGAATATGTTCTCGGATAAAATTGCCTGCCTCAAGGCCGGCGGGGGACATTTCCTTTAAAGCACTACATTTCAGCCTGTTAGACAGAGTGCCTAAAAAAAAACTCTTTGCAGATTTTTCTGAGAGTATGTGGCAGACGTACAGGGTTGCCCTTTGGACCGTCATCTCCAGGGGGTCCTTTGGCTCCAGCAGGTCCTGCAGCTCCAGGGGGTCCGGCCTCGCCTTTCTCTCCTCGCTCGCCTTTAGGTCCCTATAGCGGTGTGGGAATGCATTCATTACATCAGTACAGGACCACGGGGGGCAAACATTTTTCAAGAGGTTCCACTGAACTGAACTGAGGAAAAAACTGACATGTGGACAGGACGGAGGCTGCTGCGGGAAATTGGATCTAAAGCCGAGCGTGATTGTGTGTGACTCTGGATGGTCAACATGTTGTGATGTGAAGTCAACACTTGTTTTTCAGTATGAGCACTTAAATATGAGTGTGTCTCCACACTGCAAAAAAGCCAACTTGTATTTTTTGGCCTAAAACAGTGATTTAAGTTGGTAAAACTTGGAAATATAAATTATTGACATTTAGGGCAATAATGTAAGTTAGCACAACAAAGGAAGCCAGTTGTCTGCTCAAAAACAAGTTGGTGAGTTGTTGTTACTTATATCTTTAAGTTGGGGTTCACAACAAGGGACAATAGTTCTGATAACTCTTATTTCTTTGTTGGGAAATGCGGGAAAGTGGAGAAATTTGGACATTAGCAAAAGCTAGCGGCTAACTAATGCTAGCGGCTAACTGATGCTAGCGGCGCTGCTTGTTACAGCTACAAGAGTAGCCATTAGCGTATCAATGCTAACTCAAAATTGTGGTCACAACATTAGCTGACATTTCATAGCGGCGTTACAATCGTGCCAATTCAGCACATTGCAGAAGTTAGCAGAAGTAAGGATTAAAAGTTATTACAATGTAAAATTATAAGTTAGTACAACTTACAGTTGAGTTGACAAAAATCTGAATTCAGAGTTGAGCAAACTCAAAAACAAAACTTAAAGTATTTAGTTTAATTGTCCAACTTAAAATTTTATTGAAGTTTGTTGCCTTGAAACTTTGAGTTCACCCAAATTTTATTTTTTTGCAGTGTGTAGTTTTGCAGTGTGTAATCTGAAGCATCTTAAGCACTGAAACCTCCTGAAAGCTCCTGTGGCTCAGTTCTTGCTGATATAACGGTGCATTTTTCCTGCTTTGTATGATAAAGCACTTTTTCTTTGTGTCATGAAGCAGTGTGATCAATCTTCAGACTAGCTGAATATCAGATTGTCCAGTTTGTCACTATTTGCTGCCCTGCATTTAGCCCTTCAGCTTTTTGTGTTGAATTTAGTGGAACTCTTCACCCAATGACAAAAGAAGCTGTAGTTTCCTCTACTGTACAGCTTTAAAGACACATTACCCATTAGGCATATAGATTAATAATGTATTCAATGATTCTACTACACGCATTCATCATGTAGTGCAGTGTATGCTTCATTTCTGTTAGTTTAATACAGTAGTTCTCAACCTTTTTGAGTCGCGACCCCCAATTTAACATGTATGTTGTCCGCGACCCCCACTCACTGAACACAATCTCACACAGACAGTTCAGATCACCCAGAAAAGAAACAAAATGACCAAAAAAGATACAAAATGACTAAAAAACGACACAAAATTACCAAAAACAGACACAAAATGACCAAAAAAGACACAAATTGACCACAAAATGATCAAAAAAGACACAAAACGACCAAAAAAGACACAAATTGACCACAAAATGATAAAAAAGACACAAAATGATGAAAAAGAGACACAAATTGACCAAAAAATGATCAAAAAAGACACAAAATAACCACAAAATGATAAAAAAAGATACAAAATGATCAAAAAGAGACACAAATTGACCACAAAATGATCAAAAAAGACACAAAATGATCAAAAAGAGACACAAATTGACCAAAAAATGATCAAAAAAGACACAAAATGACCACAAAATGACCAAAAAAGACACAAATTGACCACAAAATGATCAAAAAAGACACAAAATGATCAAAAAAAAAGACACAAATTGACCAAAAAATGATCAAAAAAGACACAAAATGACCAAAAAATGACACACACACAAAATAACCAAAAAAAAAAAAAAACATTAAGTGACCAAAAAGACTAAAACACATTAACACATGAACACTTTAACACAGTGGAGACAGAGCTGACTTCCAAAATGATTTGGCGACCCCCAGAAATCATCTCGCGACCCCAATTGGGGTCCCGACCCCAAGGTTGAGAACAACTGGTTTAATATATAACATTATTATGTGCCATTTTAAAATGTGTGGTGGATGAGGATGAAAGCACTCAGCACTTAATTATATTAAAATAGCAATAAATCTTATTAAAACAACTGTGTTGAATATTATATATTGTTCCTTACAAATGACAGTAATATAAAAGTTAAATTGAGGGGCATTAACCCCATTTTAATTGACATTTAATGACACCATTTCTTTGTGCTAGTAGTAATAAATACTATCATGATCATCATGAGACTATCATGAGACTAATCTTGTAGTAACTAGTTATTATTGAGTTATTAGAGTCCCAATAGCCTCAGTGCTAAATGTAACACTATAATTTAAAAAGGACAGAAGTGAGAGGCGCTGGCTGAGCTTATGAAGCTGCACACTGACTTTGCAAATGTCAATGACAGCAACAGTGTGATGAGGAACTAACAAGGGACATTATGAATGCTTGTAATCACTAAAATCACAAAATGACTAAAAAAAAGACACAAAAAGACACAAAATGACAAAAAAGGGGAAAAATGACACAAAATGACTAAAAAAAGACACAAAATGACCAAAAAAAGACACAAAAAGACACAAAATGACTAAAAAAAGACACAAAATGACTAAAAAGACACATAAAGACACAAAATGACTAAAAAAAGACACAAGAAGACACAAAATGACTTAAAAAAGACATAAAAATGACCAAAAAAAGACACATAAAGACACAAAATGACTAAAAAAAGATACAAAAAGACACAAAATGACCAAAAAAAAGACACAAAATGACCAAAAAAAGACACAAAAAGACACAAAATGACCAAAAAAAGACACAAAATGACACAAAATGACTAAAAAAAGACACAAAATGACCAAAAAACGACACATAAAGACACAAAATGACTAAAAAAAGACACAAAATGACTAAAAAAAAGACACAAAATGACTAAAAAAAGACACAAAATGACTAAAAAGACACATAAAGACACAAAATGACTAAAAAAAGACACAAAAAGACATAAAAAGGACAGAAGTGAGAGGCGCTGGCTGAGCTTATGAAGCTGCACACTGACTTTGCAAATGTCAATGACAGCAACAGTGTGATGAGGAACTAACAAGGGACATTATGAATGCTTGTAATCACGCTGCTCTGCCACTCCCACTGGAGATAGGCCATCTTTCCAATCTGTTCTTCTACCTCCATAATGATAAATGAGGCAGCAGAGCTAATAGAGCTGTCAATGAGTGGCTGTTTGGTAAAAGTTTTTAAAAAAAGCTAATCAAATTGTCATAAATCTCTGTCTGGAAACAACACAGGCAAGCATATGGATATGATAAATTAACATGCAATCTTTGAGAATGTTTTCAAATTAAATCTGACATTCGCTAAATATATTTTATAATGAGAACAATCTAAATCATGGGTCTCAAACTCGCGGCCCGTGGGCCAATTGCGGCCCTCGTCACGATATTTTGTGGCCCCCACCTTGATATGAAAGTTTAATGTGAGTTTTATATGAATGACACTTTACTGTGTTGTGTGTGGAAGGTCCCTTTTATTACTTTTTTTGGGTAATTTTGTCTTTTTTAAATAATTTTGTGACTTTTTTAAGTAATTTAGTTTTTTTCTGTCATTTTGTGTCTTTTTGGTCACTTTGTATATTTTTTTGGGTCATTTTGTGTATTTTTAACGTAATTTTTTAACGTAATGTAGTGTTTTTTCAGTCATTTTGTCTTTTTTTGTAATTTTGTGTCTTTTTTTGGTCATTTTGATACTGCCTCCAGCGGCCCCCAGATAATTTGAGTTTGAGACCCCTGATCTAAATACATCGTATTTAGGAAGACTTGCAAAACTTTTAAAGTCCTTCACATCTGCACTATTGCAGCTACCAAAAAAAGGGCAAATCACAGCTAAAAGCTGCTAAAAGCTGCACTCAGCAGAGTGAGTGTCTGCTGTTTGGATGCTGGAATCATTGTTCTTTAAAACAGAAGCACCAGGCGTTTCCTCCTGCTAATTATGTCTTAAGAGTCTGGGAAGAGACTCAGTCTGGCAGGCCATGTGGACATGGGGGGCAAAGCAGGAGAACCATGCTGAGATGAACCACCAGCCTCAATGTGAGGAGCAATTACCTTCAGTGTGATGAAGACACAGCGTCACACTGAAGAAAAAGCCTTTTGCTTTATATTTACCTAAAGCTATCTATTAAGAAACCTGGCGATAACCTACAAATATATGTTTCTTATGTTGCTGATACCGTTATTTACATTGTAGTCCAGAGGTGTCAAACTCAAATACACAGTGGGCCAAAATGTAAAACTTGGACAAAGTCGCGGGCCAACATTGATATTTATTGAAAAAATTGACCTAAACAAGTTCAAACGAAATGGAACAAGCAAAGCTTGATATAACTTAATATTGCATATATTCAAAATCGAATATCAAATAAAAACAAACACATTAATGGCATTCATTTCTTAAATAAAATTTAAATAAAAATCGTATGTCCCTTTATTTTATATGCGGCCTTCTTTAAATTTAAATTTAACAGTAATCTTTTTCCACAGGCTAAAAATAAATGTGAGAATAAAATAACAATAATAAACCAAATGACTAATAATAATATCCTTCAATGAATGTGCAGCCATTCAAGCCTTGGACTAGCAAGAAAAAGTGCATAAAGACAACTTTAATTTGGGATTTGTAGTATTATTTGCGCTGTATAATACCGGCGGGCCAGCTCTGGTTGTCATTTGGTATTTCCTTGAGGGCCAAATATAATTATACTGTTGTAGTGGAAAAAATACATTTTTCCAACTTTAGTGGTGTGTTCATTAAATGAACTTAAAGTGAAGTGGAGCTATTTTTTAAAAATGTTTTCAGTATAGCCTACACATATTTTAGGTTGGGTGGTTTGTTAAACACTGATAATCTAAGACATGTAGCATGTTGATAAATGAGATTTACAAAGAAACACACACATGGTGGCATATGTAGTACAGACACAAAGACAAAACCAAGATGAACATGCCTGAAACACATATATATACATATATTCAGCTCTCTTACCCCGGTCCCAGCCTCTCCGGGTGGTCCTGGGTTTCCAGCCTCACCTTGTTCACCCTGTGGTTAGACAAATGTCAGATAAACCTTCACCCTCACACATTACATTCAGATATAGCATTTGAAAAAAAAAAAGGTCACACATAATCTGACAAAATAGTTCTTCTATTCTAACGCTTAATGAGGTTATAATACAATATCAACAAAAGCTAGACATACAACTAAACTCAGTTTATAACTGTTAAATGTGCCTGTATTCCAAGTAAAGAGCCCCCCTTAAAGAGTTGGTAGCCCTTCATACTTCATTTTTCATATTCTAGAGTCATTTTAACTGCAGTGCTACAGCATTAAGCTTTTATAGTGCAGCCGTCTGCCAAATGGCACTAAAATGGACGAATCTTGTTGGAAGCGTTGTAAAACAGACATTTATAGTGTCAAGACAGTAACTCAGACAAAAAGCCAAGAACAGGCTGCAGACGGTAACAAAGGGGGAGCTGGTGGTCTGGAGAGGATAGATGGATCAATAGATCGATGGATTGATAGATAGATAGATAGATAGATAGATAGATGGATAGATGGATAGATGGATAGATGGATGGATAGATGGATAGATGGATAGATAGATAGATAGATAGATAGATAGATAGATAGATAGATAGATGGATAGATGGATAGATGGATAGATAGATAGATAGATAGATAGATGGATAGATGGATAGATGGATAGATGGATAGATGGATGGATAGATGGATAGATGGATAGATAGATAGATAGATAGATGGATAGATAGATAGATAGATGGATAGATGGATAGATAGATAGATGGATAGATAGATAGATAGATAGATAGATAGATAGATAGATAGATAGATAGATAGATGGATAGATGGATGGATAGATGGATAGATAGATAGATAGATAGATAGATAGATAGATAGATAGATAGATAGATAGATAGATAGATCGATGGATAGATAGATAGATAGATAGATAGATAGATAGATCGATGGATAGATAGATAGATAGATAGATAGATAGATAGATAGATAGATAGATAGATAGATAGATAGATAGATAGATAGATAGATCGATGGATAGATAGATAGATAGATAGATAGATAGATAGATAGATAGATAGATAGATAGACAGACAGACTTTATTTAGCAGCAGCATTACACACAGAGACAATAACAACACAATTAAATAAGAACAACCTAGGCATACTTCAAGCAATAAAATATAAAAATACAATAAAAAATAAAGTGTCTAAAGAAGGAGTATGTATTAACCCATTGAAGCATGGAAAGCGTTTACGTCGTTTTGTAGTATTTGTATAAGCTCTCAAATACTTTTTGAATTTCATTTCTATCTGCTACAGAGGCTGAAAAATCTATTATTTAGTAGAAGAGTTGACACTTTTTTTTCCAGAATTTTTCCAGAATTTCCAGAAAATTAGAGGCTTATTTTAAAATCGCCCAGCGGTTTTTCAGGCCTCAATGGGTTAAGGAGTAGAATAGAATTCCAGTGCAGAATAAATATGAATATACAGTATAAAAATGTTTGGTGCTATGAAACAAATAAGGTGCAATGAACAGTGTGCATAAAAAACACATGAAGTGCATAACGACGGTATGTAATGAACCAGACTATTATTAGTTATTGTACAGTGTGATGGCATGTGGAAGGAAAGATTTTTTGTATCTGTCCCAAATTTTTCTGTATCTGTCCCTGTTGGGACGCCCTGTGGTGTGGCAGGTTGTGACTCTTACCTTCTCACCAACAGATCCCATGGGGCCGACACCACCTGGAGGACCTTGTGGACCCTACAGCAGGAAAAGAAGATAGAGATCATCCAACACTTCATGACATTTAGGCATTTCAATGTAATATAGGCAGTGGCGGTTCTAGACCAATTTTACTGTGGGGAAAATGACCAAAAAAGACACAAAATAACTAAAACAGACACAAAAAAGACACAACGTGACTAAAAAAGACACAACAACAGACAAAAATATTACCAAAATAAGACACAAAAAAGACACAAATGACCAAAAAAAACAAAATGACTTACAAAGACACATAAAGACATGAAAAGGATTCAAAAATGGACAAATAGCCCTATAAGACTCCAGAGAGTAAAACTATTATACAATGTAACATTCTGGGTTCCTTTTGTGTACAATGAGATATTGTTTGAACAAAAAAAAGGTTAGAATTGTTCCATTGTTCATTGTTATAAATTGACCATTTTATTATTAATTTGACACAGGGGCCACAGCAGGGGCCAAAGGCTTCTTCACAGGGGCAGTGGCCCCTGGAGGCCCCTGTGGAGAACCGCCACTGAATATAGGTGAGATAAGGATGTAGCTATCGTAATGCCACAGTCTAACAGCTGGGACAAATCATTTTTAATATAGGTTATATAATTTGTGTAAACACATTGTGTATTAGCGTAGCATACGTACATCAGCTCCACTGGGCCCCTGAGGGCCTCTGGGACCAGGAGGACCAGGAGGGCCCTGCAGAAAACAAACACAGTGTTGTTAAAGTGCATTAAATTATGAGGAAGATGCTTAAAAAGCAGATGTTCTCTTACCATGGGGCCAACATCACCGTTCTCTCCTTTCTCTCCAGGAGGTCCAGGAAGCCCCTGAGGACAACACAAATGAATCAACAATTACATCATGAGAAAAGAAAATAATCATGTTACAAGCATAAGGTGCTGTTGCATGAATAAGCATTGGTGTTGGTAATGATTTAAATGTGTTTGTGCTGTTAAATGCATTCACAACAGCTGTTCCTGCTCCATATTTAATTTTTAAATTGGATTTGACTGCTGGAATACATTCTAGCGATACACTGAAATATTAAATATGTCTGTCGGCCAGAACATACATAAATGAATTGCCTGAATCCATGTTTTGAGTGCAGTCTAGTCCTATTATCCGTTCACTGAAATATTCAGTGAATATATGCTGAGCAAGGTCAAGAACAAGTCTCCAACCAGATGAACTGATCTTAAAAAAACAGTGAGTAACGGACTAATAGAATCAGAAGCAGAGAAATTTAGGGATGACAGAAAGAACCATTTCAATTCTTATCCATAAAATATAAACCAAATATTTCAACAGCTCTTTGAATGAGGTACTAGGCAAAAAAGCCTAACTGGTAACACTTTACAATAACCATCTAAGTGATGTTTATAGATGGTTTATAAACCAGTTATTATTAACCATTTACAAAATTCTATACATATTTAATCTTTAAATGTTTTCAAGCAATTTCTTAAAGGTATAAGAATCATTTTGAAATCATTTACATACTTAATATGGTGTTAAAAATGTTATAACGAGTGTAAAGCTATTAATAAACTAATAATTATGTTTGTTTATGGTAAAGTAATCTATTTGGCATTTATAAATTATAGTTCAACATTATTACATTTTCTATTCACCATTCTAAATGGCCTATATACGGTTTATAAATGATGATTAAACATTAATAAACTATCTGTTTACCATTTATAAATGATGGTTATTGTAAAGTGTTACCGCCTAACTTAGCTTGACTTTATGAAACAAACAAGTCAGTGATGTAGCATAGGGCTGGGCGATATGGCCCTAAAAAATATCACGATATTGCAGGCTATTTTTGCGATATACGATATTCTTGACGATATTAGGAAATACTTAAAAAGATAGAAAATATGATTTTTTTGGTAGTCTGTATAAATAACTAAAAATCTAAAATGTAGTTTGAAGTTCAAATCTCAACAGTTGCCAATTACAAAAAAATGTTTCTCTTGAGTATGAGCAAATAATAGAAAATAATCATTTAGGGGTTCCGGGGGCATATTTTAATGACATTTTGTAAAGGAGAATAAAGGTTCTTGTATGTTTTATTTAAGGCATCTTATTTTGACAGTCTTCTTGTAAATTCTGTGGTGGATTCTCTTAACACACTGTGCTCTTATTTTGAAAGCTGCATGTGTTTAGCGACAGGGAGTAAGTAGCTTTTTGTGATTAAAACAACTTTAACCACGACATCAAGAAGTAGGAACGTTGCCAATATCATGATATGCATTTTTTTTAACCATAAAAAAAGAAGATATCTATAAGATATAAGAAAAGCAGATATCTCCACTCCAACAGGCTTTAAGCTCCTTTACTAACTGATGATTTTATTCTCTGCTGGCTTCACCACCATGTAAGACACGACTCCTCTCCTGTTTGCTTCCCTTTTGTAGTCAGTGACAGTTTGATCTTCACTCAGAGGCGTCGGCATAGATCCAGCCAGCTCATGCATGTCAAATAAGCAGCGTGGTCAGGACCTCATATGTGCGTTTGAGCCCTGACATTTCTGCCGGTAATTGCCGTGATTAAATTGCCGTACCCTGCTTCACCTCCTGTGTGTGCCTGCTCTTAATTCAGAGGCAGTTTGTCATCAGAATAAGGTGTGAGGCTGCATGGGAGGTGATCAAAGCATGCATTCCTCTACATGTGCTTACACCAAACACACTGTATGTGTGTGTGTGCCCTTCATCTAAGCTTCTGTGTGTTCTTGCTCCTGTTTGCAAGTATTTTCTTTGCGTGTTAAACAGGTTGTGTAGCTGCATGCTGATTTCTGCTGTGCTGAGGAACCTCATCTGTGTAAAGGTCTCCTCCAGTCTGAGATCATTAGCGCTGCTTCTAATTATGCAGCGTGGTAAATGTGCTCGATGAGAAACTGACTATCGGAGCAGGTCAGTCCACACAATTAATGGAATCACGATGGGAAGTGAATTACTCCCAATTAAAAGTCCATTGGAAACTATCCTGCAGAGATAGGATAGTAGGCTGGGACGATGAGCAGCAGTCTGTGTCATTTCATCAAGACAATGACCCCAATCTCCCCAATAAACACTCAACACGTTTAGCTTAAGGAGCTGATTACTATTAAAACAGGTAATTACAAACAAATGGGTTACTACGGAGGGGAAGGTCCTCTCTCCTTAGATTATTATCACGCCCATACAAAACATCATTAAGTCTGCTTCTAGTGTGGATTTGTATAATTTTATACCAAGCTGATTTGGCTTTCTTAGATAGATTTTACGTAGATTTTACGGTGAAAAACTGCTAAACCATGACAGTAAAAGACCGTAAAATGATAAATGGGTTAATTCAGTTTCAGTAACAATGAAACACCCTAAATGTATTTATCAGCCAAAACACTATTTTTTCCTTTTTTGGGGGGAAAAATACATTACTTCACTGTAAAATACACTGGCACAGTGAATATAAAAAATATACTAACATATTTACAAGCCATCACTGTAATTTTTAGCATTTATTTTTTGTAAAAATACATTTTCACACTGTTAAATGTACGAAACACCATATCTCTAACAGAAATATACTGTAATATTTAATGGTAAAATCTTTAATCTATGCAGCATTTATAAAATATTTTCTTAGCGTTTCTTTTGATGGAAAAACGTTTTATTTTTTACGGTAAAATATGGAATAAAATGGCAATCTTAAATGTGAAATCAACAGTGCTAATATCATTTTACCGTAATATTAGAAAAAGTTGCACCGTATTTATTACGGTAAAGTTCTGGCAACCACAGCTGCTGGTATTTTACCATAAAAACAACAGTTTTTTTTACAGTGTACCCTAACATTGCCTTAATATTTTCAGTCTGGCTTGAACTGTGTCCTTGCATGGGTAGCCTCCACTTTACCACATGTCTATGAATAACAAGATGTTGCACATCAAAAAGTAAAATGTAGCTCAGATAAAACCGTTTCTCCAAAGTGGTGATGGAGGGAGGATGCTGCCAGCAAATGAAGGTGAAAGGTGTAATCATTGCAGGTCAAAGCTCAGGCTCCATACAATACACAGCACAGATCCAATTAAAGCAGAGCATCCTGCAGAGGCTACAGCTGTGGAGCTGAGTCAGGTTGTGTGTCTGCCTTTTGTTTGCTCTGCAGCACGGTGTGGGACGATGTCACACAGAGTCGCAGCACCTCACGGTTCAGACTGGTGACTGATGATCCTGATACTTATGCACTCAAAGAATTGATTTCAAAATATTAATGTTGGTTTATAAAGCCCTAAATGGTCAAAATATATCACCGATCTGCTGATACGCTATGAGCCGTCCAGAGCCCTGAGGTGGTCTGGGACAGGTCTACTTACAGTCCCCAGAGTTATATATATATATATATATATATATGAGGTGAGTTTTCACAGTAATCTTGCATATTTAAACGTGTTTTGTGTTTAAATAAGTTTCGGACAAAATCAAACTCAGTAATTCATGCTAGCAAGGTTTGATACAGTAAGCTAGTTTTGCTCAAACTAATAGTCTTGTATTTCTGTGTGTTTTATAATTGTTATTGCAACTTTCAGTTTGCAAACTGTAGCTTTATCCAACATCATTCTCAGCTCATTGGCTGATTTCAAACGGCCTCAGAACTAAACACTCAGTTCAGTGAGTACTGATACACAGTCAGATAAAATAAAAAAAATACACAGATTGATTAAATTGACCATGAATTGATCATTGATTAATTATTCCCATAGTCTCAATGCACTCTGAGGATTAACAACAATAAATGCAACCATGTCACAGTCCTGTAAAAGAAATGTGTGAATAAATAATTAGCTCTATAATGACTATGATCATAGCTTGCCATGTAAAATGCGGACTTGCAATAGTGAAAGAGTTATCCAACACATGAGAAAGTAGATTACTGTAAAATATGTCACCATATGGCATATTATATTGGATTACTATATGACTATATATACACTACCGGTCAAAAGTTTTAGAACACCCCAATTTTTCCATTTTTTATTGAAATTCAAGCAGTTCAAGTCAAATGAACAGCTTGAAAGGGTCCAAAGGTAAGTGGTGAACTGCCAGAGGTAAATAAAAAAAGGTAAGCTTAACCAAAACTGGAAAATAATGTACATTTCAGAATTATACAAGTAGGCCTTTTTCAGGGAACAAGAAATGGGTTAACAACTTAACTCTATGGAGTCTTGGGCTATTTTGTCCATTTTTTAATTCTTTTCATGTCTTTGTAAGTCATTTTGTGTCTTTTTTTGGTCATTTTGTGTCTTTTTGTGTCTTTTTTTAGTCATTTTGTTTCTTTATGTGTCTTTGTCATTTTGTGTCTTTTTTTGTCATTTTGTGTCTTTTTTTGGTCATTTTGTGTCTTTTTTTAGTCCTTTAGTCCAACATAAAATGTGATTTTGAATCTTTTTTTTACTTTCAAAACACTATCATGCTCAATAAAGAATTTTAAATGTTGCAAATGTGCATTAATTTCAGAGTACACTGAGACATTAAACTGCATCATTTTATATTAAATTCTGGAAAAGTTGGTGTGTTCTAAAACTTTTGACCGGTAGTGTATTTGTGAAATGTGTTTTTTCCATGTGTGCATGTATGAATGGTACTAACCTGCAGCCCGATGGGACCCGGGGGTCCAGGGAAACCTCGTGAACCTTCATCTCCCTTTTGTCCAAACATTCCCTGCTGACCTCTGGGACCAGGCTCTCCATCAGCACCCTGAGGAAACACATACATATATATATATGTATACATATTGTTTAATATGATATAACACATAAGAGACTCCAATTACATCAGTTTGATTGTTTTTTTTCAGACGGTTACTTACAGCAGGACCTGGAGCACCGATGGGACCCTGGAGACCAGCTGGACCAGGAGGACCCTGAACACAAACAAGAAAAAGTTTCCACAAATGCAAAAGCAGTCATGTATCGCTTTGTGATTTATAAATCATTAAATGTATATATCATTAACTCTAAATAATCTTAATAACTGTATAAATGTGTCTACAATGAAGGAATGAATGGAATGATTCCTGTAACACACCTGTTCTCCTTTGTCAGCTTTGCTTCCTTTCTGACCAGGCTCTCCAACCTCTCCCTGGGGAAGAGAAACACACACACACACACACACACACACACACACACACACACACACACACACACACACACACAGTCAACCGTCTCAGCTCAGCTTCACTTCTTCTGTAAATGTCAACAGCTTATGAAAAGATCACTGAGAACCCCCAGCTTAACACAAACAACCAGTTTTTGCAGCTAATACTGTCTGGATGCACAAATATGGAGATGTAAGTTTTTTTGGTAACACTTTACAATAACCATAATTTATAGATGGTAAGCAGATAGTTTATTAATGTTTAATCAACATTTATAAACCGTATATAGGCCATTTAGAATGGTGAATAGAAAATGTAATAATGTTGAACTATAATTTATAAATGCCAAATAGATTACTTTACCATAAACAAACATAATTATTAGTTTATTAATAGCTTTACACACATTATAACATTTTTAACACCATATTAAGTATGTAAATGATTTCAAAATTATTCTTGTACCTTTAAGAAATTGCTTGAAACCATTTAAAGATTAAATATGTATAGAATTTTGTAAATGGTTAATAATAACTGGTTTATAAACCATCTATAAACATCACTTAGATGGTTATTGTAAAGTGTTACCGTTTTTTTTATCATGGACTTTGTTGCACTGTATAACTCTGCACTGACACATAAAATGCTTGATAGTGACCTTAAGGGGCAAAACGATTGCAGGAGATTAATTTTTCATTTTTTTTTCATTTCATTAATTCTTCTTTTCGAACCGAAATAAATAAACAACATAAACTAAAACAGCGTAGGCTAGATGCATATACATATACATTCATACACATACTCACATAGACACCATTAAACAGATGTACATAAACATATAAACATTTACACACATACAGTATATAAAGCCCTATACATATACATGCATCTGCCCCGTCTAAGTAATAAGATAGAAATAAGAACCAGTTAACTTAATATTCAATATGCATTTCCTTATATCATTTTGGGAGTAGGTAAGGGAGTAGGCTGAAGTATAAAATACTTAATTGATCAACAGTATTTCACGTTTACATCTCCCTTAATTGTATTTGCTTGCATTTGATTATGAAGATGGATCGGCACCAGTGAGGGAAACAGGGAGACATATTCTCATGCAGATGGTCTGAGTGTGAACATGGTTATGAAGATTGATCTGCAATCTGGTTCACTCTCAAGACACATCCCAGTCTGGGAATGGGAAGGAGTTTAACTGGGCCAACAGGATGGTGAGTGTAGGTGGTCTGACCTTGTCTCCATCTTCTCCAGGTGGACCCTGAGGTCCAGCAGGTCCGGGCAGACCAACAGGACCCTGGACACCATCACGACCAGCAGGACCTTGAGGCCCTTTCTCACCCTAAAAGAGGAAACACCTTTGTTAGAATTATATGTTACTAAAACGAACTAAAAAAAAAAAAGCAGAACTGAAGGTCAAAGAAAGGAAAATGAAAGAAACCATTAAGGTAACAGAAATACTTACAGGTGCTCCCTTCTCTCCAGCAGGTCCTGGGGGCCCCTGAGGACCAGGTCTACCAGACAGGCCAATGGGACCAGCTGAACCAGCAGGACCTCTTTCTCCAGGAGAACCCTGAGAGACAGATGAGTGGAAACAAAAGGCAGAAGCCATGTTTTATTGGTTGTGGAGAGAGGGACATATGTTTCAGAGTTCTGTTAACCCTCTATGGTACTGATAGTACTGATGCGATACTTTAAAAAAGAGAGAAGAGTCTAGGGAACCAATAGCAAAGCTTTAATTTGTCACATGACCTCCAGGAAGCCATATTGAAACACTATTTTGCAGATCTTTTCAAAGGAAACAGCTTTGCCATTTTGCACCACAAAAAAATCACTGAAAACGTCATTTCCTGGACCCTTTACATTTGGAAAAAAAATTCCTACTTTTAGGTGAGTAAACCTTCATTTTTAATAGTTTCATACGCTTTAAAGACATTCATTTCAATGTGTCGCATTCAGACAAGAAACCGGTTAAAAAAGTTCCTTTTATAATGTTTTTAAATTTAAAATGTTATGTATTGTACCAAGTTGAAGCTACTGAATCTTTTACACATGTTTATTAAATAAGTTATGTTAAAATTAATTTTAAAAACTTTCTTTTTCACTTGTGCACGTTATGGTAGAATGTTGTATATATATATATATATATATATATATATATATATATATATATATATATATATATATATATATATATAATTTCTTCAGATTATGTTAATTTAATCTATTTGAAGAAAAAAATAAAGACACTCCAAAGAATTTTTGTTTCCTAACTGGCATCATAAAGCGTATCATAGAGGGTTAATACAACCTGAGCATGCTGAACAATAAGCATTGCCATTAAGACATAAATCTACAAAACAAGTCCTGACGGAGTCCCACTGCTAATGGATCAATACACACCTGCACCCCCACATACACAAAGGCCTTTTAAAGAGGTAAACTGAGGAAGCAACACAGTAACAGGGAGCTTTTAAGTTCTAATAAAGCAGCGCTGCTCCTTGAAAGCAGCAGCATTATCTGCTGCCGTCGAGGCTTTCTAAGCTCCTGCTGCTGAAAACGCATTTCTGAATGAAAGAGGCTGCTGCAGCTGTGTATCAGGACTCAGATAACTCAGTGTTTACCTAAATCCATAAAACATGATGGTGAAAGACACTTTTTTTGTATCTCGGCTGCACAAATTAACTCAATGTGTCCCGGCCGGCATGCACATTAATCTGATGCACCCAGAAAAACATGACAGAAAACTCTCAGTATAACACCAAACCACAGATTAAGAGTATTGTATGTTGTGTGAATTCAGGATAAACTTGTTATTATCATGTTTTTGCTATCTCTTCTATAATTATTTTATAATCACTTTTATATACACTACCGGTCAAAAGTTTTGTGGGTTAACAACTTAATTCTATGGAGTCTTGGGCTATTTTGTCAATTTTTTAATTCTTTTCATGTCATTTCTTTTCATTTTGTGTCTTTTTTTAGTCATTTTGTGTCTTTTTTTAGTCCTTTAGTTCAACATAAAATGTGATTTTGAATCTTTTTTTTACTTTCAAAACACTATCATGCTCAATAAAGAATTTTAAATGTTGCAAATGTGCATTAATTTCAGAGTACACTGAGACATTAAACTGCATCATTTTCAATTAAATTCTGGAAAAGTTGGTGTGTTCTAAAACTTTTGACCAGTAGTGTATATATAAAAAAAGATCATTCTCACTGTACTGCGCTTTAAAAAAAAAAAAAGTAATTGTGCACAAAAATGAGAAATGTCAATGTCGAAACAAAAAAGGTGTTATTGTTGGTAAGTCTCATTGTTTCAATCAATGTATTTGTATCTTCCAAATATACTTAAATTAGATTTTTAAATGCTTAAATATCATCTTTGCTGTTTTTTAATGTGCCCCTCTGATTAAACACTGGCCCCCACAGTAAAACTGGTCTAGAACCACCACTGTACATAAGGCAGTGCAGAAGAAAAATAGATTATGATAAGGGGAAAAAACTCCATTGACACAGCAGCAGAATAACTTCACCACTGAGGATGCAGACAGCACAACACATCCTGTGTGAAAATCTATAGAGAATGAACTCAGCGGGTGTAAAGTGCCGTTATGAACCTTTGGGACTGATGAGGCATGTGTTGGAGCAACTCCGAGATGAGTCGACGCCATGACTCACCATATGGAGGCTCTCCTGGCTCTGTGGTGTGGTTCTATGAATGTGTGTGTGTGTGTTTGTTTGTTTGTTTTGATGTGTTTGTGTGTGCCAGGAAGCGACGGAGCAAACAGACTTGATACCAGCGACTCTAGCGCATCACCGCCTCCACCACAGATCACTGAGAGCAGCGATGAGATGAGATCTGGTGATGCTTCCAGTGGAAAATTAATAAATAAAACACTGATTACGTGACCATGATGGCTTAATGAGTTTATGTGTATTACACATGTACTTAATACACTGTTTAAATCAGGGCAATACCAAATTATTATCTTATTATTGTACTATAAAAGCTGACCTGCCGGTATTATACGGCGCATTTACCGCTAATACTACAAATCCCACAATGCCCTGCTGTTGTTTTGTCGTCATAGCAACCTCAAGCTAGAGCTGTCTCCCAGCTACCCCTTCCCAAAAATGTTGAAAAGAAAGGCAGAATTTATTAAAATTCTGTTGAAAAAGTTTATTTTGATATTTAAATCAGAAGGATGCAAATAGAAAATTTGATTTTTATTTATTTTTTATTTAATAAATTAATGACATTGATGTGTTTTTAATTTGAAATTTGATTTTGCATGTCTGCACTATTTAGTTATATATTGTATGGGTAATACTTTACAATAACCATCATTTATAAATGGTAAACAGATTTTAGTTTATAATTAATAGTATAATATATATATAATAATATATTTAGTTTATTAATGTTTAATCATCATTTATAAACTGTATATAGACCATTTAGAACAGTAAATAGATAATTGTATTAATGTTTAATTAACTAAATCATTTAAAATGGCTAATAGAAGGTATATTAATGTAAGTTTATAGTTACTTTACCATTAACAAACAATTAAATTATAATTAATAGTTTATTAATAGTTTTAGTTGCACTCATTATAACATTTTAACACCATATTAAGTATGTTAATGATTTTTAAATGATTCATAAACCTTTAAGAAATTGGTTAAAAACATTTAACGATTTAATATGTATAGCAATTTTGTAAATAGTTAATAATTGGTTTATAAACCATCTATAAACATTACTTAGTTGGTTATTGTAAAGTGTTACCATTGTATGTTTATAAGCGTTGCTGGTTCCATATTTAATGTTAAAGTAAAACATGTTTGGTATATATTAAAAGGTTTATTTGTTCAATGTTGGCCCGCGATTTTATTCAAGTTTTACATTTTGGCCCATTGTGTATTTGAGCTTGACACCCCTGGTTTAAATGATCTCATGACATGCTTTTCATGTCTTATTTACTTTCAGCATTTCTAATTCTGCTGCATATCAGAAAACTTGGTCTCTTTTTTCCTCGGTAGTTACAGTTGTGATGTCCTTGAGCAAGGCACAGTGGATTTACTCTCAGGACGTCACTAGAATATCTAAGTGTCTACAAACTCATAAATGTGCAGCACTGCTGGGATGGAAAAGTGCACACTGCTTACTAAACCTTACCTGGGGCAATGAAAGTTCAAACAAATAAATAAATAAATGTATCTTTCTCTCATAAGTTTGCCTGAATATATCCTGCTTCCCTGGTGGAGATGTCAAAGGGAAAGCAAGTAGAAAGATGGCCGAGCAGCCAGACACGGAAAATTGAAGCCATTTTTAAGCTTTTCTGTCCAAATGATTTCAACTGCCCTCTGGTGCTTTGGCATATGCAGGCCTCTCTAAAACATGTCATATGAAAAATCCAATAGAGAGTGTAAGGAAAGGTAACAGTATACTTACAACAGGACCAGGTGGCCCCTGGGGGCCCTCTCCTCCCTTCAGACCTGCTGGACCCTGAGGAAAAGATGGAAAAGATGGAAAAAGAACATGAGGATTCTCTTGGCATTGTTGTTAAAACCTGTATAACATTACATCAGCCTACACTGTAAAAAATGTCTGTAGATTTTACGGTGAAAAACTGCTAAAACTTGACAGTAAAAGGCCGTAAAATGAAAAATTGGTTAATTCAGTTTGAGTAACAATGAAACACCATATATGTATATATCAGCCAAAACAGTATTTTTTTTACATTTTTTTTTAAAATACATTACTCCACTGTAAAATACACTGGCACTGTGTTTGTAGCAAAAATATACTGTAATATATATATATATATATATATATATATATATATATATAAGCCATCATTTTTGCATTTATTTTTTGTAAAAATACTTTTTCTTACTGTTAAATGTACTAAACACCATATTTTAACAGAAATATACTGTAATATTTAATGGATGTATTTATAAAGCATTTTCTTGCCAATTATATGGCAGAACAGCTTTTCTTTTGATGGAAAAACTTTATTTTTTACGGTAAAACATGGACAAAATTGACGATCTTAAACGGGAAATCAACAGTTTCTTTTTTACAGTGTATGCATTGGCTCTACAGCCTGTATTTAAACATCATTAGATGCCAATCCAGTCTGGACTGTCTGTTATTGTTTACTGGTTTATCAATTCAGACAAAAATTAGCTTTGGGTGCATTTCATCTCAATGATATCTATGGTATAACATTTTTAACCTGACAGACCGACAGCATAGACCCAAGACACATTATGAGTTAAAAAAGAAAAAACGTATTACATGGTTCCATAAATTATGGCATGTCTGAAAAGATATAATTTCAATTAACATTGTCAACCTGATAGACCAACAGCATAGCTTCAAGATACATTATGTGTTAACCCTTTGATGCACAACATGGGTCTAAAGTGACCCGACTGAGTTTTTAATTTTCTATATCTTTGCAATAAATTAATTTCATCATTCAGCATTCCAGGTTTTCCTCAATCAATTTGTTTTTGATTATCATACATCCTAATTTTTTGTTTTTCATTTCTTACTTTTTGCATAAAAACCCTTTTATTATCACTACTACTGCTTCTAATGCACAACATGGGTCAGAAATGTCATTATGGGGTATTGTATGTATAATTTTAAGGAAAAATTAATTTAATCAATTTTGGAATAAGGCTGACACATAAAAAAAATGCTGTTAAAACCTTCCAGATACAGTGTATGTGTGACAAAATGATACATAAACATGTTAAATATAATAAATATATGAGTTTGGAAAGTAACTATTTGAAACAAATTATTATTATAAACTATTATTATAGTATTAGGTCATTTCATTTTAAATCAAATTTGGATGAATGAGTCATTTTTGACCCATGTTGTGCATTAGGAGGGTTGTGATGTGTATGTGGGGGAGGGAGGGGTGGGTTTTGTCATTTTTATTGTTTGTTTTTTCTTATTTTTTGTAAAGCACTTTGTGTTGCATTTTTATGTATGAAAAGCGCGATATAAATAAAGTTTGATTTGATTTGATTTGTCCATATGTTGTGCATCAAAGGGTTAAAGAAAATCCATGATGCATTCATTTATGGCATGTCTGAAAATACATTATTCCCTTCATATGTGTGCTCTTGTGGATATTACAACCAGGGAGTGTTGGAATCGTTTTGGATACATAAAAATCAGATATGGATACATAAGTCATCAGTTCACATGACTGTGTGCACAATTGGGTGTGCACAATTTTCTCTATCTCATTGTGCACATGCAAGATTTTGAGTTTCTCATGTTGTACTGTATGCATGTGTTTGTCGTTCCCCAAATGTGTGTTTGTGCAGCTCCCTAGTGGGCCACAAAGAGCACATGGCAGTGTGGGTAATGAGTCTCTGCTGGCTCTGGCTGGGTGCTCCACTAAATTACAACGGCAGAAACAATCAGCGGTGCTGCCGGCCTGCAGAGTCTCTCTGACCTTGAGATACAACAACACTTCTCTTCCCACAGTATTTCCATTCTGAGCCATCCCATTTTAATTGCTAAAATTTCACACTTAATAATTTATTAAGTAAATAATGCATACAAAAACAAACAAATAACTTTGTTGCCCCCCAAAAAAATATTCTGGCACTGAAATATGAAAAACAATCCAAGTCCTTGAGTTAAACCAGGGGAAAGGTTTTGCAAACGGATCCGGTAACACTTTACAATAACCATCTAAGTAATGTTTATAGATGGTTTATAAACCAGTTATTAACCATTTACAAAGTGCTATACATATTTAATCTTTAAATGGTTTCAACCAATTTCTTAAAGGTATATGAATCATTTCTAAATCATTAACATACTAAATATGGTGTTAAAAATGTAATAATGAGTGAAACTAAAACTATTAATTATAATTGAATTGTTTGTTAATGGTAAATGAATTATAAATATACATTAATATACCATCTATTAGCCATTTATACATAATTTAGTTAGTTAAACAGTAATAAATTATGTATTTACCATTCTAAATGGCCTATAAACTGTTTAAAAATTATGATTAAACATTAATAAACTATCTGTTTACCATTTATAAATGATGGTTATTGTAAAGTGTTACCACGGATCCCAAACCAGCCATTCCCTACGTCCATAATAGAGTCCCATGATGCATTGCAGCAGTTAAAACAGTGGTGTCAGTGGCGCTGGAGCGATGCAGAGGCACGCCTGTTCATTTGTAAGACGTCGCTTTGGATTTCCTCTGCAGCGGATTGATTGCTAGAAGTGAATTCAGGGCTGGTGTCTCTAATGAAGTGAACGCTCTAGATAGACGCTGCTTCATTTGTTATGTTGCAATGTTCTGTCACTTTCTACTAGCAGACACATGTAAAGGAAAGCCATGACAAATAGGTGTAGTTTAGGTGGAGTGTTGCTCTTACCGTGGCACCAGGTAGACCTCGTTCTCCAGGGAAGCCTCGAAGACCGGGGGGACCGTCTTTACCAGAGGACCCCTGTGGTCCAGGGTCTCCCTACACACACAATCACATGAATCAGAATCACTTTATTCGTCCCTTGAAGGGAGATTTGTTTTGCAGCAGGACACCAAAGACAAGGTACACAACGATAACTCAATAAATATCTAATAAAACACAGTTCAAAGAAACGCCATACGCATATATAAAATAAAATCACTGACACATGTTCGTTGCAGAGCTGAGACCCCTGAATGGAGAGTTACTACCTAGTAGAGGTAAAAAGTGCAATGTGCAGATGTGCAAGAAACAGACTTTGAAACTGACATGTGTCAGGATTTATGCACTTTAAATCTGTTGCATGAATACAACACGACACAGGAAGACTTCTGCACTGAAGAAGGGAGAACTGTCATCTACTCTGCTGTCTACCTGAAATAATGCCAACTGAGGCTTACTAGACCAGTAGTCCTCAACCTTTTTGAGTCGCGACCCCCAATTTAACATGCATGTTGTCCGTGACCCCCACTCACTGAACACAATCTCACACGCACAGTTCAGATCACCCAAAGAAGAAACAAAATGACCAAAAAAAGGAAACAAAATGACCAAAAAAGACACGAATGGACCACAAAATGATCAAAAAAGACAAAAATGAGCAAAAAAGACACAAAATGACCAGAAAAGACAAAAAATGAGCAAAAAAGACACAAAATGACCAGAAAAGACACAAAATGACCCCAAAAAGAAACAAAATTACCAAAAAAAAAGACACAAAATGACTAAAAAAAGACACAAAATGTCCAAAAAAAGGAAACAAAATGACCAAAAAAAGACACAAATTGACCACAAAATGATCAAAAAAGACACAAAATTACCTAAAAAGACACAAAATGATCAAAAAAAGACACAAGATGACAAAAAAAAACCTACGACAACACATTAACACATGAACACTTTAACACAGTGGAGACAGAGCTGACTTCCAAAATGATTTGGCGACCCCCAGAAATCATCTGGTTGCCAAGGTTGAGAATAGCTGTACTAGACAATGAGCAGGACTTGGCAATGCCAGACTACCAGAGTTAAATTTGCATTTTAAAATCAAAATGCTTGCCTGGTTCATCAGGCAGGCCTGTGTCCCCATAGTTACCTATATAAGTTGTTTTTTTTTTTTTCCAGGAAATGTGTGCATGAGCTTTACTGAACAAGAGCAAATAATGAGCTTGTAACTTTACCATTTTAGTTGACTTTCTTTTTTTCTTTTTAAACTAATTATCCACATACACAACTTCTAATGCAACTTTTGCTTGTGAAGTGTTTGTCTGGTGTTGGAATCAGTTTAGAGATGCAAAGCACATGACAGCTACATGTTGTGTTTGAGAACTGTTCTACTTCTAGAAACATCCTCCTCCACTGAGCTCTATGGGGACATGTGTACATGCAGGTATGTTTCTGCATTTATATATTAAATAAAGAATTACACTACATAGCTTTCAGCTGGGGAAAGAGTGCTCTAAATATGGATTAAAAAGCATATGAAATATATAGTGTATGCTAATGGATTTGTACTTCCCCCAGGAACAGAAATAGACTTGTTTTCTAGTTGATATCCATCTTAATGGGCCATTAGCTGCAATTAGTTTGAAGTATGTGGATTCATTAACACAGTCAATACAAAAGTCTCAACTCTGGTCAAAACCAATGCAGTTTTGCTTCCACATAACCAGCCACAACACTGAGAGGTGACTCTGCAGTCAGAAACATTTGACTGAGCAAAAAAGACACAAAATGACCAGAAAAGACACAAAATGACCAAAGAAAAGACCCAAAATGACCCAAAAAAGACCCCAAATGACCAAAGAAAAGACACAAAATGACCCAAAAAAGAAACAAAATGACCAAAGAAAAGACACAAATTGACCAAAAAAGACGAAAAAATGACCAAAAAAGACCCAAAATGACCAGAAAAGACACAAAATGTCCAAAAAAAGAAACAAAAGTCTCAACTCTGGTCAAAACCAATGCAGTTTTGCTTCCACATAACCAGCCACAACACTGCATGCTAAAATGAGTCAGAAACATTTGAGTGACAGCAGACAGAGTGCTTGCTACCAGAAGGACGGAACATTTTTCAAGAAAAAATGTCTTCAGCTTGTGCAATTGTTTGCATGCTCTCCCCTGTCCTTAACCCTCACCTCACTGAGCTAACATTTAGACTGAGTGCCAATAATTGCAGGGCAATTCAGTTTACTTCCTAGTTTTGTAAACCACATCTCAAAAACGGTGACATTTGACTCCAGAAAAAGTTACTTTTGGCTTCATTGGCTTTTCTTTTGTATTGGCAGGCTGACTTTATCTGCAAACAGGGAGGCACAGACAGAAGAGTGGGCTTGAGAGGTATAAGAGGATTTGGGCTCTGCTGCCAAGACCTCCACAAAGTGTCCCTGGCATACTGATGCACAGGCCTGAGCAGAGCAGAGCGAGGAGGAAAATGGGGCTGTGAGTGGCGGAGGGCTTGGAGTTAGCCCACGGACTTGATTAAACTGTCTGCTTGGCGAAGACAGGGAGAAAATGAAAGCAGAAGACATGGACGGGATGGGATGGGGGGCCGGGGATGCTGAGTGTTCCTGGGAGTCAGGGGTTTGCTTTGGAGCAGCCCATACTTCTGCAAAATGGCTACTGTCTGCTCCTAATGGGCACTCAATTGCCGGCCAGGGAAGGCCAGGGAGGGACTGCAGCCCTAAATCTCTGCTACTGTATCTGCAGCAGCCACTTGGCACAGTCACGTATAGTTCAGAGAGTAATGGTGAGACTTTGATGTTGTTTCTCTCTGGATTTATTATTGCTATGGATTTATTTCTGCTTTCTCATGATTTTATTTAAGCAATCCAGTAGTCTATTGAGCTTAACACGCCTGCCAGAAATATAACCGCTTGAGAATGCAGCTGGCTCAATCTGCAGAATCAAATCATGTACGATAATTGCAACTGCATAAGTTCAATTTGCAGCCCACCTCTATACTGTTGATGTCTCTATCAGGCTCCCCAGCTTCGCTCTAACTAACACTAATCTAATACAGCTCATAAGAAAATCTGAACCCAACAAATTACTATGTATAACTGTTACCTATAGTAGAGAAGGGGAGCAATGGGACCACATTATGCTACTATAGAAAAACAAATGAGTATTCATTTAGTAGAATAATGGTGAGTTATCTATTTCTACCTGCTTCAGTACAGTCTACTAGAGCAGTAGTTCTCAACCTTTTTGAGTCGTGACCCCCAATTTAACCTGCATGTTGTCTGTGACCCCCGCTCACTGAACACAATCTCACACGCACAGTTCAGATCACACAAAAAAGAAACAAAATGACCAAAAAAAGGAAACAAAATGATAAAAAAAGACACAAATTGAGCAAAAAAGACACAAAATGACCAGAAAAGACACAAAATGACCAAAGAAAAGACACAAATTGACCAAAAAAGATGAAAAAATGACCCAAAAAGACGAAAAAATGACCAAAAAAGACACAAAATGACCAAAAAAAGGAAACAAAATGACCAAAAAAGACATGAATGCACCACAAAATGATAAAAAAAGACACAAATTGAGCAAAAAAGACACAAAATGACCAAAGAAAAGACACAAAATGACCAAAGAAAAGACACAAATTGACCAAAAAAGACGAAAAAATGACCAAAAAAGACACAAAATGTCCAAAAAAAGGAACAAAATTACCAAAAAAAGAAACAAAATGACCAAAAAAGACACAAATTGACCACAAAATGATCAAAAAAGACACAAAATGACCAAAAATGACCTGTACTAGACACATACCTTAGCTCCCTCCTTGCCAGCAGCACCTGGAAGACCCTGCTCTCCGGGTGGGCCGGGGGGTCCGGGGTGGCCTCTCTCCCCAACAGGACCAGTCTCTCCAGTTGGTCCCTAAGGTGCCATCACACAGGTGGATATTAGTTTGAGTTCAACATATCGTGTGCAAAACAATGTGTTTAATTATCTGTTGGTACCTGACACATTTCTTAATAAGATACTAATCACTGAGGATACTATACAGCACCACTGACACGTTGCTTGCTTTACATTTAATTAGTCTTTTTATTTTTATTTTTTTATTTATTGTTGTTTGCACTTAAAAAACATATAATCGTTAGGAAATAACAGTACAAGAAACAGTAAAAGAAAGTGCAGGAAAGATCAAAAAGCCCAAAGGGCTAACCCTAACCCTAGTAACTATACTTTACTTCAATTACATAGCTAGATGAAAATTAAAAAAAAATACAAACAACATTTAAACTAAACAAATACAAAGGTGTAGAACATCTATAGGGATTTTTTGAGCTTGGTCTTCAAAGTATTTAAAGAGGAACATGATTCTGTTAGATGTTTTATGTCTAACACCTTGATAAACTAATGAGAATTTGTCAACAGAGGTCCTACAGAAAGGAATATGGAAATCATTCTTTCTTCTTGTAAGATGTGCATGATAATGAGAATTAAACTCAAAGTAACTATGAAAAAAGTTAGGTAAAGGTAAATTTAATTAGTCTTAAATAGCTGTTAAACTTTTTGCTGCTTACAAAAATCTGTCACATGCTACCTTACTACATTGTCTTTTTCCAAACAATAGGAACATTTATGGATGGGAAGTGCTGTGCCTTTAAGATGTCAAATTAAAAAATGCATTCCTGAATAATAAATGTATTCTTTAAATAATACAAATCTCTTACCTGCGGTCCAACAACACCTCCTGGGCCGGGTGGACCAGTTTTTCCTTGGAAACCCTGCAGAAAACATCACAGAGCCTTGTTTATATGGTTGTAACAACAATGGAAACACAGAGCTTATCTATTAAACCCAAGTAAAGAAACCAGAGGGATTCCACTTGACTTCCTCTCAGCTGATAAGCAGGATTTAGGATTTGGCTTGGCTTTACCTTGATGTAGGATCAAGAGGTTGTTTTAGGTTATATTCACAATCAAGAAGGGATTTTATTACATTACAGTGCAGGCAAGTAAACAAATGCAGGCAAATGTACAGTCTCTTGATATATTGTACACATTGAGCTCTTCATTAAGTAGTTATTAAGATTAATGGTGAAAATGTTAAGGTCTCTGGCTCAAATGAAGCAGGTTATCAGGACCATGATGTCATAATCTCTTCAGTCTTTACATATGTATTATATATATATGTATTGTATGTATATGTATTATTTATTATGTAACACGTAGATTAAGTATCATGACTCAGAGTTTGTAATTAAGACTTTAGAATAAGACAACAGAGGCTGCAAGCAGATGACAGAAAGGACAGAAAAGATAGTATTGCAGAAAGAATATATATATACACTGTAAAAAATGTTTGTAGAAATTACAGTAAAACACTGTCAAATTGCATCAGAAACTGGTCGTAAAATTAATGATTGGGTAGGTATTTAAATTACCGTAAATCAAAGAATAGCATAAAACTGTAGAAAACACACAGTTTTGCTGTGTGTTTTCTACAGTTTTATTAAAAATATAAAATTTCATGTACAATTAATGGAGAAATACCATGATGTCACAATTATCCTAAAAGTAATGGGATTACTCAGTATAAATTGCAGTTTTTGCTGATATTTACATTTGAATTTAGAGTAAAACCTCACTGTATTTTTTACGGTGAAGTTCTGGCTACCACAGCTGCCGGTATAGATCGATAGATCGATAGATCGATAGATCGATAGATAGATAGATAGATCGATAGATAGATAGATAGATAGATAGATAGATCGATCGATCGATAGATAGATAGATAGATAGATAGATAGATAGATAGATAGATAGATAGATAGATAGATAGATAGATAGATAGATAGATAGATAGATAGATAGATAGATAGATAGATAGATAGATGATAGATAGATAGATCGATAGATAGATAGATAGATAGATAGATAGATAGATAGATAGATAGATAGATCGATAGATAGACAGACAGACAGATGTTAACAATGAGTTGCTCCTCTTAAGAGATAATAAGGTTCCAACTTGAATACAAAAACAATGTTTTGGTAATTTCATCATTGTGTTTTTTTGTTTTGGTCTTTGCTTTCTACTCTTGTTTGTTGTTGATGGGGGTGAGTTGGATGAGGTGATGTCAGAAGAAATATATTTGAGTATTTGATTCAAAATGTTTGCATATGATGCCTAAATCTTTTTTTTTTAATGGTGAACTCACTTGTTTTGACCACAACTTTGACTGTTGCTTGCTTTTACATGAATGTTATATATTCAAATACTTAAGTAACTTTTCATATGGATATTATTATGTGACTGATATGATGTCATATTATGTAATAGCGATTCAAACACTGCAGCTCTAAGCAAATTTTAGATTCTACTTTAGAGGTATTGATAAACTTTCTGGCTTGCAAATAAGGAATATGATGGTTGAGTTCAGTTCTCATTAAACTGTAACAGTTGTTTACATCAAACAAGGTATGGCTAACTGTATGTGCTCTACCTGTCCAGCACCTAGTGGATGAGAGCTAAAAAACCAGTGAATACTGGTTAGCAAGACTCTTCACTCCAGTGGGACCATAATGTTGTTCTAAGTTTGCTGAATATGTAATTAGGCATCTGCTCGCTATAATTATTTCCACAACTTCATAAGCCTGCATCATTCTGTCAGTTTTTGGATTTTAAGTTCCCTGCTCCATAGTTTTCATGAACTAAAGCTCTAAAATCACAAACTTGTAAGAAAAAAAAAAGTTTTCCTGGTGAAGCTTTTTAAATTCTCCATTGCTCAGTTTTGCCGCTGCCTGCACAGAATCCAGACCACTGTGCACAAGTTTACATTCACAGTGTGTGGTTGATTTCCATTACAGTACTCCCTATGGATATGCTTAGGCAAATTCAAACAGCAGAACAGGAACAAGCCAAGAAAGATAAAAGTTCAACACCTCAAGCATCGACTGCAACACTGCAGCACGAATCAGAAGTTCTGTCTGCCGGGAGAGGAACAATCCAATCTGCATCGGCCTGACTTCTCTTCTCTACGACTCAATATTATCAGATATTAACCCAGTGTGAGGCTCAGATGAGAATGAATGCAGCAGGAGTGTGAAGAGAAAAGTGTCAGTATCTTTAACATACACTGTTAAAAATATCTGTAGATTTTACGGTGAAAAACTGTCAAACCATGACAGTAAAAGACCGTAAAATGATAAATGGGTTAATGTATATATCAGCCAAAATACTATTTTTTCCTTTTTTTGGGGGGAAAAATACATTACTTCACTGTAAAATACACTGGCACAGTGAATATAAAAAATATGCTAACATATTTACAAGCCATCACTGTCATTTTTAGCATTTATTTTTTGTAAAAACACATTTTCTCACTGTTAAATGTACGAAACACCATATCTCTAACAGAAATATACTGTAATATTTAATCTATGCAGCATTTATAAAATATTTTCTTGTCAATCATATCTGCCATATGACAAACAGCGTTTCTTTTGATGGAAAAACGTTTTATTTTTTACGGTAAAATATGGAATAAAATGGCAATCTTAAATGTGAAATCAACAGTGCTAATATCATTTTACCATAATATTAGAAAAAGTTGCACCGAATTTATTACGGTAAAGTTCTGGCAACCACAGCTGCTGGTATTTTACCGTAGTAAAAATACAGGGTTTTTTTTAATGCATTGAATTATTTACTACTGTATTGATTTTAGCATTTATTTTTTATTGAAGGATTACAAAATTATATTGGTATTTCTGTATGTATTTCAGCATTTATTATTACATTTATTCAGTTATTTCTGTATTCATGATTTCATTTTTTTTGTCCTTCCTGAGTAATAGAGTGCAGTAATTGATGATAAACAAGCTTTTAAAAAATATAGATTAAATTAATAATAATCCCTGGTTTAATTTCTTACTTGAAAATGTGCATTTTATTGTTCAGTCAGACACTCTCAAGTGGACATGCATGCTTACATTTCATAACCGAAGTGTCTGCCATGTATATCTGAGTTGCTAAATGCTGGTGTATTAAAACTAATGTTTTAAGATAAAACAGCACGAGTGAACAAAGTAAACTGTATTAATTCCAGCGAGTCATTAGCATAAAACAAATATATCAAACTCCAAGGGCAAAGTGTCGGCTGCACATTGACTTTTTCATTTTGACTTTGACTTTTCCACTAATTTCCATTTGATCTTTGTATCCCTCAGTCATCAAACTCCATACATAACTATTAATGTAGTGCATTTATACAGTATCTTATTTCATTTGTAACTTATTATCCTACAACCAAACAAAGTTTTCAAGCTGCTAGAAGGCCGATGCTGGCTGACTTATGACTTGAGGCCTATTGATCAGTGTGTTGTGATTTATGGTGATGTATTATTCAGCGGAGGCCCCGAGGCCATGCTGTTACACCAGACACACACTCAAATCTTTATTTGCACTTCCTCAAATCCAACTTGTGCTGCTGGGAATGGGTGCCTATGAGCATCTTTATTACTGTGATCTATTCTCATATTGGATGCTTGTGGAGCATGTTCATCACCGCATAAATCTACAGCCATAAACACCTTAATGAAGACTCTACTGTTGTCACCTGAACAGCAGCAAAGGCAGGGAGGCACTGGTGTGTGGTGTATTACGTTGTCTATAGGAAAGTAGCAGGCGGAAAGGGAAGCTTTAATGATGGAGGCGATGATCTGTCAAGCTTTTAGTAGAATTTATTGCCCTGTGAGCCTCGTCACACCAAGGAGCACTGATGCATACCAAGTGAGGAGGAATCCAGGTTGAGAGCAGCACCGAGATGTGATCAAGTCAAACTTTGCTTTGTTTTTCTCTATTGCCATATAAATCTTATGTCCACTGGGATTTATGCCATCTATGCATCAGTGCATCAGTGCAGATTAATATAATATAAGTACCGTTTGTCATTAAGCTCATAACTTCATTTTGAAAAAAAAACTACAGGAGCCATTGTTTCATGCTGCTGCAACAAAGTTTAAACACCTCACTTACAGGATTATTGCTCAATTATTTTTGAGCAGACGATGCTACACAAGGACACCTTGTTGCAACTGGACAATTTAGATTTAGCATTCTCCCTCTGCATATAAGTAACAACAAGATAGAAGCTGCGTCAGAAAAAGATGCTTCCCTCGCTCCCTGGTGTCCAGCTCTCTGAGATACAGTCTAAACCAGACAGAGATAGATGTGTGTGTGTGTGTGTGTGTTTGTGTGTGTGTGTTTGTGCGTGTGTGTTTGTGTTTGTTTTGTCTCTGTCTGTGAGTGTCTGTGAGAGAGACAGACAGAGAGAGAGAGAGAGAGCTGTTGGTTGTTTTGTTTTTTTGTTTTTATTTAATTTTTTCTTCTTTTTTTGCTGGGACAGTTAGATTGTTTGAATTATATATTGATTGTAAATATTGTTCAATGATTGTAAATATTGCTTTCTTTTATTGTTATTATTTTTTCTTTTAAAATGAATAATAGAATTATAATAATTTATTGTAAATATTGCTTTCAATATTCCTTACTGTTATCTTTTTTTCTGATGCTTGCTTTGGCAATATATACAGTGTTACGTCATGCCAATAAAGCCAATTGAATTGAATTGAATTGAGAGAGAGAGAGAGAGAGAGAGATTTTTAAATTATTTTTATTTTATTTTTTCTTCTTTTTTTGCTGGGACAGTTAGATTGTATGAATTACATATTGATTGTAAATATTGTTCAATGATTGTAAATATTGCTTTCTTTTATTGGTATTAGTTTTTCTTTTCTTTTAAAATGAATAATAGAATTATAATAATTTATTGTAAATATTGCTTTCCTTATCTTGTTATCTTTTTTTCTGATGCTTGCTTTGCCAATATATACAGTGTTATGTCATGCTAATAAAGCCAATTGAATTGAATTGAATTGAATTGAGAGAGAGAGAGAGAGAGAGAGAGAGAGAGAGAGAGAGAGAGAGAGAGAGAGAGAGAGAGAGAGCAGACAGGTAGATAGACTCAGACATTGTTCTTTGTCTTTAGAGTCTTGCTCTAAGAGAATGTCTGTCTGGCCCTTTGGCGTCCCACTGAGGTTGTATCACTGATTATAATCCTGCATAGATGAGCAACAGAGATAAGACTCAGAGGAGGAAGAGGAGGAAGAGTTTGGAGATTCAATAGAAGCAGCTCTGATTGGGAGGATCAGATCTGTCCCGCAATCGAAAGGCAATTTGAAGAATGAGAGCTAAAAAGGTCTTGTTGGTAACTTTAACCTGCATTGCATTGAGTAATAGAAAACCAGCCTTTAACACAACAAAGGTCATTTTTCCAAGGATTAAAAGAAGATTAGACTGAGAGAAGAGTCTGAATAAACATTTCTGAAAACTGAAAAAGTTGTCACCAGTGTGTTTTCACTCTTGCAGTTGAATTATGCCAGAAGTGGGAAGTGTGAGAAATGAAGTATTATTGAGCTTATAGCTCAACTTTCTGTTTCTCCTCTCAGCAGGAGGTGAGAAGCAGAAGAAGCTGAGCCTCAGTAGAAGCTTTTATTGCATCTTTTAACTCACCGTCTCTCCACGCTGACCAGGGTGTCCCGGCAGCCCGTCCTTTCCAGGAGGTCCCTGTTAGGTAGAAACCAAGACACACACTTACTAGGTACCCAACAACAATCATCATTATCACATTCATATTTAACCCATTGACGCCTGGAAAGCATTAAAACATTTCTACCATTGAAACCGGGAGCGCTGTTGCGTCACTCTACCATTAAGGCCGGGACAGCGGATATGTCATTTTGTAGTATTTGTATTTTTTTCCTGGCCAATGAAATGCATCAGAATACATGCGGGAGTGTCGCAATGCATCATGGGACTTTTCCAGAACTTTAAATCATGGAGGAAGACGACTATAGCGGAGGAATATCTATATCTATATATATAAATATATATATTTATAGCGGAGGAGCTCAGCAGGAAGTGACGGAAGAGATCTGATGAAAACAGCGCCGATCATTTTATTGCTGATCTGAACTTTGAACCTTCGGAACCAATCGACCAGATTTATGGATGAGGAATATGTTTTTAGACGACAGATTTTCACAGAAGAACAGACACATTTGTGGCCATCTGGAGATAATAATAATATTATTAATAATATATTAATATTAATAATAATAATAATTGATTGTGATGATGATATAAGAAATCATGACTGTTTATGTCTTATATTACTTTATGCGTCGTTGAGTACCCTGAGAAGTGCAATATATAAAATGTATTATTATTATTATTATTATTATCATGATAATCATTATTTTTGGTAATGAGAACTATGTCTATTTCTTCCAGTGGTCATATCATGTTAGCATCTTGCTAATGGGCATGTATTAGTATTATAAATAGGATTTATATTCAGTCAAATGTAACATTTGCTGAGTTTGTTGATTTAAAAAAAAAACTTTATTGAAGGTTTGGACTAATAAACTCAACTTCTCATGAAAGCCACAAATATAAGCTCTCAAATACTTTTTGAATTTAATTTTTATCTGCTACAGAGGCTGAAAAATCTATTATTTAGTAGGTGTTGAATTTCCAGAAAAACTTCAGGTTTTAGGGGGTCATTTGAAAATCGATTCCAGCCATTTTTTTCCAGGCGCTTTAGGCCTTAATGGGTTAAATTGGGCATATTGCTGCAGTAAACTTTTTTTTCCCCTAGCAAGGAGATTTTATCATTGAATGCTTTGTAGGCACAATATGGCAGAGATATTACAATTAGACTGGCAAAGTCCTAGTTAGACTACTGGAACAATGAAAAACTAACAGTTCTTTTTTCTATTGAAGAGAAGAACATCAGTGGCTGAGGGCTAGCAGCCAGCGATGAATCTAACCTGGATCGATAGGTGGAAATTACCACTTGTCTCCTGCATGGACTGGGGAGGGAGAAAATGGGTTCTGCTTCAGTAACAGTTAGACTAATGATCCCTGCACAGAATTAGGGATATTGCTATGTATTACTGCACACCATGAACTCTTCAAATTGAATCAATTCTGACTTATAATGTTTGCAAACTAGGCTAATTTGCCTGTGAGACAGTAGGAAGAGGAGAGGAAGTCAGGCTGCACATCACAAACTAACAGTTACTTTATTTGTCCCCTTGGGGAAATTGATTTTTTCATTTTGTTGTTATTTTCCCCTGATTAACACACACACACACACACACACACACACACACACACACACACACACACACACACACACACACAGATAGATGAGGAGATATGTTAGAATAATGTGAGGGTTTTGGTGCCTTGCTCAAGGGCACTTTGAGGGCAGTGCCTAGTACAGGGGTGTCAAACTCTGGCCCGTGGGCCAAATTTGGCCCGCAGTGTAATTTTATTTGCGAGGCAATACCAAATTATTATCTTATTATGTACTACACTGTAAAAAATGTTTGTGGAAATACAGTAAAACACTGTCAAATTACATCAGAAATAGGGCTTCAAATTAAAAATTGTATATAATTTTTTTTTTTTTTACTTTTTTCTGTCATAAACTGGAAGAAACACTCAGTTTTGCTGAAAAATATAACATTTTCATGCAAAATGTATGGAGAAATACCATGATGTGTGAATGAATGACACAATTACAGTAAAAATAACGGGAATATTCGGTCTAAATTACAGTTTTTACTAATATTTACATTTAAATTTAGAGTAGAAAACCCACTCACTGTAATTTTTACGGTGAAGTTCTGGCAACCACAGCTGCCGGTATTTTACCGTAAATTAAACAGATTATTTTTTATAGTGTATAAAAGCTGACCCGCCGGTATTATTCGGCGCATTTACAGCTAATACTACAAATCCCACAATGCCCTGCTGTTGTTTTGGCGCGTCAATCAGGACAGGACCCAGAAACGCTCCTTAGTGACAGTCGTCATAGCAACCGCAAGCTAGAGCTGTCTCCTAGCAACCCCTTCCCAAAAATGGCGGGAAAAGAAAGGCAGAATTTATTATTAACCTGTTGAAAAAGTTTATTTTGATATTTAAATCAGAAGGATGCAAATAGAAAAGAGGCATACATTTTTATTTAATTTTTATTTAATAAATTAATGACATTGATGTGTTTTTTATTTGAAATTTGATTTTGCATGTCTGCACTATTTAGTTATATATTGTATGTTTATAAGCGTTGCTGGTTCCATATTCAATGTTAAAGCAAAACATGTTTGGTATATATTAAAAGGTTTAGAAATCAATATAACCGCAGTGCTTTTATTTTGAAAAAAATAGCAAACATTAGCATTAGCACTAGAGCTAACAAGCACTTTTACTATAGTTAAGACAACAAATATAGCCACTAATATATATGACAGAATAAAATAAACTCTAACAAACCTTGTGTCCTGTCAGTCAGCCACTATAGAAGCCTTTTTCATACTTTATATCAACTTTATATGAATTACGACGCACTCATTATTATTTACCGTTCGTTTTTTCATTTAACCATTCTACCGGTTATTTCCTGTCACTACCTTTCAAAATTAAAGCACCCGTTTTACACTGGACGACACCTTTTCAAAATAAAAGCATCACAACATTGTAAAACATCTTGAAAATGTACAAACATGAAAAAACAAGTTATATAATACAAAAACATAAATATGAACCTTGCTAAAGGTCATTTACAGTTGTGTTTAAAATAAATGTTAAAGTGATATAGTGATTGGAGTATTTACTACTTTTTACTGCTATATTTGATTTACTCCACATTAACAGTCTTATCATAACATGTGTTCCTATCAGTAGCAGCTCAAAACCAGATAATTTACTATATTTTATAAAGCGATTACATTAATATTGAGCAGAATTTAGTTCAGAGTTTTGGTCCGGCCCCTGCAACCTTCGTGGTATTGGTCATGTGGCCCCTTGGGGACATTAATTGCCCACCCCTGCCCTAGCTGCTGGTTTTATATTCAGTACATTGAGCCATCAAGTGCAAGAAATACTTACAGGGGGGCCCTTTGGTCCGGGGAAGCCCACTGGTCCCTGAGGTCCTTGAGGCCCCTGCAGGACACAACAAAGGCAGATTAACGAAAGATGAACAAAGAATAAAGTCACATGGTGGCTTACTGTATCATGCATTTACATTTACATTTACATTTAGTCATTTAGCAGACCCTTTTATCCAAAGTGACTTACAGGAAGAGTAAAAACAACAATCAAGGTTTAGTGCAATAATAATAAGTGCATCAATAAGTGCTAGTGACATGCAAAGAAAAAGTAAATTGAACAGAGACAAATTAAAAAAATGGAACGATATCACGTCGATGTATGACTATTTCCAGAGCAGCTTGAGAGAGCAAATCAAAGCTTTTCAGTGCAAAAAAAAAAAAGATCTAAAATGATGATTAGTTGCTCACCACGTTAGTACGGAGCACACTCCCTGGAAAGAGTGGCAAAATGCTTTGAAAAGCTTTTTATTGTCTTTATTTCGAACATGCAAGCAATAAAAAAAGAAGTTTAAATATTAATAGATGAATAAATAAAAAAACAAAACAAAAGAGCAAAAAAATAAAAAAAACAGACACTTTCTGCTCGAAAGGGGGTAGGAGCAAGTAAAAAAACGTATCTAGTCCTACGCCTTAACAGATCAATTTAAATTGGATAGTTAGTATTATGTTATTAACATGTCAGTATGGTAAAAAGCTAAATTAATGCATATATATATATATTCAGAGCTTTGTGGTCATTTAAATGTATCTTTTGAAATCTGATTTATCCATCAGATATGAGTTTACTTGTCCTGTTTTGACTGATTAAGACATCTAATTTCCATTGGCTTTTTTACCAATAAGCTGTAAAGTGTTCCAGAGTTCACAGTATTATAGTTTGAATTTCTCTGAATAACAACACCCACCCACATGAAATCATGTATTTTGAAAGTCAAAAGCTGCCTATTAACATCTGCTCAACAGTATTCTGTGGGACGGAGGGCAGCCACATGCATAATACTCAACTTCAATAAGAGAAAATCAAATCATTTGACTTGTTCATTTGTATTTAACCTAACCAGCCCAGGCACAAACGCACAGCTTCACAGTAGAGTCTTAGTAAACTAGTGGAATCAGTGGATGCTTTAACTACACTGTTAAAAAAAAACAACTGTTGTTTTTACGGTAAAAAACCAGCAGCTGTGGTTGCCAGAACTTTACCGTAATAAAAACGGTGCAACTTTTTTCTATTTTTACATTAAGAAGATATTAGCACTGTTGATTTCACGTTTAAGATTGCCATTTTATTCCATTTTTTACCGTATGAATAAAGTTTTTCCGTCAAAAGAAATGCTGTTCTGCCATATAATTGACAAGAAAATACTTTATAAATGCTGCATGAATTAAAAAAATTAATATTACAGTATATTTTTGTCAGAGATATGGTGTTTAGTACATTTAACAGTGAAAAAAAAGTGTTTTTTACAAAAGATAAATGCAAAAATTACAGTGATGCTTGTATATATATTACAGTATATTTAGTATTTTACAGTGGAGTAATGTATTTAAAAACAAAAACAAAAAAACCCACTGTTTTTGGCTGATATATACATTTACGGTGTTTCATTGTTACTGAAACTGAATTAACTCATTTATCATTTTACGTCTTTTACTGTCATGGTTTAGCAGTTTTTCACCATAAAATCTACAGACATTTTTTACAGTGTAAATAGTGTTCAGGATTCTAGTGTTTGGAGACATTGGAAAAACTGAATGTGACTATTCTAATGGGTTAATGGTGAGTATTTTTCTGTGCCTGGCTGTGTACTTAATGAGAAAAAAACACAGTAATAGGCTAAAGTTACACTCCCGTCTTGTTTTGACTTTCATCTAACAGAGAAGTCAGTTTCTCCTCCCATAGTGTTACTTTAGGAAAAGATTTGTTCCAGATTCCAATTAATGTTTCACATTTTATTTGTTACACAGCAAAATTAAATTGCACTAAAACACCACTGGAAATCTAATGAAAGCTATTAAATAAAGGTGCTGGAAGGCTTTTATTGTGAAGAAACTGCACAGATTATTAACTTTGCCACTGAGTTAGCCACCTACAACTAACTCACTGCTCAATAACAAATCCTTGAAATCTAGATAACAACAAGTTGTTCTTTTTTGTTGCCGCATCAGATTAAAACACTGCAAATTAGTACTTTATTGCAACTCTGAGAATCAATGGCAAGGCAAAGGAACAAAATAAAACAGAAATGTTCCTGTTTGTTAGAAGACATGAAAGAAAATAAGAAAATATAATATACTCACTCTCTCACCAGGCCCGCCTGGAGGGCCGTCGTTGCCTGCTGTGCCCTGCAACAAACAACAACAACAACATCATCATCATGCAAATCATCAAGCAGCAGAAGTTTACAAATCTTTTATTGATCAAGTTTAACTTGTACTTGATACACTGCAAAAAAAGCCAACTTGTATTTTTTGGCCTAAAACAGTGATTTAAGTTGGTAAAACTTGGAAATATAAATTATTGACATTTAGGGCAATAATGTAAGTTAGCACAACAAAGGAAGCCAGTTGTCTGCTCAAAAACAAGTTGGTGAGTTGTTGTTACTTATATCTTTAAGTTGGGGTTCACAACAAGGGACAATAGTTCTGATAACTCTTATTTCTTTGTTGGGAAATGCGGTCATTAGCGAAAGCTAGCGGCTAACTGACGCTAGCGGCTAACTGATGCTAGCGGCGCTGCTTGTTACAGCTACAAGAGTAGCCATTAGCGTATCAATGCTAACTCAAAATTGTGGTCGCAACATTAGCTGACATTTCATAACGGCGTTACAATCGTGCCAATTCAGCACATTGCAGAAGTTAGCAGTATTAAAAGTTATTACAATGTAAAATTATAAGTTAAAAAATCTGAATTCAGAGTTGAGCAAACTCAAAAACAAAACTTAAAATATTTAGTTTAATTGTCCAACTTAAAATTTTATCGAAGTTTGTTGCCTTGAAATTTTGAGTTCACCCAACTTTTCTTTTTTTGCAGTGTTTTTGTAGAGCGTTACCCAGTAAAAAGGCTAAGATCTGAGCGTTGTGTTGCATTAACAGACCTTGGGACCTGGTTTTCCTGTTGGACCTCTGGCTCCTCGAGCCCCACGTGGACCCTGCAAAGAGAGAAAAAGTTTATTGATGTCAAATACTTAGAAAACTGTTAGAATGCACAAGATGATTTGACATAATTGAATTCGTTTTATTCATCATGGATTGAAAAATTCACACCGTTGGACCTCTTTGCCCTCTTGGACCAGGTTTGCCTGCAATGCCCTGCAAGAGAACCAAAAACAACATATTTTATGCACTTACAAATAACTCTGTCACTATTCAACATTAATTGAAATTGATTTAATCTTTTGCATTCAAATAGAAATGTGCCTCAGAGCTGATTTGGTCATTTAAATGTATCTTTTAAAATCTGATTCATCCATCAGATATGAGTTTACTTGTCCTGTTTTGACTGATTAAGACATCTAATTTCCATTGGCTTTTTTACCAATAAGCTGTAAAGTGTTACAGAGTTCACAGTATTATAAAGTTAGTTATTATATTATAAAACAACCTATTTTATGCACTTACAAATAACTCTGTGTCACTATTCAACATTAATCTATGACCTAGAGAAAAGGGCTCAAATCACTTTTACAATCAAAACAAAAACAACCACACAACAGTTTGCTCCATTCCTTCATTTTGAGAGTTAAATTAAACAGTTTCCTGATATTTCAGTGCACTGAGACACATCTAACCTGTTTATAGCTACATTATGCACTTCTGCATATAACAACAAAGCATTGGCTAAGTATTTTTGGTAACACTTTACAATAACCATCATTTATTAATGGTAAACAGATAGTTTATTAATGTTTAATCAGCATTTATAAACCATATATAGACCATTTAGAATGGTAAATACATAATTTATTAATGTTTAACTAACTACATCATTCATAAATGACAAATAGATGGTATATTAATGCAAGTTTATAGTTACTTTACAATTAAGAAACCAATAAATTATAATTAATAGTTTAGTTGCACTCATTTTAACATTTTTAACACCATATTAAGTATGTTAATGATTTTGAAATGACTCATATACCTTTAAGAAATTGGTTGAAAACATTTAAAGATTTGTAAATGGTAAATAATTGGTTTATAAACCATCTATAAACATTACTTAGTTGGTTATTGTAAAGTGTTACCGTATTTTTTATTTCCACTGGTATGCTGACTAAAGCAGCAGAAACAGTCTGCAAACAAATGCAGCAAAAATATTTCTACAATAGCTGGAAATGGTTTTTCTGGCTTGAAGTTGACACTGGAAATGATTTGATTGGATGAAAAATGCACTGAGTGTTTAATTTTGGCAGGAAGCCTTGGCATGAGTGAGATAATGTACTTCAAAGTGTCCATTAAATGATTCTGATGGACTCAACAATGGAAATAGGTAATTTCTTACCACCTTTTTTTCCACTACCCCCATGAATCAACAGTGTTATTAAGGTAAATCAGGATAAGCCAAGAATATTTTGGCTATTTGAAAGTAAAACCTGTACTGAGCAGGAGCAAATTGCTATTTTTTTTCGAGCCTAGAAATGGAAAAAGGGGCTCAATGAAAGCACAATTGTTCTCATGTCTTTTGTTCTCTCCCCAACATTGATTTTGCTGCTGTTATATTTTTTGTGCCAAGTCACCATACAGATGCCTTTATAATAGGAATCAATTTTCTTTTGTGCTGGGATATGATGGCGTGGTGATTTTCATACACAAACAGGCCCAGTGTGGGTTTTCTTACCCTGGCTCCTTTCTCTCCGTTTGCTCCAGGGAACCCGGGGAAACCGCTGGAGCCCTGTCAGAAAAAGAGAGATATCATGGAGGGAAACCAGAGAGATGCTGGATGGGTCAGAGCATGCATGGTAATGAGGGCACAGCCTGTATTTATCTGCATTATTGTTGGCTATTATCTTCAGTTATGCTCTGTAGTTTTACACGGTTAACCCTCTATCTATGGGACGGTGCTGCCCTCAGGCAACAAAACCTTCCAGGTAAAATGTTGGGAAATTTCACATTAATTTATTAAAGCAGTCAGTGATTCTGTCAATGCTAAATAAATAAATAAAAATGGATAAATAAATGACACTCAATCAAGAGTACTGCCTGCAAAATGGCATTTGAGAGAAAATTCTGATTTCAATTATGTGAATAATTAGTCAAACTTAATAATTAAGAATACATCCCGTATATTAAATCTGACTTCAAAATGGTCGTACACCATTTCAGCGTCTTCCTGTTTCCACAGATCACTTCAGAATTATAGCAGATCAGAATGTCTCGGACAATATTAGGAATTTTAAAACTACAGCCCAAATGGCATATACAAGTTGTGTGTTCCCTCTAAATTTAGATTAGTTTACTGAAATGATCAAACTGGTAGTATCATGCACGTCACATACAATATCATATAAGCCAGCCCTAATTCACATAGGATATTATTCAAATTAACTCCCTATGGTACGGTGCTGCCCCCTTTTTTTGGCCTGTCAGATTTCTACAATGCATGTTTTTGAGTGATGGGATACTTTAAAAAAGAGGGAAGAGACTAGGGAACCAATAACAATGCTTTAATTTTTGTTACATTACCAGTGGCAGTTCTACACAGGGGCCTCCAGGGGCCACTGCCCCTGTGAAGAAGCCTTTGGCCCCTGCTGTGGCCCCTGTGTCAAATTAATAATAACATTATCTATTTATAACGATGAACGTCGGAACAATTCTGACCTTTTTTTGTTTAAACAATATCTCATTGTACACAAAATGAACCCAGAATGTGCACATTGTATAATAGTTTAATTGTGCAATAAAAGCTTGTGTGTGTATATATACATATATAAAAGATAATTCTCACTGTCCTGCACTTTCAAAATAAAAGCACAAAAATGAGAAATGTCATTGTCGTACAAAAATAATTGTTATTGTTGGTGAGTCTGTCTCATTGTTTCAATCAATGTATTTGTATCTTCCAAATATACTTAAATGAGATTTTTCAATAAGCTAAAATAAAGGTTGTGAATGCTTAAATATCATCTTTGCTGTTTTTTAATGTGCCCCTCTGATTAAACACTGGCCCCTCCTTGGCCCCCACAGTAAATTTGATCTAGAACCGCCACTGTACATGACCTCCAGGAGGCCATATTGAAACCCTTTTTTGCAGACTTTTCCAAAGGAAACAGTTATGGTACAATGTTGCCTACGGGCAACAAACCCTAAAAACTTCCCAAACATTTTTTTTTAAGAAAATGTCTTCAGAATATGTTAATTTAGTCTATTTTCAGACTAAACTGGCATCATAATGCGTACCATAGAGGGTTAACACCACGGCCCCTTATATGAAATTCCATGAATTTAGCAAGAGCTTTAAAATATACAGCTGATTATTTCCATGTTGGTTTTCAAAAATGTCTCTACTTCAGCTGGGTTGAACACTATTTAATACAATGAATGTTTTTAAAGTGTAAAACACATTGTCAATAATTCAGTGAAGTGAAAGTTTTACATAAAAATAAGCATTCATTTCCAGCCCTCCGAAGAGAATATATCAAATACCTCTCTGGTATCTCTACAGTGTTTATCAAACCGGCAGAATACAGAAAGTTTCTCAGGTCAATCCTCTAAACTTTTATGATTATGTGGGAAACACATTTACACAAAGAGAGTTTAAAACAAAAGGCTTAGCACAAGGCTCCTGTAAACACCAGACAAGGTGACATGACTTGTTCTTTTGTCAAACTCTTTGAACAAAAGGATTAAAAACAGCTTACCCATTCTGTAGCACTTCACAACGCGTTGCATTGGGGACATTTAATACAAAATTAAACCACAACAATCCTTTACTTTCTCAAATTCACTAACTGCTAGATTATGATTATTTCCTTTTGTCTAACGAGCTACTGTCTCTTTAAAAGCTTCAACTTTAATTTACTTATTCATTTAGTCTCATGTTTTTGAGATTGTCTAGATAGAGATAGTCTATCCATCAGTATAAAAAGTTCCTATGAGGCATGAACACTTCTCTATAGCAGCTGTTCTCAACCTTGGGGTCGGGACCCCAATTGGGGTCTTGAGATGATTTCTGGGGGTCGCCAAATCATTTTGGAAGTCAGCTCTGTCTCCACTGTCTTAAAGTGTTCATGTGTTAATGTGTTTTAGTCTTTTTGGTCATTTAATGTCTTTTTTGGTCATTTTGCGTCTTTTTTTTGGTCATTTTGTTTCCTTTTTTTGGTCATTTTGTGTCTTTTTGTCATTTTGTGTCTTTTTTTAGTCATTTTGTGTCTTTTTTTTTGGTCATTTTGTTTCTTTATTGGGTCATTTTGTGTCTTTTTTTTTGGTCATTTTGTTTCTTTATTGGGTCATTTTGTGTCTTTTTTGTCATTTTGTGTCTTTTTTTAGTCATTTTGTGTCTTTTTTTTATCATTTTGTGGTCAATTTGTGTCTTTTTTTGGTCATTTTGTGTCTTTTTTGGTCAATCTGTGTCTTTTTTGGTCATTTTGTGTCTTTTCTGGTCATTTTGTGTCTTATTTGCTCATTTTGTGTCTTTTTTTGATCATTTTGTGGTCAATTTGTGTCTTTCTTGGTCATTTTGTGTCTTTTTTCGGTCATTTTGTATCTTTTTTTGATCACTTTGTGTCTTTTCTGGTAATTTCGTGTCTTTTTTGGTCATTTTGTGTCTTTTCTGGTCATTTAGTGTCTTTTTTGATCATTTCTTCGACTGTGCGTGTGAGATTGTGTTCAGTGAGCGGGGGTCGTGGACAACATGCATGTTAAATTGGGGGTCGCGACCCAAAAAGGTTGAGAATAGCTGCTCTATAGGATACTGTGGCAGTCCTCAGACAGGCCTGTGGCTCTTCTTCATTAGGGTCCAAGCTGGCAGAACATCTCATATCAACTCATGTTCACTTAGACAGACACTTACAGGAATCATGAGACAGAGAGCATCCTTTAAATCTACATGTCTGGTGGATGGTGGGCAGCAGGTGTGAATATATGATGGGAGAAATAAGCAAGTATCATTTATGATACTAAGCCTGGTGTTTGAGTGTCATCACATTTTTTTTTAAGAAGCCAAAAGAGTCAATAAATCCCTTCAGCATCATTTTAAATATGTTGGGACATAAATGACCCCATCTCTTAGAAAAAATGTCTACCAGTCTTTCACCCCTAAATAAAATGTTATAATGTGTGGCAGAATGTCAGAAAATCTGAAAATCTGCTGCATCATTTTACAGCAATGAACAAGATCAGCCATATACAAACAGGTACGTCTTAATTTTTTACAAGAGCAACACAAGAGCATACTCCTGCATGATAAATGTATTAGATTACAAAAATCGCACAAATGTAATTGAGGAAAAAAAGAAGTAACAATGATTATTAATATAAAATGTAATTCTTAATTTTTCTTCTAATAAAATATGTTATAAGGAATTGGGTTGCCAGGTTGTGTAATAGCCCTTTGACTGTTGGTGGGTTGTTTATGTATGTTTGATGGCGGAACAGACTGCTGCAGATTCAGATGCAGTAAAACATCCTTATTGTGGTGAGAGTGGTGCAAAGTTACCTTTGGTCCTTGTCTTCCTGGATAACCTGGCAACCCTGGAACACCCAGTTTACCCTAAGAGACATTAGCAGAAGTCGTCAGCCTGGTATTATAACTTTAGCACAATGTGAGCACAAAAAAACTGAGATAAAATAGAACTCTTCTATCAGAACATCCTTAGATTATTACCTTTTCTCCAGCAGGACCAAGGGGACCTGACTCTCCGTTGGGGCCCGCTCGGCCTTTGGGACCCTCAGGACCGTCTTCTCCCCGGGCGCCCAGCATGCCAGACTCACCCTGGAACACAAACACAAAGAATATCACAATGATCCAGAGGGGTTGCAAACATTTTCAAGTGAACATGTATGAAGTTATTGTTATATGTTTTATTCTATTTTATTGTACTTGAATACCGGACTGCTGTGACAACCGAATTTCCCTTCGGGGATGAATAAAGTAATCTATCTATCTATCTATCTATCTATCTATCTATCTATCTATCTATCTATCTATCTATCTATCTATCTATCTATCTATCTATTTATTTGTTGGCCACACTGTAAAAAATGTCTGTTTAAATTACAGTAAAAAACTGTCAAATTGCATCAGAAATAGGTCATAAAATTAAACATTGTACATCACCGTAGTAGATACTTTTAATTACTGTAAATCAAAGAATAGTATAAAACTTTAAATTCTACCGCCATAAACTGTAGAAAACACACAGTTTTGCTGTAAAAATATAAAACTTTCATGTAAAGTTAATGGAGAAATACCATGATGACACAATTATCCTAAAAGTAATGGGATTATCCAGTATAAATTACAGTTTTTTTGCTGATATTTACATTTACATACGCTCACTGTATTTTTTACGGTGATGTTCTGGCCGTAGCAGCTGCCGGTATTTTACCGTAAATTAAACAGATTTTTTTTTTTACAGTGCAGATGATGCTCCTCACCCGGTCTCCTTTGAGTCCCATGTCTCCCTTGAAACCTGGGAAACCATCCTCGCCCTGAAAGGAAACAGAAACAAGTTATTGCCATTGCCTGTAATCATTTGGTTATTTCTTTATATTGTTATTTAAAGCTTTTTGTTTATTTCCTACTAAGAGACTATACTATACTAGACTATTTCCCTTTATTTCACTGAGGACCTTATTAAGTCTCCTGACATTTTGTATTTCATAAATCTTTTATTTTAAATGCAGCCTGTTCATGTTCACTCTGTAATCACAGGATTGATGCTGCTCTCTGCTGGACAAACATGGGAACTGCATATGCAAGGAGCTGGTTTAGATTTAGATTTAGATTTGACTTTATTAATCCCACAGCGGGGAAATTTCTTTGTTACAGCCGCAGAAAAACACACAATTTTAAGATAAGATAAAAAACAATCTAAGAAAAGACATTTAACAATATACAAAATATACAAAATAATAATAATTAACACTATAAAAACACTAAAAAGGTCGAGAAAAGCTATGGAGCTGCTGTAACTAGCTGCTGCTGAGCCGTGGTTTATTCATAAATGCACCACGTTTAGCACCTGGAACAACTGATTTCAGGCATTTTCTCAGGTCATTAGCTCCATTTTTCAAATGTTTTTCAGCAATAAACTAGATATAGATTCCATTTAATGAAACCAAATGTATTTTTTAAAAACTGAACCAATATTGTCTCACAGAAAAAGAATCAAATTGATGCTGAAGGACGTTTTTCTCTGTCTTTCCTCTTTGACACTTTATCTTTCTAGTCTGTCACCTGTCCACTGTTATAAGGAATCGGGTTGCCAGGTTGTGTAATGGCCCTTTGACTGTTGGTGGGTTGTTTATCCTTTCTATTCGCTAATAATGATAATAATAAATATTTGTAATGCTCTTTTTAGGTGTTAAGTCTGCAGCTAAAAAATGTTAATATGCTGTTGTGGTTTATTCATAAATGCTCATTTTTTCCAAATGTTTTTCAGCAATAAACTAAATATAGATTCCATTTAATGAAACCAAATATTGTCCCACATAAAAAGAATCAAATCGATGCTGAAGGACGTTTTTCTCTTCAGCAGGACCTCTGTCTTTCTTCTTTGACACTTTCTCTTTCTAGTCTGTCACCTGTCCATGTTTTCAGGCCTATCTGATGCATAATGCAGCACTGAGCATGTCACACACACACACACACACACACACACACACACACACACACACCACAGTAAAGCACATCCTTTATTCATAACAAACCCTTTTTCCTCAAGGTTTGCCTTTTGAATCTCTTGCCACAATATAAATAATTCAATGATTCCATTTTTTTTAACTGATATGAATACCTGTCATTATGGTGAGAACAACACAACCCTCAGTCAGATAATGGATTTTATACAGCAGCATAACTATATTGATCTCAAATAAGTGTCATGCATATTAAAAGGCAGCTTAGTTGAAATTCTACATGGCGACACAGACACACAGTCGCACACTTCACAAGTGCTTGAGATGGATTGCAGTGTTTTTGAAACCAAAAGCCTGCAGCATGACAGCTTTACATTTAACAAGTGATGGAGGGTCACTCAGAGAAAGTCTCCTCTGCTCTGAAGACGCTATCGACTGACCTCTGCACGCTTCTGCAGCTCAAAAGAGCCAAAACAAAGTTGGGAGGCAGGTAGACAGAAAGCCACAGAAACAGACAGGATCTCTGTGACATGAATATATTTACAGGCTGGTCCCAAACTTTATTCTGCTGCCTTCACCTTCATCACAAAGTGAGTGAAGTTTAGACAAACAAACACTCTGCGTGTCAGTTTGGACAGCGTGTTTACACTTTAGTCTGCTGCTGTTTCAACTCGGCTAAAGACTTTTTAGACAGACAGAACATCCAACACTAGATAGAGATCTTAATGGGATCACCATGAGAGAGTTTATTTTAAGGCTGGGCGATATGGCCCTAAAAGAATATCACGATATTGCAGGCTAATTTTGCGATAACGATATTCTTGACGAGATTAGGAAATACTTAAAAAGATAGAAAATATGATTTTTTTTAGTCTGTATAAATAATTAAAAATCTAAAATGTAGTTTGAAGTGCAAATCTCAACAGTTGCCAAATACAAAAAAAATAGAATAAAGAATAGAATAGAATAAAGGTTCTTGTATGTTTTATTTAAGGCATCTTATTTTGACAGTCTTCTTGTAAATTCTGTGGTGGATTCCGTTAAAACACTGTGCTCTTATTTTGAAAGCTGCATGTGTTTAGTGAAAGGGAGTCAGTAGCTTTTTGTGGTTAAAACAACTTTAATTGTTAGCTAATATTAACCTTACGGCACTACATCAAGAAGTAGGAATGTTGCCAATATCATGCATTTTTTTTAATTGCAGGCTAATTTTGCGATAACGATATTCTTGACGATATTAGGAAATACTTAAAAAGATAGAAAATATGATTTTTTTAGTCTGTATAAATAATTAAAAATCTAAAATGTTGCCAAATACAAAAAAAATACTCTTGACTCTTGAGTATAAGCAAATATTTTAATGACATTTTGTAAAGGAGAATAAAGGTTCTTGTATGTTTTATTTAAGGCATCTTATTTTGACAGTCTTCTTGTAAAGTCTGTGGTGGATTCCGTTAACACACTGTGCTCTTATTTTGAAAGGATTTTGCGATAACGATATTCTTGACGATATTAGGAAATACTTAAAAAGATAGAAAATATAATTTTTTTTAGTCTGTATAAATAATTAAAAATCTAAAACGTAGTTTGAAGTGCCAAATACAAAAAAAATACTCTTGACTTTTGAGTATAAGCAAATATTTTCATGACATTTTGTAAAGGAGAATAAAGGTTCTTGTATGATTTATTTAAGGCGTCTTATTTTGACAGTCTTCTTGTAAGTTCTGTGGTGGATTCTCTTAACACACTGTGCTCTTATTTTGAAAGCTGCATGTGTTTAGCGACAGGGAGTAAGTAGCTTTTTGTGATTAAAACAACTTTAACCACTATATCAAGAAGTAGGAATGTTGCCAATATCATGATATGCATTTTTTTTAACCATAAAAAAAAAATACCGATATCATTGTGAACGATACGATATGGCACACCCCTAGTTTATTTTATTACAGCTTTTGAAATAAATAGTTTCCAGTAACATCATGGTTAGGAATATTAACTTAATTTTTTGTGACAAAAATGCAGAAACCTTTAGGAATTACATTAACAAACAATGTATGATTCATAAGCTTTACTGGCTGCTCAGTGGTTAATGAAGAAACTATGTAAAAACAAAGTATTTCAAGAAGTTTATACCTTCTCTCCCTTTCCCCCCTTGAGACCACGGACACCATCAGCACCCTGTAACAGACATTCATTAGCATTACAAACACAACACAACACAATACCGTTATGTAAAACTGTAAAGTACACAAAATGACTGAAAAAAAGACACAAAATGACTAAAAAAAGAAACAAAGTGATCAAAAAAAGACACAAAATGACCAAAAAAAGACATAAATGACCAAAAAAGACACAAAATGACCACAAAAAGACACAACATTATCAAAAAAAGACATAAATGACCAAAAAAGACACAAAATTACCAACAAAAAGACACAAAATGACCAAAAAAGACACAAAGTGATCAAAAAAAGACACAAAATGACAAAAAAAAAGACATAAATGACCAAAAAAGACACAAAATGACCAAAAAAGACACAAATTGACCAAAAAAGACACAAATTGACCAACAAAAAGACACAAAATTACCAAAAAAGACACAAAATGACAAAAAAGACACAAAGTGACCAAAAAAAGACACAAAATGACTAAAAAAAGAAACAAAGTGATCAAAAAAAGACACAAAATGACCAAAAAAAGACATAAATGACCAAAAAAGACACAAATTGACCACAAAATGATAAAAAAAAGACACAAAATGACTAAAAAAAGACACAAAATGACAAGTATAGTAAATGGGGCTAATTAATTGAATGCCCACATGATCAAACTGAAACCGTACCTTGACACCACGGGGACCAGGATAACCGATAGGACCCTGAGGACCTGATGGACCCTGGGAAGTAACACAGTGCATGGTTACAATATTAGATAGTTTATAATTAGAGATGATATGATAGGTTAGATATTCAGACATAGGATGTACCACATTGTGTCTTTATTAGCTCAAAAATGCATTTACTATAGTTACTGTAACTAAGATTACTGCATGTATGGTATAATTGAAGGTTTTCAATTGTTCTGAGCACAGTAATTCTTTTATTTATTAATATGTACTATTATTAATCATAATTATCTAAAGACTTTGTCTTAAATTTGTGGTGCTTTGTTTAAAATACATTTTTTCTTTTAGACTTTAGCTTAATTTATTCATGAAAATATACAATGTGTGGTGTGAAAATATATAATTTAACCTCATTATCATGTTGTTATTGAGCTTATTGGTTCAATTTACAACCTAGTTGGTCAATTAGAACGGAAATAAATATGGTAGTGCTTCTGAATGTTGATCTATTAATGTATCTATCAATGCATTTGTTCTAAGTACATTTAAAATAGCTTACTGTATTATATGTTAGCATTTGCAAACGAATATGTTACTGAATTCCTTGTTAAAAATACCTACCAGGGCTCCTTTCTCTCCAGGTGGACCCTCCTTACCAGGATGACCCTGTAGAATAAACCGTGTCAAAGTGGTTAAAAGGGGTTTTTTCACTGTTGTTTCTAAACTAATCACAGAGACAGAGAACGCTGTGAACAAATGTATATTATTCAGTTTGCTGATGCATCTTTACAAATAACAAGTGCATGCAAGTACATGCTAAATGACCATCAGTTTCTACAGGTAGACAGGTGTGGTGTCTAAATATCTGCTCTAGATGACAAAGCCACAAATGTACAAATATGAGAATGAGAGTGAAGGGATGAGCCAACTGCTCACTAAATAATAAACACACAGCACAATCTGTGTATGCCTTTTAAAACCAAATCTGACTTCACTGCTATAAACAGAAGAACCTGGTCTCACAGGAATCCGTGGAATAGCCACGGAATCCCTCAAATTTCCGTGAAACTGACACGTTTCACGGGCACAAATGTTCTCTCATTTTTAGTGAAAAAATCAATATTTTGACTTAGTTTCTGCATAAAAATGGATTTTGATCACATTTCTAGCGAGAAATATATGTTTTATTTTCTAAATATTCACTCAGTGAATGTACATAATCACTTTGTATGTTGGAATAGCCACGGGATATGACTGTCATTAACTTGCATTGTAGCCAAATCCGTGTTAGTTTCACGGAAATTTGAGTGATTCCGTGGCTATTCCACGGATTCCTGTGAGACCAGGTTGAAACTGTTATTTGCAACTGAATGCAACATCTTTAGGCAAGGGGACAATGCACATTTGAGCGTTATCTGCATCGTCCCTAATGGGATCTTGGAAACAATCTGCTAACATCTTATGAAGATTATGCTTAAACAATTCAGTCGTAGACGTCGTCTCTAAACTCCAACTCTATTCAAAAAGTGTCAAATATAAAATCCAAAATCCATATAAAAAAGGTCAGAAGCTTCTGCATTTTGTCTGATTTACAGCAACAACACAGTTTTTCCCCTCCTCTATATGAAAAACATATCAAGGTTATTATAGTTAACGAAAACTAACAAAATAACAAAAACTAGAATTGAAAAAACATTTTCGTTAACTGAAATAAAAATAAAGAGATAAATAAAAAACAGAGTTTTTTAAAAAACGATAACTAACTGAAACTGTATTGTGTGGTTACAAAACTAACTGAAATTATAGTGAAAATGTCCTTAGTTTTCGTCTTTGTCAACTTTTTTCATACGTAAACCTTTTTGGTTGATATGAAATCTATTTAATCCATCTGGTTTTATGACTTAATAAACTTATTGGGGCTGAGATGGATCAGACAAAGGAAATAAAGGAAACATTTATTATGACCTTATTGAATCTGGACCCAACAAATACCCCATTACAAAACAACTAAAACTAATAAAAACTAAACTAAAACTAAGCATTTTCCAAAATATAAAAACTAATTAAAACTAATGAATTCACTCTGAAAACTAACTAAAACTAACTGAATTTGAAAACAAAAATTGACAACGAAATTAAAACTAAAACTAATGAAAAATCCAAAACTATTATAACCTTGAAACATATCAATGTGCACTCTATAGTGTCATTTCTGCTGCAAGAACTCAGTCCTGTGTGTTAACAGCCATCAGTGTGGTGTCCAGGTGATGGGGCAGGTAGACGTCCCCATAAAAACGGCTGGATGCACACACACCTACACACACACATGGAAGGTGTTTAGCTGTGAACACCTGGCATTTCCAATCTGAGGTGTGAGGCAGTAAATCACCCGGCTGAGGCCTGAGGGCAGCTGAGGGCTGCTGCCTCTTCACCTGACACACCTCTGCTAGTGACATGAGCTACTGCAGCTCCACAATAACTAAGCTCAGAGGCACATTTATTATATTTCTCTGCCTTGAGAGATTTCTGAGGGACTGTTCTGCAGGATTTCACAACAAGGTTCTGTGTGTGTCAAACACCAAAAGGGTAAACCCTTCAAAACCCTCCAAAACCCTTCAAAACCCTCCAAAACCCTTCAAAACCCTCCATACACAGTCTAAATATGGACTTGGAGTTGTGCCATGGTCTTTAAACTAAATAAAAACTACTAGTTAATATACAGTACAGGCCAAAAGTTTGGACACACCTTCTCATTCAATGCGTTTTTCTTTATTTTCATGACTATTTACATTGTAGATTCTCACTGAAGGCATCAAAACTACACTGTAAAAAATAATCTGTTTAATTTACGGTAAAATAGCAGCTGTGGTTGCCAGAACTTCACCGTAAGAAATACAGTGAGTGTGTTTTCTACTGTAAATTTAAATGTAAATATCAGCAAAAACTGTCATTTAGACTGAATAATCCTGTTATTTTTAGGGTAATTGTGTCATTCATTCACACATCATGGTATTTCTCCATAAATTTTGCATGAAAATGTTATATTTTTACAGCAAAACTGTGTGTTTCTTCCAGTTTATGACAGAAAGAGGTTTTGTGCTATTCTCTGATTTACGGTAATTAAAAGTGTCTAATATGGTGATATACAATTTTTAATTTTACGCCCTATTTCTGATGTATTTGACAGTGTTTTACTGTCATTTCTACCAACATTTTTTACAGCGTATGAATGAACGCATATGGAATTATGTACTTAACAAAAAAAGTGTGAAATAACTGAAAACATGTCTTGTATTTTAGATTCCTCAAAGTAACCACCCTTTGCTTACTAGAATATAAGACATGTTTTCAGTTATTTCACACTTTTTATGTTAAGTACATAATTCCACATGTGTTCATTCATAATTTTGATGAATCTACAATGTAAATAGTCATGAAAATAAAGAAAAACGCATTGAATGAGAAGGTGTGTCCAAACTTTTGGCCTGTACTGTAATTAATGTATTTCTTATTTTCTAAACATGGCCGTTGGCTTTAAGATCGCCACTTTTAACATTTTAAACTGGGTCTCCAGTGACTTCTGTATGCTGAAATTGGCTTGAAACCAACCAAATTGGCTGCAGAGGAAACAATGTTGCTGATTACTTTGTGTAAATTTTGATATCACAGGTGATCAGATCTGATTTAAAAGTGTCAAACACAGTCGGCTCTGTGTTGGGACCTCCACTACTGTGCTTATTTTACTGAAAAACTGAAAAACACATCCATCTTTTGATGCAAAAAAAAGGTTTCAGCGCCAATATTGGAGGCTTGGGTTGTTATAGGAGTAAAGTGGTGTCATATCTCAGTCTGTGGGTGTATGTATAATAATACTAATATACTGTATGTACGTATAAAGGTGATAAGAGCACGCACAGGAGGCCCGTCAGCTCCAGGTAGTCCAGCCAGCCCCGACCGGCCCTGAGGTCCCTGTGGGGGGGAAAGAAAGATACAAACAAGGTTAAAAAACTAGTTTCAGAATTCTCTGTTGGGCTAAAATATACATATATTATTATAGATATTCATTCAGAGAACATGCAGGTTACAAAATGCAGAACATAAAACATTTTATGTTACCTGAGTTGGATCTAAGAGATGATTAAACATGACTCACCTAATGTGTTTTGCTACATTGTACACATTGAGTTTAAACTAACAACTACATTATTACAATATTCTATCATAATCCTGAAACAGCATTTAACCCTATAAAGCCTGAACCATTAAATAATTGCCAGAAAATTCTTTTTTTTTTTTAAACTGGAGTGTTTATTGAACCTGCTGACAGATATATTTTTTTAAAATCCAAAATAAATAGGGATATATGATTCTAATTTGTATCATATTTGATACATCAGTTCTTTTTGTGCAATTTGTTGCTCACAGTTTGTTTTTCTTGAACTAACAAAAACATATAAAACCCAACATTTTTAACCTTTTAAGGCTTTACTTTCTTTTAACATTTTCCTCAAACATGCAAAATATTTTTTTCCATATAACACAACATCATACATCTGCTGATATGAAGTTTTCACGCAGCAATGACTGATCCACCAGTGGAACCTGCATATCATTTTTGCTATATCTTGTATTTTTGTGCAATTTGTTGCTCAGTTTTTTTTTCTTCAACACATGTATTCATCAGGTTTTTCAGGAAAAAAATATCACACTGATGATGTATAGGTCTCAAAAACTTATGTATCAAATATGATACAATTGGCTTTATAGGGTTAAATGACTGATTATCTTTGGCTAAACAACAGTTTCCTGCAACTGACATTTATTTTGTTGTACTTAAACCATGAGTCACTTTTATTTTATGTTATCTTATTTGTTTCAATTTTAATGTGCTTTTAACCCTTTGATGCACAACATATGGACAACACTTCTAATGTATAACATGGGTCAAAAATGACTCATTTATCCAAATTTGAATTAAAATTAAATTACTTAATACTATAATAATAGTAATTTGTTTCAAATAGTTACTTTCCACACTCATATATTTAATATATTTAACATATTTGTGTATCATTTTGTCACACATACAGTGTATCTGGAAGGTTTTCACAGAGCTTCACTTTTTCCACATTTTTTTTATGTTTCAGCCTGATTCCAAAATTGATTAAATTCATTTTTCCTTAAAATTATACACACAATAACCCCATAATGACATTTCTGACCCATGTTGTGCATTAGAAGCAGTAGTAGTGATAATAAAAGGGTTTTTATTCAAAAAGTAAGAAATGAATAACAAAAAATGAGGATGTATGATGATGAAAAACAAATTGATTGAGGAAAACCTGGAATACTGAATGATGAAATTAATTTATTGTAAAGATATAGAAAATTAAAAACTAAGTCGGGTCACTTTAGACTCATGTTGTGCATCAAAGGGTTAAATAACAAAGACAAAGGGTTACATACTTTTTCACCAGGTGGTCCGATAGGGCCTTGAGGACCAGGAAGACCCTGTTAGACAGAGACACACAGAAATGAGGGTCTGTTGCTATGGCGACAGCAAGCATGCTCAAACACACACACACACACACACACACACACACACACACACACACACACAAGCTTTAGAGTTTGTTGGAGCTGTAAATAGTTGAGCTAGCAAAGGATTGTTAATCTTATACCTTTGTGTTTGTGTTTGTGTGTGTGTGTGTGTGTGTGTGTGTGTGTGTGTGTGTGTGTGTGTGTGTGTTCTTGTACTTCCTACATAGTGAGGACCAGAACACGTTTTTAACCAACAGAGTGAGGACATTTTTGCAAAGTGAGGACATTTCGGCCGGTCCTCACTTCTTTAAAGGCTTTTTTTGAGATTTCAGACTTTGTTTTAAGGGTTAAAGGTTACATGATAATGATAATTAACTGAAAATGTCCTTCATTTTTGTCTTTGTCAACTTTTTTCATACATAATGAAGATGGATCAGACAATAAAGGAAATAAAGGCAAAATTTACTGTGACCTCTATTAATCTCCCACCCAACAAATACCCCATTACAAAACACTACAACTAATAAAAACTAAAACTAAAACTAAAGCATTTAAAAAAAAAAAAATACTAAACTAAAACTAGCAAACTCACTCTAAAAACTCATTAAAACTAACTGAATTTGAAAACAGAAATTCACAACTAAATTAAAACTAAAACTAATGAAAAATCAAACTATTATAACCTTGCAAGGGAATTCACTGTTCCAATGATGGTCCTCACAAAGATAGAAGTACAAGAATGTGTGTGTGTGTGTGTGTGTGTGTGTGTGTGTAATGAGGGGGGCCTGTTGGCATATTAGCATCTAGCATGCTTGTGGTACTGTATACACTTAAATATTTGTGCACGTGTTTCCATGTGTGCGTTTCTAGGTAGCTATGGTGTGTACCAATGCATTTGAGTGTGTGTGTGTGTGTGTGTGTGTGTGTGTGTGTGTGTGTGTGTGTGTGTGTGTGTCGCAGGGGTAATTTGAGGCACAGTAACTTGCTCCAACAGGTGTGGCAGCTTTGCAGGAATTCCACCAACATGAATAAGATGCTTTCAACTGGATCAACCCTGAAACATGCCCCTTCCCAAGATAAACCCTCAAAATATTTTATAAATATGTGCGCGGGGCGTGCTTGTGTGTGTGTGTGTGTGTGTGTGTGTGTGTGGCGTTTGTGTGTCCAGGGAGGGTGGGAGGCCAGAACAGAGGAGGAGCAAATCCAAAAAGTCAAATGGAAGATGAGAATATCTTTTGACAGGCCAACTTCTGATTTGATACCTCAAATTTATTTTTCAGAAAAAAGTATGACAGTGTATTTTACACCTGGAAGGATAAACAACGTGACAGCATGCTGAGAGAAGCAGCTGTTCAACTGAGCACTGAATTCATTAAATGATTCTCCAAGCTCACAAGCTGTCAACAGTAAATCTGCTAGTTTTTCTCTTTGCTTGTGGGGTTTGAACTGCAAGATACAGACAGCAAACACGTGTTTCTGTGGCCACTTCACTGTAATAACATCATGGTGCATGCACCAACTCTGCCCTGGTGTCAGTGGTGTATGATTGATTTGTTCACCTGTGTTCCGGGGATTCCCTGCTGCCCGGGTGGGCCTGGTTCTCCTTGTGGTCCCTGAAAAAAGATGGAAGCTGTCAAAACTAAACACTAGTTCAAGAGTTATCCTCAGCTCCAACACTGACACTTGAATTACACATTGTTATTGTCATTTTCCTCAATCAGGTGTGTTCAATCTGAACTTCTGCCTTTCAACAGCATAAAAAATTGTCAAAATTGTCCATTCAGAGTTACACATGAACATTTAGCAGCAAGAGGCAAAAATAAAAATTGCACAGAATCAAGATCCTTCACAGAAATGTCCCAATATGGCATGTGAACAAGCTATTTTTCAACTGGTGAAGATATGTAGACAATATGTCCCAGTCTGTTCTGAACCCCTAATTAAAAATAAAATAACACATTAAATTGCAACATTTATGTTTAATATCATAAATGGCTGCATGTATATCTGTTAGAAGAACAGAAATAATAGTGTTTACTGTACCAGCCTCAAAAAAACTTGAGAAGAAAGATATAATCCAGCAAAACATACTCACTATTTAATAATAATAATAATAATAATAATAATAATACATTTAGCATCATCACGTTATCTAATGAAGTAGTTGTAGTTTGAACTGAGCCGCTTTGCTTCCTGACCTTGTAACCTAATGTATTGTATTCCGTCATGATATGAAAATAAAATATATACAACACATACATGAAAAAAAGACTGTTGCTGTGGAACATTTCAGAGCCTGCGTATCATTAAACACTACACATCTTGGATATATATTAATGAGGCAGCATCACAATTCTTTTAGACTTTAGCTTAATTTATGCATGAAAATATACAATTTGTGGTGTCAAAATATATAATTTTACCTATTATCATGTTGTTATTGAGCTTATTGGTTAAATTTACAACCTAGTTGGTCAATTAGAACGGAAATAAATATGGTAGTGCTTCTGAACTTTGATCTATTAATGTATCTATCAATGCATTTGTTCTAAGTACATTTAAAATAGCTTACTGTATATGTATGTTAGCATTTGCAAACGAATATGTTACTCAATTCCTTCTTAAAAACACCTACCAGGGCTCCTTTCTCTCCATTAAACACTACACATCTTGGAATATATTAATGAGGCAGCACTTGATCCTGTGCTGCTGTTTAAGAGTCTACTGTGACCTTTGACCTCCACCTGTGCACCCTAAAGGGATTTTAACAGCCTAACCTCGACTGTAGAAACTTCTAGAGATAGTCAGGTTCCAGCTCAGTAAACCTGGTCTGGTTTTTAAGAGTTGGTGGGTTCTTACCATGTTTCCTTTGGCACCTGGAGGCCCATCAACACCAGCAACACCCTGCAAAGAACATCCAGAAAACACTCAAACCTCATGTGGATTTTATTCATCTCCTCCTGACTACCAGGAGTTTAAATGTGTCTTCTGTGGAAGACCTTCTGCTATCTACAGAAGACATTTAGGGCTTTTCAATGGTACCAAATGTGAGGGGGCGGGGCTTTGCTACCTTTCACATCTCATCACATTTTGGCTTGAAATGTTGTTGGCGTATTTTATATAATAAGTCTCTTAAGGACACATTCAAACATTCTCTGAAGTATTTTAGCTGTATTTTTTTCAGCATAGTATTTCTTATGTCTTAAAAGCACAACAAAGCAAAATAAATAAATAAATGTAATGATAAGCAGTTATTTGGATGTTCAACTCATTCTCAAGTTGACTTTTTGATATTTTCTATAAGATTAACTAGTTGCCATGAAGGTTCCATTTTACGGGTTTGGCATTTTGTTTTCAGTATTCGGTAACACTTTACAATAACCATCATTTATAAATGGTAAACAGATAGTTTATTAATGGTTAATCATCATTTATAAACCGTTTATAGACCATTTAGAATGGTAATTACATAATTTATTACCGTTAAACTAACTACATTATTCATAAATGACAAATAGATGGTATATTAATGTAAGTTTATAATTAATTTACCATTAACAAACAATTAAATTATAGTTAATAGTTTATTAATAGTTTTAGTTTCACTCATTATTACATTTTTAACACCATATTTAGTATGTTAATGATTTAGAAATGATTCATATAGCTTTAAGAAATTGGTTGAAACCATTTAAAGATTAAATATGTATATAGCACTTTGTAAATGGTTAATAGTTGGTTTATAAACCATCTATAAACATTACTTAGGTTATTGTAAAGTGTTACCCAGTATTCTAATTAACTTACAAAGATTGGGGAATTAAAAAAAAAGGTAACACTTTACAATAACCATCATTTATAGGTGGTAAACAGATAGTTTATTAATGTTTAATCATCATTTATAACATGATAACATTATAACATTTTTAACACCATATTAAGGATGTAAATGATTTCAAAATTATTCGTATGCCTTTAAGAAATTGCTTGAAACCATTTAAAGATTAAATATGTATGGAACTTTGTAAATGGTTAATAATTACTGCTTTATAAACCATCTATAAACATCACTTAGATGGTTATTGTAAAGTGTTACCAAAAAAAATGTGATGGGACAGTATTTTTTTTCCTGGTAGTCAGGAGGATATAGATATATAGAAATATATATAGGATATATAGAAAATGATCTGAGAGATCAGGATGGTGACGGTACTTACAGGAGATCCAGGTGGTCCTGGAGGACCACGAGGTCCTAACAAACCTCGAGGACCCTGCAAGGAACAAGAAGAAATGACTTTCTATGCTCAAGACACGGCTGAATAATAACTTTCAGTCGGGCAATCCTGTCCTCTGGTGGAGACTTTAGTCAGAGAGAGATCAGACATCAGAGATCACTAGTGAAGAGCTTCATGTCAGAACATGTTGGAGGAGAACCTGATGAAACAAAGCCAACAAAGACTAAACTTACACTCTCTCCAGCTAATCCTCGGGGCCCGATCTCTCCGTCCTCGCCCTGAGGGGAGAAAAAACACACAAGTCACACTAATTGTATTGAATTGCTCCTCATTGTAGAGGTCCAGAGTTAAATTAGGTAGATAGATAGATAGATAGATAGATAGATAGATAGATAGATAGATAGATAGATAGATAGATAGATAGATAGATAGATAGATAGATAGATAGATAGATAGATAGATAGATAGATAGATAGATAGATGGATAGATGGATAGATAGATAGATAGATAGATAGATAGATAGATAGATAGATAGATAGATAGATGGATAGATGGATAGATAGATAGATAGATAGATAGATAGATAGATAGATAGATAGATAGACTTTATTTATCCCAAGCTGGGAAATTCCAGTGTAGCAGCAGCATTACACACAGAGACAATAACAACACAATTAAATAAAAAGAACAACCTAGGCATACTTCAAGCTGTAATGTAAAAAATGTAATGTAAAAATAGAAATAAAGTGTCTAAAGAAGGAGTATGTATTAAGGAGTAGAATTCCAGTGCAGAATAAATATGAATATACAGTATAAAAATGTTGGTGCTATGAAACAAATGCAATGAACAGTGTGCATAAAAAACACATAAAGTGCATAACGACGGCATGTAATGAACCAGACTATCTGTTATTGTACAGTGTGATGGCATGTGGAAGGAAAGATTTTTTGTATATTCTATATATTATATATTTTGTGTAAATTCTCTGTCATTTCAACAAATACAGTCTGAGGTAAGTACTGCCATCTTGCACTGAAACATTAGATAACTATCACCAGCTATGACTGTGAGCTCTGGAAAGCCTTTATTAGACAATCTGAACCTGACCAAACAGAGCTGAATGCAGCAGCAGCCTGGGGGTGGAGGTGGAGGTAGTTAGTTTCAAAGGGAGGAAAGGTTAAACACAAACCTCCTCCCCACTTTATAATCTCCGCCCAGCTGCTGCTGCCTGAAGCTGAGCTGGCCGACAGCTCATCTAATATGTTAGTTGTTTTTTTTAATTTATTGTTGTTTGCACTTAAAAAACATACAATCGTTAGGAAATAACAGAACAAGAAACAGTAAAAGAAAGTGCAGGAAAGATCAAAAAGCCCAAAGGGCTTATATACGCGACCCTCCCTCTAAAACCTATCAGTAACTATACTTTACTTAAATTACATAGCTAGATGAAAATAAAAAAATACAAACAACATTTAAACAAAACAAATACAAAGGTGTAGAACATCTATAGGGGTTTTTTGAGCTTGGTCTTCAAAGTATTTAAAGAGGAACATGATTCTGTTAGATGTTTTATGTCTAACACCTTGATAAACTAATGAGAATTTGGCAACAGAGTTCCTACAGAAAGGAATATGTAAATCATTCTTTCTTCTTGTAAGATGTGCATGATAATGAGAATTAAACTCAAAGTAAATATGAAAAAAGTTAGGTCAAGATGCAGGAAGGCTAATTACTTTATACATAAGAACCCCTGTTTGATACTTATTGACCTCATAAAGTTGCAATTGTTTAAATAATGGTTTAGTTTATGGGCTAAATAAGAAGAGTTAGTGGAAATTCTTATAAAAGGATTCCTGAAATCTATGAATTGCCTGTAAATAAGAATGGTAAGTGCTCGCCCAAATTATATTACAGTAAGATATGTAAGGATTAATTAAACTGTAATACAATGTTAGAAGTGTGCTTTTTTCAAATGGTGCCTAACCCTTTTTATAATAGTTGTTCACCTCAATTGAGTACAGTTTTCTTAGAATTAATTTGAGTTTAAAGAGGAAGTACTTACTCTCTGTCCGTCCTCTCCGGGGGCTCCGGTGGGTCCCATCGGTCCAAACTCTCCCTGAGATAAACAGAGAAAAAAAGAAAAGAAAAGAGAGAAAGAATATGTGAGACAGGTTTGGATTAATCCAATATTTTATTAACTGAACAATCATTAATGTTTCAGTCTTCAAAACTGAAACTGAAGATATACTGTATACCTTGCTTTATATATTTCAATCACACAGTAACTGTTAGTTACTCTAAAACCTTTTTGCTGCGTCACTTTATTTATTATTTATCTCTTAGTTGTTTAGTAGCAAGTACTTCTACCCAGTGGTGGAAAGTAACTAAGTACTTTTACTCTAGTACTGTACTTAAGTACAATTTTGAGGTACTTGTACTTTACTTGAGTATTTCCATTTTATGTCACTTTATACTTCTACTTCACTACATTTTGAGGCAAATATTGTACTTTTTACTCCACTACATTTAGCTGACAGCTTTAGTTACTTTACAGGTCGAGGTTTAGCATAAAAAAACACTAAATTTAGGTGATTAGACAATTTTTAAAATAAACCTCATAACAGAATATTAAGTAGTCAATATGAGCCCTACCTTGAGAAATGCATCATTAATAATAATCTAATATAATATTTGGAATATATGAAATAATCTGAGCGGCTCCATTCTGCATAACGAGTACTTTTACTTTGATACTTTAAGTACATTTTGATGCTGATACTTTTGTACTTTCACTTAAGTACATTTTGAATGCAGGACTTTTACTTGTAGTGGAGTAATTTCACAGTGTGTATTAGTACTTTTACTTAAGTAAAGGATCTGAATACTTCTTCCACCACTGCTTCTACCTAATTTAAAGATGCATCTAAAATGTATGGTCATCCTACAGAAGAGTTCATTAAATTGTGGTGAGAAACAAATTTAAAAATGTAAGACAGCTTTGGTTAATCATGGCCAAGAGTCTAGAATATAATGTTATATATTCCCTTCTCCTTCACAAAGTCTACTTTAGAAACTGCGGCTCATTCTACATCAATACATCAAATATTCTGGCTCCCTGGCTTCAGTACCAAGCTGTCATTTCATTTTTCCATGTCAGTCTTAACAACGCACGTACAGTAATGCTATAAAATAAACTGTAACTTCTTATTCAATGATTCCAGTTATTCACTCATCACACTGAAATTTACTCAACATGATCTCCGCCAAATATATTAGATTATATCCAAAATGTTTGCCGTCTAGAAGATACCCACCCTTCAGTAAATTCAGATTCAGATTCAGATTTGACTTTATTAATCCCACAGTGGGGAAATTTCTTTGTTACAGCCGCAAAGTTTCACACAATTAAGATAAAGATAAAAAATAAACAATCTAAGAAAAGACATTTAACAATATACAATAATAATAATAGTAATCATATACTATATACAACTTAGTGCAAATCATGGTAATCTAAGAACACAAATCCCTAATAATGAAGGGATTTTGTTTTTAATGCCAGATATATGTCTTATCAAATGAAGAAACACTATTTTGCTTATAAGCTGAAACATATCCACAGAAATTGTTTCTCTACTCTGTTCATGAGGATTTTCTTTAAAATCTGCTACATAATTACTCTCAGTGGACACATCTCACAGGTTTTCAACATCAGTGGAATCTGCAGCAGTAAAGACCTAACAGGCTGTTTGAGAACATCAGAACTGTCTTATTTTGGCGGGATTTTGAAGAGGAAACCAGCATGTTGACTCACCCTGTGTCCCTTTTCACCAGGCAGTCCAGGCAGCCCATCAAAGCCTCGGTCCCCCTGTAAACACACAGACCAGGAGACGAAGTCAACATTCACTTCACAAGAAGAAAACCAGAGAAGAAGATTTCATTTTAAGCACCAAGTTGCTCCGACTACTTTAAAACAAATGTGTGTTTCGGTTGTTGGTGTAAAAATATGGATTTAAAAGGTTCAAAATAAAAATGTATAAATGCAGAAAAAATTGTCAATATGTACTGGAATCTTAAACTGATTGTTTATGATCAGTTGTTTTTTGGTCTTTTGTTTTTGAGATAATAACATGTACTTGTATGGGTTTTTGTTTGTTTTTTGTCTTGTTTGTTTTTGTTGCTTTAAGTGTTTTGTTATAGGCAAGGCAAGGCCAGTTTATTTGTATAGCACAATTCAACACAAGGTAATTCAAAGTGCTTTACACACACATTAAAAACAGCAAGACACAATTGAAAACAGTAAAAACAGTCAATTAAAACAGGGAAATAGAAATAAAAATACAAATAGGATAAAATAAGATACAGCAGGATTATAATCAAAGTTTTGTTGGTGTCGGCTACTGAAAATCCATTGTATGTGATGTCAGACCATCTTTTTTTTATTTTTATTGTTCAAGTAGGGGGCAGACAAACATAAGAAATGTTTTCTTTTCTAATCATGAAGATGTAGAGTGTCTCTGCACACATTTTGTTGTCCACTTTCATGAAAGGAACAAAATAAATAAATGAAATAAAAATGAATAAAAACACACACCATCATCATCATCATGCTCATCAATGTTTTCTGAAAATAATACACTATTTCTCATTTGTACTTTATCACATGAACATGGCATATTGTACCTTGGAGCCCGGCTCTCCAGGCATTCCTCGAGCCCCGTCAGCTCCGGCACGACCCTGAGAAACATTAGCAGAATAATAATTACACATAAAGATAAAACATTCAGTCAGTTAGCAAGATGAGTTGAGGTAAAAACACCCTTGACATCCTAAAATACCCTGATATGGTTCAGATTATTACCACTCGTTGTGTTGTTTGTCTGGCCAGTCACAAGAACAATGAAACATTTAAAATATTTCTTATACTAACTAATAAAAAATGTAGCATGCCTGAAGCCATAGATAGCGTTTGACACCAACAAACAGGCAGTTTGCTGTTTGCATCCCTCATTGACAAAATATTATTCAGCAATATAGAAATAGATACATAAAACAATCAAGAGTGGGAACTAAGGAGGACGTGCTGTCAGTAAACAACAACACTGGAGGAGTTCTAAATAATAATATAACTACTGAAAGGAATTCATAACACCTAACAAAAGTATAAATCTTAAATATATTTCTTAATGTAACACGACTCTTTGAGACTATTAGCTTAGCGTTTGTAGTGACAGAAAACAAGGATACAAGATATGTTGAAACAACACAGCAGTAGATGAGATAAGTGATTCTTTTATTACAGTTGTCAGTAACACTTTATAATAACCATCATTTATAAATGGTAAACAGATAGTTTATTAATGTTTAATCATCGTTTATAAACCGTATATAGGCCATTTAGAATGGTAAATAGATAATTTATTAATGTTTAACTAACTAAATAATTTATAAATGGCAAATAGATGGTATATTAATGTAAGTTTATAGTGACTTTACCATTAAGAAACAATTAAATTATAATTATTAGTTTATTAATAGTTTTATTTGCACCCATTATAACATTTTTAACACCATATTAAGCATGTTAATGATTTAGAAAAGATTCATATACATTTAAGAAATTGGTTGAAAACATTTAAAGATTAAATATGTAGTCAATTGTTAATAATTGGTTTATAAACCATCTATAAACACAACTTAGTTGGTTATTGTAAAGTGTTACCCTATTACCTTAGCGTTTGTAATGTAATGTATGTTGAAACACACAGCAGTAGATGAGATAAGTGATTATTTTATTAATAATTATTGTCTAATTAAAACCAGTAAATGTCTCATGAATGACCCATGATTTAAACGTGCATTACTAATTTCATTAGGACTGGTTTATGTTTATTAGTAATCAATTAGGTCAGGACGTTTGGCCCTCCAGAGCAAGGTTATTGTAGTTAACGAAAACTAACAAAATAATGAAAACTAGAATTGAAAAAACATTTTCATTAACTGAAAGAAAAAGAAAAACTAGAGTTTTTAAAAAAACGGAAACTAACTGAAACTGTATTTTGTGGTTACAAAACTAATAAAACTAACTAAAATTATAGTGAAAATGTCCTTAGTTTTCGTTTTTGTCATCTTTTTTCATTCATAATTCAGTGTTTCTATTGGAACATGCAACACATGGTGAATATGTTTACTGAGACTGGGATGTTTACACTAGAACCAAAATACAAAACACCAGAACTGTAAGAGTTAATAACCTTATTGGGGCTGAGATGATAAACCAAAGGAAACAAAGGAAACATTTATTATGACCTCTTTGAATCTGGCACCAACACATAGACCATTACAAAAAAACTAAAACTAACACTAAAACTGATAAAAACTAAACTAAAACTAAGCATTTTCAAAAACTAAAAACTAAACTAAAACTAGAAAACTCACTCTAAAAACTAACTAAAACTAACGAAATTAAAACTAAAACTAATGAAAAATCCCAAACTATTATAACCTTGCTCTAGAGTGACGGCACCGTGACAGTAATTGTCCCATATCCATCGCCAGTTTTTTCCCATTTTGGCATTTTCAGACAGATTTGCTGGCGAGCCATTGATCCATTGATCCATTGATCCAGGAGGATTGGAGGCAGCGCAGCCTTTAAGCACATATCAAGCCATTGTTTGTTGGAGTGGAAGTAAGCCTCTCAACGTTTGAGCAGAGACCAAAAGTACAAACAACCACACAACAACAAACACACACACACACACACACACACACACACAGGTCAGTGAGTTCTCTCACCCTCTTGCCAGCTTTGCCAGGTTGTCCTGCAGGGCCCTGGACGCCACGGGGACCCTGCAGAAACATGAGGACCACTGAGTGACAAAGGAATGATGGAGGAACCTAGGAAGTGTCCTTCAATCACTGGGGGATTTTATCTTTTATCTGCATTATAATCAGTGGTGGAAGAAGTATTCAGATCCCTTACTCAAGTAAAAGTACTAATACCACACTGTGAAATTACTCCACTACAAGTAAAAGTCCTGCATTCAAAACTTACTGAAGTAAAAGTACAAAAGTATCAGCATCAAAATGTACTTAAAGTATCAAAAGTAAAAGTATTCGCAATGCATAATGGACTCACTCAGATTGTCCAAATATATTATTGTATTATTATTTTTGATGCATTTATGTTAGCTTTGAATTTACTGCGGGCTCATTTTAACTACTTAATATACTTTTGTGTGGTTTAATTAGTACAAATTTTAAATCTATTATGTTTTATGTTAAATCTCGACCTGAAAAGTAACTAAAGTAACTAAAGCTGGCAGCTAAATGTAGTGGAGTAAAAAGTACCAGAGTTGCCTAAAAATGAAATGAAGTAGAAGTAAAAAGTTACATAAAATGGAAATACTTAAGTAAAGTACAAGTTCCTCAAAACTGTACTTAAGTACAGTACTTGAGTAAATGTACTTAGTTACTTTCCACCACTGATTATTAGAATCATCACTTCAAACTCACCTGTGGACCATGGTCTCCACTTTCACCTTTCAGTCCAGGAGAACCAGGTAGACCCTGAAGAGAGAGAACACAAACCAGACATACACTACTGGTCAAAAGGTTTAGATCACAGCAACTTGATGGTGAAAATGAAAATGATGCAGTTTAATGTCTCAGTGTACTCTGAAATTAATGCACATTTGCAACATTTAAAATTCTTTATTGAGCATGATAGTGTTTTGAAAGTAAAAGAAAGATTCAAAACCACATTTTATGTTGGACTAAAGGACTAAAAAAAGACACAAAATGACCAAAAAAAAGACACTAAATGACAAAAAAAAGACACAAAATGACAAAAAAAGACACCAAAAGACACACAATGACTAAAAAAAGACACAAAATGACAAAAAAGAAACCAAAAGACACAAAATGACTAAAAAATGACACAAAATGACAAAAAAAAAAGACACAAAATGACAAAAAAGACACCAAAAGACACAAAATGACAAAAAAAGACACCAAAAGACACAAAATGACAAAAAAAAGACACAAAATGACTTACAAAGACATGAAAAGAATTCAAAAATGGACAAAATAGCCCAAGACTCCATAGAGTTAAGTTGTTAACCCATTTCTTGTTCCCTGAAAAAGGCCTACTTGTATAATTCTGAAATGTACATTATTTTCCAGTTTTGGTTAAGCTTACCTTTTTTTATTTACCTCTGGCAGTTCACCACTTACCTTTGGACCCTTTCAAGCTGTTCATTTGACTTGAACTGCTTGAATTTCAATAAAAAACTGGAAAAATTGGTGTGTTCTAAAACTTTTGACCGGTTGTGTATATACTTTCTGTTCAAAGTGTGACACAGCAGTTTAAATAAATAACATAAAGTAAACAGCAGATGGCGATGTTTAGCTCAATATGTACATTCTTTTTGTGAGTTCATCTGAAGGAAAATGAATCCACACATTCCTGTTACTACAGATGCATGAACTACCTGGGAACTCAAGTGAAGAAGATCCTTTATTCTTCTAAATGATATCTCTACTATCACCCTTAAAGGAAAATCATTTGTTTAAATAATGGATCATATGCAGCTGGCACATTATTAATTTAGATGGTGAAGGCTTGTTTTTAACATGTTAAGTATAAGAATCAGTGTGAGATTATCCTGCATTTGAACATTGCATGACATGCAGCATATTAACACAGCTGGGTGTCTTTTGTCTAGAAATCTAGTCTAAATGTCTAAAAATGTGGCGGTTAATTGTTGTTCTTGGTGGTGATTTGGGGCATAAACTGTAACCTGTCTGCAGGAAAGGTTGAATATAAAGCTGGTGATTTGGTAATTACCGAAAAATAGCCTCAAAGCTGCAACATCTGGGGGTTTTTCATGTAATCAATCAAAATGTGAAAGATTTTGGAGAGGTACATTAGCAGCAAGTCAAACCACACATCATCATATCTGCTCTTCTTTTTATCTCATTGTCATATCGCTTCAGATTTTATTTCCATTACGCTTGGTGTTAAGACAGAGAAGAGCAGATCTAACAGAAGGTGAATCTGTGAGTCTTCTGCAGATTCTCTCCTGCAGATAAATAGTGGATCATGTATCAACAGGCCCAGGAGAACGGAGGAGGGGGGGCAACTACAGAAGGAAACTTCTTGGCAGCTGGCAGCACCAACAGACAGGCAGAGGGCCACCGACTGAGCCACCAATTTTTAGAATTTTTAAAATTTTTAGTTGGAGGCTACGGCAGCTAAACTGCAAAAAGGACAGATTCAAGAATACATTTTTACCTGCTGCAATTGCACTTTATAATGACTCCCCTTTTAGTAAGGACAGAAGAATCTTTATTTAATATTTATTTAAATTTTAGCTTAGCTGCTTATACTCTATTTACCAAACTGTATTTTTGCACATGTTTTTTGCACAGCTGTTTATTTATTTACACACTTGCTGTAACTGTTATCTATGAGTAACAGCTACTAATGTATAATATATATGTATACATGTGTTGTGTTGTGTTGTGTTGTGTTGTGTTGTGTTGTGTTGTGTTGTGTTGTGTTGTGTTGTGTTGTGTTGTGTTGTGTTGTGTGTATGTTGGCTGCTGGAACACCTAAATTTCTCTGCTGGGATGAATAAAGTATTTCTTATCTTATCTTATCTTATTTCTAAACAAGCAACCTGGTTTCTGGGCTTATAATACATTTGCCCTAAAAATATAAAAATACTAACATGATATTTATCAGATATGATAATTCAGAACTGTTAATTACATTGAATTCCTGAAATACTGATACAACTCAAGCTTTGAGTAATTGTAACTTGTGTCATAATATTAATCTGAATGGATATCATATGCGCATATTTTTTGATTTGATTTTGATTTGATTTGATTTTAATGATTTATTTCAAATGTGCAACAACAATACAATAATAATAATTCATCAACAGCAGTCAGCCCTAGTGACTCCTGCACTGATAAGGCTGACAAGCAAAAAAAAAGGGGTGGGAAGAAGTAAAAACTTGTTCAATCCCAGCCCACTTCTTTAAACAATATTAACAGGTCAGAAATCAAAAGCTCGAAACTCAAAACTACCTGTTTCCTTCAGACTAATTTCTCATTTTATGATATCAATTCTATGTATCAACACTTGCATATCTGTATGACAACTGTCTTTATCATATGCACATTCAATAACATGAATAATGAGGAAGTGCTGGAAATTAAAAAGAGAAAAAATAGGAATTTGTAAAGATTTCTACAACCACCAACAACAAACAAAGACTCACCACTGGTCCTGATCTTCCTGTTAGACCCATTGGCCCTGAGGGGCCCCTCATAGCCAGCTGCAGGTAGAAACACAGAGAACAATCATTATTAGTAACATTTTAATTAGTAAAGAAAAAGCTACATCCCATAAATGGAGCATATAAGAAGTTTTTCCACCCTGTCATGTCATATATAACAGTATATTATCTATTTTTATTCTTGCAATCCATCATCCATGATGCACTGAATCAGCTATTTCTTCATTTTTCACTCACTTAGGAAAGTGAGTCTGTTATTTTATGACATAATACAATCAAATCAATGAAATGTATGACAATGTGTACTTGTTTTAATTATCTGGTGTCCATCATTTTAGCTTTTTGAAGTGGTGCAAAAGACAAATCATATTACACATTTTGATGGGACATTTACAAAAACTTTGGAATTTTTTTCCTTCCTTTTTTTGCAATAGTTTTTTTTCTTACTTCTTTATTTTAACACACAAAAAAAAAGGGCTTAAAACTTTTCTGTTCAGGGAGGCATTTTTAGGTTGTCCCTAGATGTTTTTATTTTGTCTCTGCATAATGTACTTTATTACCTGTGTCTTTTTTTTTTTTATCTACTGCTGATTTTAATGAGTTTTCTCTTTCTTGTTTCTGGTTTCTGTAGCACTTTGAGATTTCTGTATGAAAAGTGCTTTACAAATAAAATGTATTATTATTATTATTATTATTACTTAAACTTAAAATGGAGTATACTGGAAAAAAAAAGTCCAATGTTTAATCACTACATCCAATTTGAGTTAATTCAACATTTTTGTTGCTCCTTCTGCTCACATACTGTATAACTAATCCTTTACAGTAAACACAGCAACCATGCAGACAATAATTGTATTATTTATTATAATATAAACAATGCCTCTGGGTTTGTTTCCTGGTCTGGATCATTCTCTAATTGCTTACATTTGTGCTGTCTTATGGTGAAGCAAACTCAGAGATTTATTTCCACGCCTAATCTCTTTGTTCCCTGTGGTCTCCGACTGTGTAATTAATGTGGGATATTGTGCGAAATCCAACAAAACCTTTAAATACCAAGTCCAGATTTTCTCTTTTCCTCTAGCCGCTCCACCTTCTCCACCACAGACACACAAAGACATTTAGACACCTGTTGGTTGAGCCACCCGCAGGTCAACAGCCTCAGAAGTATTTTTAACAGTCGGTCCATCTGTTCAAAGTGACTTTTTATGTTGTTGCTCTTCAGCCTGTTCGGCATTTCTCCTTTTAGCCTCGCAAGGCCAACAAAACGCTGTTTATCCCCTACCCAAACCTCCCACCAAGGTTATAATAGTTTTGGATTTTTCATTAGTTTTAGTTTTAATTTCGTTGTGAATTTTCGTTTTCAAATTCAGTTAGTTTTAGTTAGTTTTTAGAGTGAGTTTGCTAGTTTTAGTTTAGTTTTTATTTTTTGAAAATGCTTAGTTTTAGTTTAGTTTTTATTAGTTTTAGTGTTAGTTTTAGTTTTTTTGTAATGGGCTATGTGTTGGTGCCAGATTCAAAGAGGTCATAATAAATGTTTCCTTTATTTCCTTTGGTTTATCATCTCAGCCCCAATAAGGTTATTAACTGTTTTGTATTTTGGTTCTAGTGTAAACATCCCAGTCTCAGTAAACATATTCACCATGTGTTGCATGTTCAAATAGAAACACTGAATTATGAATGAAAAAAGATGACAAAAACGAAAACTAAGGACATTTTCACTATAATTTTAGTTAGTTTTAGTTAGTTTTGTAACCACAAAATACAGTTTCAGTTAGTTATCGTTTTTTTTAAAAACTCTAGTTTTTTTCTTGTGTGATTTTGTAGCATGCTGGGAATGTTTTTTATTTATCTCTGCTTAAGTGAACATATTATTAGAATTTTATTTAGCAGTGGGTGACCTTATTTATTTAATTATTTATTTATTTTATTTTATTATTTTATATTTATTTTATGTATTATTTTTATTATTTTTATTATTATTATTATTATTATTATTATTATTATTTTACTTGTTACACTTGACACTGTTTTGACTCTCATATCTCGAATCTCTTGATTTTGTTATGTCACTGAAAAATCAATAAACAAATGTTTAAAAAAAAAAAAATCTAGTTTTTATTTTTATTTCAGTTAATGAAAATGTTTTTTCAATTCTAGTTTTTGTTATTTCGTTAGTTTGCGTTAACTATAATAACCTTGTGTGGAGCAGGGTGGGGGAGGGGCTTCGTCCACAGCTTTTTAGCTTCCCGTTAGCTTTTTAGCTTCCCGTTAGCTTTTTAGCTTCCCGTTAGCTTTTTAGCTTCCCGTTAGCTTTTTAGCTTCCCGTTAGCTTTTTTAAATGTCCCTCTCTACTTACCCTAGCCTGGGACAGGATGGCCTGGGCCTGGGCTTCTTGGGCTGAAACCACTGGACCCTTCTCACCGTCCCCACCAAACCGGAACTGTTGAACACACACACACACACACACACACACACACACACACACACACACACACACACACACACACAGACATTAAAGAAGTTCAAGAAGTTCAAGTTTAAATGGTAAACAGATAGTTTATTAATGTTTAATCATCATTTATAAACCATTTATAGGCCATTTAGAATAATAAATACATCAATTATTACTGTTTAACTAACTAATATACCATCTATTAGCCATTAATAAATGAATTAATGTAAGTTTATAATTAATTTACCATTAACAAACAATCAAATTTAATGAATAGTTTATTAATAGTTTTAGTTTCACTCATTATTACATTTTTAACACCATATTTATTATGCTAATGATATTGAAATGATTCATATACCTTTAAGAAATTGGTTGAAACCATTTAAAGATTAAATATGTATAGCACTTTGTAAATGGTTAATAATTGGTTTATAAACCCTCTATAAACAGATGTGTTACCCAACATTCTCTTTGTCTGCAATATTCCATTTTCTTTTTTTTAAATTAGCCTGCTTATGGAATTATGTGATGAAAGATGGCTGCTATGTACTTGTGTTGCATTATTTTGACTTACTGGCAGCATCAGCATGGTACCAGGAGGTCCGGCCAAACCATCAGCACCAGGCAGACCAGCACGACCAGGAGGACCCTACAATACACACCAGAAACCAACAATTGTATTAAAAATATCAACTTCCACCCAGCTGGACTCAGTGGCTGAGAGAAGTGAGGCAACACCTTAAACTGGAGAAATTGAGATTTATGTTACGAGGCTCCCCAGATAACTGTGAGAATACCTGGAAACCATTTATAGATTACATTGAAACCAAGCTTTAACCTTCCCACTTTCCTGTACGTATCTCCAGACTAAGCCTGCAATATGTGACTACTGTTATTTATTTCAGCCATTATAGTCTGTCTGAGTCTGGATGTTTTGTTTTTTTTCCTTTCTGATTGAAGTGTCTGTTGTTTGTTGAATGGCTGTCTTGTTTTATTGTTTGAAAAGAAAAATCCAATAAAAATAATTAAAAAATATATATATATCAACTTCGAACATTTAAAAAGGACAATGTGATGATGGAGATTGGGATTTACTCTTCTTCTGGTGGCTCCTCAGTGAATATTCAGAAATACAAATCGTATGGCTGCTTATATGTACGCAATGTATATGTTAACTGATGTGGTTTAAATAAAAAAAATGGCAACCCTGGGCCCCTGAAAAAGTCCAGTGCCTGTGTCCTGACTAAGCACCTGGTATATCAAGGAGATTCACTCCAACATTAGCTAGCGCAATTGTTAGTTTGGGTCAGAAAATATTTCAGATATTGTGGCTTACTGCCCATAATTTGTCTGTTTTATTTTGGTTTTGCTTTAAAAAAGACTCAGAAGAGGGGCGTTTTCCATATGAAAACATTTTACTAAACTAAAACAAATACAATGTAGTAATGGTGAATATATTGGTTCAAAATAAAAGGTGGTTATCATCGCTTATATATTAAATTAAACATGATTAGCTTGTAATCCATATGCCATTACATACACTGTTGTGGCTGTAACAGTGGTGGTTCTACCCAGGGGCCTCCAGGGGCCACTGCCCCTGTGAAGAAGCCTTTGGCCCCTGCTGTGGCCCCTGTGTCAAACTAATAATAAAATGATCAATTTATAACAATGAACAATGGAACAATTCTAACCTTTTTTTTGTTCAAACAATATCTCATTGTACACAAAAGGAACCCAGAATGTTACATTTTATAATAGTTTAACTCTATGGAGTCTTATTGGGCTATTTGGTCCATTTTTTAATCCTTTTCATGTCTTTATGTGTCTTTGTAAGTCATTTTGTGTCTTTTTTTGGTAAATTTGTGTCTTTTTTTGGTAAATTTGTGTCTGTTGTTGTGTCTGTTTTAGTTATTTTGTGTCTTTTTTGTCATTTTGTGTCTTTTTTGTCATTGATGTCATTTATGTGTTTGTTTTAGTTATTTTGTGTCTTTTTCTGGTAATTTTGTGTCTTTTTTTGTCATTTTCATGTCTGCTGTGGGTTTTTTTTTGGTTATTCTGTCTTCTCATTTTGTGTCTTTTTTGGTAATTTTGTGTCTTTTTTGTGTCTGTTTTAGTTATTTTGTGTCTTTTTTTTGGTAATTTTGTGTCTTTTTTTGGTCATTTTCATGTCTTCTGTGGGTTTTTTTTTGGTTTTTCTGTCTTCTCATTTTGTGTCTTTTTTGGTCATTTAGTGTCCTTTTCAAGACATTCAAAGATTTTGAATGCTTAAATATCATCTTTGCCATTTTTTCATGTGCTAATGTGCCCCTCTGATTAAACACTGGCCCCTCCTTGGCCCCCACAGTAAAACTGGTCTAGAACCACCACTGGGCTGTAATATAGAAGGAAACACAAACAAAGCCACACACACACACACACACACACCCAGACGGAGCAGTAAATGGAGGTGTGCTGTTTGTTAGTTATGTGCTCCTCCTCCTCCTGCAGCACACATAGACCGGTCTGTAAACCATAAACCTGCTGCTGTCTACGGTCCAAAACCAACATCCTTCTCCATTCATTCTGCTGCATCTAGTGAGTGTGTGTTGCATGACTGAGGAACAGAGAGTCTAAAGAGCAAAGTGTTAAATATGGAGAACTCTTACCGTCCAGACCAAATATTTTCCTTCTAATCTTCTAATCTTCAACCTTATCTTTAACCTTATTTGTTTCAAGGCACCAACATTTTTATACTGTATATTCATATTTATTCTGCACTGGAATTCTACTCCTTAATACATACTCCTTCTTTAGACACTTTATTTTTACATTACATTTTATTGGCATTTATTGTATTTTTGTATTTTATTGCTTGAAGTATGCCTAGGTTGTTCTTTTTATTTAATTGTGTTGTTATTGTCTCTGTGTGTAATGCTGCTGATACACTGTAATTTCCCAGCTTGGGATAAATAAAGTCTGTCTGTCTGTCTATCTATCTATCTATCTATCTATCTATCTATCTATCTATCTATCTATCTATCTAAGAAACCATAATAATTGATGTGATAAAACTCACTGACATCTTTAGATATTACTGTATTTGTGCACTGGTAAGAGTATATATAATACTCAATAATGCAAGTAAAAAAAGTGAAAATAATAGAAGAGGTAAAATAGTTTCCCTCCACTGACATAGGACTATTCTATTTTATACTGAAACCCCTTGGAGGGACTACAGCTTGGTTGTGTAAATTGACGTCTACTTCCAAGATTTGTTTGTCATCAATTGAAGCCAAGACTAGTTCATAAGTATTGTTGCCATAGTAACTGTTGTTTTTTTTTATTTTTTATTTTTTTTATTTTGTTGCCACTGTTTTTAAATTATTTTATGCTTTTTTGTAAAGTGACCTTGGGTGAAAATGCGCTTATAAATAAAAAAAAATTTAAAAATGGATTATTGTTCAATAAAATTTGCACACTTATTCTTAAAGATGGTTTAGCTGTTAAGCAATATTTAATAACTGGCTGTAGCATTGCATGCTAACACTTGATAGTAAGCGACTGGCATTATCTGAACAGACACAACATTTTAACTTTTGCAGCATTAGAACGTCATTGAATGGAAACAATATGCAGCTAATTAAGGGAGTTTTGTGTCAAACTTCAGTCAAATTTTACAGTTTTAATTTTTTTTATCACTGACACAAATATCACTCAACGTGCAGCGGCTGTTCATGGTGAATTGAATCAAAGATTTCATTGATTTTGGTGTATTAACATGTAAGCTGATTAGTATGAAGACATATTTACAGTGAACACAAATGTGGATTGTTTGGTGGTATAATTGCCACATAATAATTATGCTTTCCTTATCTTGTTATCTTTTTTTCTGATGCTTGCTTTGGCAATATATACATTGTTACGTCATGCCAATAAAGCCAATTGAATTTAATTTAATTTAATTAATTGCCAACTTACCCTGTCACCAGGATCTCCAGAAGGGCCCGGGGGTCCTTGGAGGCCTGAGGGACCTGGAAGACCCTAGAAAGACAAAGTTCAGTCAGAACAGCTGATCAGAGTCTGAAAACAATGCTTTAAAATTATGCTCGGATGCACTGTTAAAAATCTTTGTAGAAATAACAGTAAAACACTGTCAAATACAAGCAATAGGGTGTAAAATAAAAAAATGTATATCACCATATTAGACACTTTTAATTAATCAAAATCAAATCAAAGAATAGCACAAAACTTTTACTTTTTTCTGCCATAAAGTGGAAGAAACACACAGTTTTGCTGTAAAAATATAACATTTTCATGCAAAATTTATGGAGGAATACCATGATGTGTGAATGAATGACAAAATAACCCTAAAAATAACAGGAATACTCAGTCTAAATTACAGTTTTTGCTGATATTAACATTTAAATTTAGAATAGAAAATCCACTCATTGTAATTTTTACGGTGAAGTTCTGGCAACCACAGCTGCCGGTATTTTACCGTAAATTAAACAGATTTTTTTTACAGAGTGCAATACACCGATTTCTTTATTTATTGAACAATATACTCACAGCTGGGCCGCTGGGTCCTGGTGGTCCTTCAATCAGCATGCCCTTTAAATAAAACAAGCACATTGTTTATTCCACAAACACTGTCCTGCACCACAGCAGGTTCTCTGACCTGATTCACTGGGTTTGGCTGTAATTTCTCTTCCTAATTTAAGTCAGCTCTGCGGTGATTTCCAGTGTTTTTTGCTTTTCTTTTTTGGTTAAGGGTTTGGTGAGGCTTGGACAGAAACTATGTCCTATGTCCTGATGTTTTGGGCCCTAACATAGCTCTAGTTCAGGATAAGTCAACAAACTTTGGGGAAAATGGTCTAGGCCTTAAAATAACTAAAACAGTAAAGCTTCAGTTCAGGAGTTGACGACATTTCACTTGATTTTAGATCATTGCAATTTGTGATAAAAGTGAGAGAAAAATGGCTTACACAGTAAACAGAAACTAGAGTGAACAGGGCTGTAGAGATTCTCCAAATTAACAATTTGATTAGACAATAGTTTCAAGGTCACCGTTAAGTTTTTGATCTGGACGCCCTCACTCAGTGCTACATCACCTGTTGGTTGCTCTTATTGGTCGTAGGTCTATTCAGAAGCATTTTGGTCCGTTCATCTCAACAACGCCCCTTAAAATCAAAAACTGAGGGGCATTGCTGACTAATTGTAAATACGTATTAGTCCGGCAAGGCTACATGGTATAGAGTGATAGATATAACGGCCATATTTTTCTGGAAAGTACCACACTAAGGCCATATTGTCAAATTTACAATTTTTTGCAAAACTTCTTTTGATGTTCATAAGCTAATTTCGATCAATATGGCACCTCTACACTGCAAAAAAGCCAACTTGTATTTTTTGGCTTAAAACAGTGATTTAAGTTGGTAAAACTTGGAAATATAAATTATTGACATTTAGGGCAATAATGTAAGTTAGCACAACAAAGGAAGCCAGTTGTCTGCTCAAAAACAAGTTGGTGAGTTGTTGTTACTTATATCTTTAAGTTGGGGTTCACAACAAGGGACAATAGTTCTGATAACTCTTATTTCTTTGTTGGGAAATGCGGGAAAGCGGTGAAATTCGGTCATTAGCGGAAGCTAGCGGCTAACTGATGCTAGCGGCTAACTGATGCTAGCGGTGCTGCTTGTTACAGCTACAAGAGTAGCCATTAGCGTATCAATGCTAACTCAAAATTGTGGTCGCAACATTAGCTGACATTTCATAGCGGCGTTACAATCGTGCTAATTCAGCACATTGCAGAAGTTAGCAGAAGTAAGGATTAAAAGTTATTACAATGTTAAATTATAAGTTAGTACAACTTACAGTTGAGTTGACAAAAATCTGAATTCAGAGTTGAGCAAACTCAAAAAAAAAAACTTAAAATATTTAGTTTAATCGTCCAACTTAAAATGTTATCGAAGTTTGTTGCCTTGAAATTTTGAGTTCACCCAACTTTTCTTTTTTTGCAGTGTAAAAATAACAGGATTATATATCTTACAGGCTCAATAACAGCCGGCTCGCCCTTTTCTCCCTTCTGGCCGAAGGCTCCTCCAACACCAGCAACCTGTATTACAAAAAGCAAGCACAGAGGTGGGCTTTTAACACAGCAGCTAGAGTCCACAGGTGGATGAATAGCAATGAGGAGGAGGCCGTTCGACAGGTAAAAGAATGTGTTAGTGCTTAAACAATCAATCAATATCACATACTCTACTGTAGCTACGTCAGAGGCAGAGAGGGAATCAAGAATAACACAAAGTGACATGACATTATGCAACCAAACAGGCAAAATGTTAGTCGTAATGAGCAAGAATGGACCTCTATGTGCTTGAAATGAAGCAACGCTGTCATTGCATTGCCATTGTGCAGAGTAGCTAATGATGACTAAATGAAACTCATTGCACCAACAGGTAAAAGTCATGCAAATCCCACAAAATAACACAAATAGACACCTAGAGAGAAAGACAATAAAGACGTTTCCCTACAATGTACAGTATCACATTTCAGTAAAGATAATCATCCTCTTTTCTCTTTCTTTTCTCTCTATTTTTTGTGCAACATTGCAAATGGCTAAATCTAAATAAATAGCTGTGTTTTATTAGTGGGAGGGCTCAGTGTGTTTCTGTGGTTTTAGAGGTGACGGTGGAGAAGGAAGGGGGAGATGGGAAGGATTTAAGTCCTGGTCCTCACATGGTAACAATACCAACAGGCACACACACACTAAACTGTGTTGGATGATGTCCTGACAGTGAGTAAATTGAAACAGCAATGGGGTCAAAATGGCTAAACAAAAAAGTGGAGGGAAGGCTGTATGTCAAATATTTATACAAACCGGACAAACTGTGACAAGCTGTGACTGCCGGTTAGTGAAGGCAGAGTTTAAAAGTGTGTGTGTGTGGACTAGTGATGTGCGGATCGATACTGAAATATCGATACTTCCGATACCAGATCTGTATGCTCTAAAATCAATTCTCAAATGGAAATATCGATACTTTTGTTACTTCAGTCATTTGTGGTAATGTATATTATTAACAGGAATACGGTGGAAAGTAACTAAACTATTCAGATCTTGTCTAAATGAGACGCTGCTGGTAGGAACTACTTTTTCTTCTGCCTGGGTAAGAGCCTAATACGTAAGTGCAGTGGCACGCTGCTATCAGTGTGTGTGTGTGTGTAATTCAATGGCGAAAAGAAGCTATATTGTGAATGAGTCCGTATACTTCTGAGTTTAAAATAAATAAGTGACTCTGATGTCTTCTATTCATTCTTAAGCCATTTGAAATACACTCTTTTTAGATTTACCAGGCAAATTAGGTGTATTTGCACAAAGTATTGGTATCGGATCGGTATCACCGATACCAGCCTGAATTTTACTCCGTATCGGATCGGAAAGGAAATCGATGGTATCCAACATCACTAGTGTGGACTGCTCCCTTTGAGTTATGGGCTAACTCCTGTGCATACGGGGAGGGATATTTAACTGCTTGTTAAAAAGGCAGAGGAGGAGCGGGAGGAGTCAGATCAGACTGGGTGGGAAGGACTGGGAGGACTGGGATGGTATGGCTCCATGGGTGTGTGTGGGGTGGTGTACAGGTTAGGTAACATACACTGACTGAATGCTGTGTGTGGAGAGAGATAGAGTTGGAGGAAAGAAGAAAAAATGAGACGTAGTAAATGAAGAAGTAATCAGTTATTCCCTTTCAAAGAAGACACAGCTGCATGCATTGTCCCTGTCATATCTGTCAATCATTACATCACCAAACACAGACCAGTGAGCGACTACACACTCTAAATGTCAATGACACGTTGCTAAGCAACCAACTATGAGGGCGTGCAGGAAGACAGTGAGTCCATAAACAAACGGGTCAGTTCATGCTCACGCCCCTCCGCCACCCGCCACCAGGGGCCGGGGCGTGGCTACTTACGGCGCTCTCAGAAACGTCTGTTTCCGCGGCAACCCCGGGCCCCACCTCCTCCTCCTGGTCGTAGGTTGCCGTGGGTTTGGGCGGGGCCGTGCCATACTCATCATACGCCCCGTAATCATACAACCTGTTGTCAACCGCGCCCAAGTCATACTCCTTTAGGTCATATTCCTTAAAGTCGTATGCTTCAGCACCAGTTTCCAAGTTTTCGTCCACCGTTTCCGGGACAACGGCCTCCTCCTCCGGAGCAACGGGAGCAGCCTCGGTGACATACGCACCGAAAACATCCTCCTCCACAGCCTTCAGAGTGTCAGTGGGGGGGTAATGGTAACCAAGGCAACCAAGGAGATAAGCATGTTAGTTAAGCAATTAAAGGCAAATAATCTACTTTTAGTTCATAAAATAGCAACGGTAACACCTTATTTATTACAACAACAGGAACAATTTTAACTTACTTTGGAAAGATAATTTCTGGTAACACTTTACAATAACCATCTAAGTCATGGGTCTCAAACTCGCGGCCCGCGGGCCAATTGCGGCCCTCGTGACGATGTTTTGTGGCCCCCACCTTGATATGAAAGTTTAATGTGAGTTTTATATGAATGACACTTTACTGTGTTGTGTGTGGAAGGTCCCTTTTATTACTTTTTTTGGGTAATTTTGTCTTTTTTTAATAATTTTGTTTCTTTTTTGGTAATTGTGTGTCTTTTTTAAATAATTTTGTGACTTTTTTTTAGTAATTTATTTTTTTTTCTGTCATTTTGTGTCTTTTTGGTCACTTTGTGTATTTTTTGGGTCATTTTGTGTATTTTTTTGGGTCATTTTGTGTATTTTTTTGGTCATTTTGTGTCTTTTTAACGTCATTTTTTAACGTAATGTAGTGTTTTTTCAGTCATTTTGTCTTTTTTTGTAATTTTGTGTCTTTTTTTGGTCATTTTGATACTGCCACCAGTGGCCCCCAGGTAATTTGAGTTTGAGATCCCTGATCTAAGTGATGTTTATAGATGGTTTATAAACCAGTTATTATTAACCATTTACAAAATTCCATACATATTTAATCTTTAAATGTTTTCAAGCAATTTCTTAAAGGCATAAGAATCATTTTGAAATCATTTACATACTTAATATGGTGTTAAAAATGTTATAACGAGTGTAAAGCTATTAATAAACTAATAATTATGTTTGTTTATGGTAAAGTAATCTATTTGGCATTTATAAATTATAGTTCAACATTATTACATTTTCTATTCACCATTCTAAATGGCCTATATATGGTTTATAAATGATGATTAAACATAAATAAACTATCTATTTACCATCTATTAATGATGGTTATTGTAAAGTGTTTCCTATTTTCTTTATCTTTCCAGTTACTTCCCTGGCAGGGTTGTGTGATAGAAATTTGAATATGTATATAAACTACACAGTGAGCCATGTTACTAAATATGTACTGATTAAATAAACTGGCGTCAAACTTTTCCAAGATGGATATTTCACAAAAACTGTCTGAGTTACGAACTGTTAAATCCTACGTTCATGAAATAGAGTTGTGCACACTTCAGTTCAGTAAATGATGTAATTCAAAATAATAAATAAAATGTTACCGTAATAACTTAATATCATTATCATACCTGACGATCAAAGGTTTGTTAACCATACATGACAAGACAGACTTGATGTGATCTCAGCCTTTTCTTTCTTATCATACGGCCATACAGGATATGCCGATACAGACATTATAGTCTAGACGGATTTCAGAATAAAGGCCTCCTATAAGAAGTGAGGAGCATTTATGGGTACAAGTCAGGAACCGGCCTACCTTACATATCTCAAGGGTGCTGAGTCCAAAAAAGATGGTTCCCAAGCGAAATTTTGAGTTTTTGACCTTCTAATTTGTATCAAATGGCCACCAAATTGCCCATCTTGCTCAGTCATTGGACCATTTTCCCTTAGTTTTTTTGTAAGTAGGCAATCAAAGATGAGGAAATTAAGTTTCTGGATCTATAGTCTAGAGTCAGAGCAAGGATATAGTGGAGGCTCAGTGCCTTTTTTATGCATATATATGTATGCAAAATACCAACTGGAACATTTAAAAGTGATATTGATTGAATATTTATGTCGGCCTTAAAAAAACACACACAAATAATGCTTAATTTCACCTTAAAAGTTGGTATTTTGCATACATATATATACATAAAAAAGACACTGAGCCTCCACTATATTCTTGCTCTGACTCTAGACTATAGATCCAGAAACTTAATTTCCTCATCTTGATTGCCTACTTACAAAAAAACTAAGGGGAAATGGTCCAACAACTGAGCAAGATGGGCAATTTGGCCGCCATATTGATATGCAAATGAGAAGGTCAAAAACTCAAAATTTCACTTGGGAACCATTTTTTTGTACCCATAAATGCTCCTCACTTTCACTTTTTGGACAATTCCGTCTAGACTATTAAAAGAAAAAGCTGAAATGGATGTCTGAAATGACACTATGCATCTAATCAATCATCAGATTGGAGCAGCTGTGCAGATAGAGAGTGTATCAAGATACATACAAGTGAAATATAAATTTGTCTGTAAGCAAATCTGTTGTGATATAATCTGTTTTGGTACACTCTGTATTTGGCACAAGTACTCTAGCCAAAATCACCTGGCACATTTTTTTTCTTTCCAAACTGAACACTGTTTTGCTTTTAGCTTTGGGGAGCAACAGAATGGATGCAATTACACAGTTATTACTGGCAGTACTCCACCTTAGAGCCAAATTATACACTTCAAACTGCCTGTAGAATCACATCCACTTTGTCAAACGCTGCAGAAGACAATGCACATTCATAGCTGGCTGTGAGGAGATTTTAGCATGGCCATCATAGTTCTTGGAGAGGTAATTAGCAGAACTAGTGATCAGAACCAAGCTTAAGATGTGATGGACAGGGTGTTAAATTAATAATTGTGTTAAACAGATTATCTCCACTGTCATTTACTGTAAGTGGCATTGGCTGAGAGAGGATCTGTCAGCATTAACTGGTTTTAATCCTGGATAAGGCTACAAATCGTGTCAACTCTACACTCTTTGTGTGGGGAATAAAAGCAGACAAACTCTTAGCAAACAGCACTATCTATATCTATATCTATATCTATCAGAGAACATATTATTGACTCTTGTTAAAGGCGCACGTTACACCGCAAAAAAAGAAAAGTTGGGTGAACTCAAAATTTCAAGGCAACAAACTTCGATAAAATTTTAAGTTGGACAATTAAACTAAATATTTTAAGTTTTGTTTTTGAGTTTGCTCAACTCTGAATTCAGACTTTTGTTGACTCAACTGTAAGTTGTCCTAACTTATAATTTTACATTGTAATAACTTTTAATCCTTACTTCTGCTAACTTCTGCAATGTGCTGAATTGGCACGATTGTAACGCCGCTATGAAATGTCAGCTAATGTTGCGACCACAATTTTGAGTTAGCATTGATATGCTAATGGCTACTCTTGTAGCTGTAACAAGCAGCGCCGCTAGCATCAGTTAGCCTCTAGCATCAGTTAGCCGCTAGCTTTTGCTAATGACAGAATTTCACCGCTTTCCCGCATTTCCCAACAAAGAAATAAGAGTTATCAGAACTATTGTCCCTTGTTGTGAACCCCAACTTAAAGATATAAGTAACAACAACTCACCAACTTGTTTTTGAGCAGACAACTGGCTTCCTTTGTTGTGCTAACTTACATTATTGCCCTAAATGTCAATCATTTATATTTCCAAGTTTTACCAACTTAAATCACTGTTTTAGGCCAAAAAATACAAGTTGGCTTTTTTGCAGTGTACTTCACTAAAAGTCTGAGTGGTTTCTATTAGAAGGAGGTAGGACTAGATAAGTTTTTTTACTTCTTCCTACCCCCTTTCGAGCATGCAGAAAGTGTCAGTTTTTTTCCAATTTTTTTTTGCTTTTTTGTTTTATTTTTTATTTATTCATCTATTAATATTTAAACTTGTTTTTTTTATTGCTTGCATGTTCGAAATAAAGACAATCAATCAATCAAGGTCCATGTGTTTCCAGAACAAATAGCCTATTCTAATCCTAATATTTAGATATATTAAAGTAAGTGCTTTTTCATTTCTTACTATTTTAACCAGCTGGTTAATTTCCACTATCTGAAAAAAGGTCAAATGGATTCACTTAGTGAGAGCTAACAAAATCTGCAGCCTTAGCCAAAAATGTATGACATAATATAAAGCTACAAACAACATCCACAATGTCCACCGCATTTTCTTCCCAGCATGCAATGCATCGCTAGAATCCACACGGTGGACCAGGTGGATCGTAGCTTTTAAACGTTAAAAATACGTTAAAAATACTTCCTCTGTCCATCAGTTCTGCCATACACCAAAATCTTAGTAAGTCAAAGACACATCAATCCAATAGAATAGTTGTGTCTTTGGCATTTCATACCAGATATCTCCTTGGGTAAAATCTTCCTGGCTCAAATTTCCCAAAACACCTTACACTGGTATTTAGAAGTCAACCTGGTCTCACAGGAATCCGTGGAATCGCTCAAATTTCCGTGAAACTGACACGGATTTGGCTACAATGCAAGTTAATGCCAGTCATATCCCGTGGCTATTCCAACATACAAAGTGATTATGTACATTCACTGAGTGAAGATTTAGAAAATAAAACATATATTTCTCGCTAGAAATGTGATCAAAATCCATTTTTATGCAGAAACTAAGTCAAAATATTGATTTTTTTTCACTAAAAATGAGAGAACTGTCCGCCATGTTTTTTGTTCTTGAAAGTCACGTGACTTGGAACAAACCAATAGGAACAAATATCCATGGAATAGCCACGGGATATGACTGTCATTAACTTGCATTGTAGCGAAATCCGTGTCAGTTTCACGGAAATTTGAGCGATTCCGTGGCTATTCCACGGATTTTGAGTTAAGCGAAATCTGTGGCTATTTCACGGATTTCTGTGAGACCATGTTGTTAGAAGTAGATGAGAATGAAAATGAAAATTACCTCGTTGGGTCCACTCGTGGCAAAGGGAGACTGAGTTTGAGTACCATCTACAGTTCCGTAGTCATAGTCTGTATTGTAATCTCCTACATTGTTTGGCATTGGCTGAGTCATGTTGAAAAAAGGAAAGAAATATAAAGCGAAGGTTAACCCAAAAGGCTCAAACCAGAAGTTATTAGCTAGGGGTCCTTTCAAGCTAGCTACAGACTCTGCTACTTCTACACAAAAGAGGTTAGGGAGCTCTAGGTCTGCCATCAGAGATTTTCCCTTCAAGGCAGGAAGATCTTGATGGGATCTGGTCTGATCTTTACATGAACGTTTACCCTAAAATCCCCTCTGGGTCGAGCTGGCGCTGTGGCCTGGTAGCCAGGCATCTGACGCTTCTTCTTAGCGGCAAACTTTTTAGCTGCTGATACGGCAGCAAAGAAGTTTAAGGGCTTGGCCTTAGTTTTACTGAGGGACTTTCTGGTCCTCTTCTTTTTCATGGAGACACTACGTTTCTTTCTCTGGAAGAGGAGGTGGCGGCGACAAAGACAAACATGGAACATTCAAAAGTGGAAATGATTTAAAGGCACAGTTCGCGACTGTTGTACAGAGTCTTTTCCAACCCAACTGTGTGCTCCACTTTCCAGCAGCAGCCCATGTTCAGTAGTTGGCATGCTTGGACTTCCTTAAAATGTTAAAAACCATGTACATCAACTACAAGGGCTGCCATCGGAAGGCTGACCATGTGAACTTTAGATGATGTAACAGTTGAGTAGAAAAGATGCTGCACAACAATTGAAGACTGGGCCTTTCATGTGTGACACACAGGAGAATTTTTTGGGCACATATAAGTTTCTATCTGGGACAGATGCACAAACAAAACACAGGATTTGCGTTTCAGCAACTCTTTAGAGCTATTGCAGTCGTAAAAAAGTGCTTTTGCTACAAAATGTAATGTAAAACATTGCTGATATTCAAGTGTGCGTATATATACACTACCGGTCAAAAGTTTTAGAACACACCAACTTTTCCAGAATTTAATTGAAAATGATGCAGTTTAATGTCTCAGTGTACTCTGAAATGAATGCACATTTGCAACATTTAAAATTCTTCATTGAGCATGATAGTGTTTTGAAAGTAAAAAAAAGATTCAAAATCACATTTTATGTTGGACTAAAGGACTAAAAAAAGACACAAAATTACCAAAAAGACACAAAATGACTAAAAAAAGACACAAAATGACCAAAAAAAAGACACAAAATGACTAAAAAAAGACACAAAATTACCAAAAAAAGACACAAAATGACTAAAAAAAGACACAAAATTACCAAAAAAATACACAAAATGACTAAAAAAAGACACAAAATTACCAAAAAAAGACACAAAATGACTAAAAAAAGACACAAAATTACCAAAAAAAGACACAAAATGACTTAAAAACACATGAAAAGAATTCAAAAATGGACAAAATAGCCCAAGACTCCACAGAGTTAAGTTGTTAACCCATTTCTTGTTCCCTGAAAAAGGCCTACTTGTATAATTCTGAAATGTACATTATTTTCCAGTTTTGGTTCAGCTTACCTTTTTTTATTTACCTCTGGCAGTTCACCACTTACCTTTGTACCCTTTCAAGCTGTTCATTTGACTTGAACTGCTTGAATTTCAATAAAAAAATGGAAAAATTGGGCTGTTCTAAAACTTTTGACCGGTAGTGTATATATATATGTGTATACAATAGTTTTAAAGACATGCTGGAATGCAAAATAACACTCAAAGCAGATGGCATTTTTCCAGTGAGAGACAAAACAGACACAAAGAGGACTATGTTTACATGCACACTAAAAAATTCTACCTCCATTGCTTACTGTAAGGTCATAATGACAGCAGGCACAACCGAGTCAAAACACTGAGATTATTGCTTTCAATGTAGTGGAGTAAATCATCACTTCTGGCTGAAACAATCCCGTCTAAATATGATCATTTAGCTGATTACTGAAGTATTGGTGTGCACATAAACATAACAATGAGAAACACAGACAACAGAAGACAAACTGAGGGACAAAAAGAGACATAACAGGAACAGGAAACACATCTTTCTTCTTTTCTTTTCCTTTTTTCATTTACCTGTGGTTCAGAATACTCATCGGTTGGAATGGTGTCTGTGGCTCCCTCAGAGTAATCATAGAACTGAGAGTAATCTAAATCATCAGTAGTGTACTGGAGAGGTTGGGAGAGAGAGAGAGAGAGAGGGATGGAGAGAGGTGTTAGCGTTAGCATTAGCATTAGCGCTCTTTCAGCTAAAAGATGATACATTGGGCACATATCATCCTGGCCATGCCACATGTTCAAACAGTTGAAGCCAAAGTGAAATGTTATAATATATTATAACCAGTGGTGGAATGTAACTAAGTACATTTACTCAAGTACTGTACTTAAGTACAATTTTGAGGTACTTGTACTTTACTTGAGTATTTCCATTTTATGTAACTTTTTACTTCTTGTTGAAGTTGTTACTACATTCATTCAGGCATCAGCTGAACTGTATTTTATATTTTGTGCTGTTAAGTTGGATTTGTACAACAAAAAAAGTTTTAATTTTGTAAGGACGGACTCATTTTGACTACTTAAAAAATGTCTAAACACTTTAAATGTATCTTTTTTGTGAAATCTCAACCTGAAAAGCAGTGGTGGAATGTAACTAAGTACATTTACTCAAGTACTGTACTTAAGTACAATTTTGAGGTATTTGTTCTTTACTTGAGTATTTCCATTTTATGCAACTTTTTACTTCTACTCCACTACATTTTTAGGCAAATATTGTACTTTTTACTCTAGGATAAAGCTGCCAGCTTTAGTTACTTTTCAGGTCGAGATTTAACATAATATATATGATCAATGTAAAGTGATTAGACATTTTTTTTTTTATTAAATCTATTAACAGTATATTAAGTAATTAAATGAGCCCAATCTTTACAAAATTACACTGCATACATTAAAACACCAATACAAATAATGTAATAATATATTTAGAATATATAAAACAATGATAGTGGGTCCATTCTGCATAACCCGAGTACTTTTACTTTTCATACTTTAAGGAGATTTTAATGCTGATACTTTTCTACTTTTACTTCAGTAAGATTTGGATGCAGAACTTTTACTTGTAGTGGAGTAATTTACCAGGGTGGTATTAGTACTTTTACTTCAGTAAAGGATCTGAATACTTTTCCCACCACTGATTATAACACATAATTTACAATATTAACATGTTACAATTTAGGTCTAATACCTCACAAATAAAATCAAATAATTAAAGCCAAGTGTTACTAAATTAGATAATGTTCTTCATATGGTGAACTAGCCATGTTGGTCTTACAAACATGAAAGCAGATGGGATATTTAAAAGCTCATAAAACACAGGAAAACAAGAGAAAAAAGCTCAAAGACAAAAATACCAGCTGCATGGAACTTTCTAACTACAAGCATGTAAATTATACACTTCAGGGCTTCTAAATTCAGCTATTTTTTTTAAAAAGTGCACCTTCTTTTAGTTATATAGGTCACTTACACTTATTTATTAGGGTGGAAAAATTAAACTACACTATACCATAATACTATTCAGGTGAAGACCAGGAAAAAACCCAACTTCTAGTCATTAAGGTTTATTTATGCAGCAACTTAGAAGTGTCATGTGACCATGCTGAACTGATTCAAAATGATTGGTTATGGTATCTGGCAGCATGTGCATGTAATAATAATAATAATATCAAATTAATGAAACATAGATTGAGCTCGGGGGCTAAGCTGGCTAAACTGACTTTGCTTCAGGCTCATTGTAATTTTATAGCTGGTCAATGTCAATGATTGTTTCATCTTGGCAATTATAATCATCTTAATGATCAAAGGGCAAATATATGCACTTAAGACTGATGCAGTTTTAAGTGTGTGATTAGTTCAAATGGCTGATTAACAAAAAGATTCACATATTCCAATGTGTCCTTTAGCTGCTGCTTGGTCTGGTTTTCTACTCTTATTCACTGGAATAAGAACTCTAAGCAAACAGTTGGGGTTAATATATTGAATTAGCTTTTATAAATTGCAGAAAAAAGATCAGAGGGACAGAATAGGTAATAATTACACTGTATCTTGATCAATGCTGACTTAAGTTGCTACTTTATAAATTCTCAGCATTTCACAGATCACACAGCTGCTGTTTACCATGGTTCAAATTTACATTTTCAAGTAAGGTTTCATGTCTTGCCACATGTCCAATCACAGACATCACAGCAGCTGATGGAAGACACCTGCTATGACATCACTGATTGGGGGTGTGGCCAGATATGCACCATATATGGTTTCATCTATTGATTTAGTGTGTTTTAACCCTTTATGGTCACACCCTAATGGTGCAATATACAGCATAATGTGTGATGATAGTGAAATGTGTTTATTTGTGCAGGCTGTATTGGCTGAATACATTTCTATTACACTAATGATGAAATGATGAAGGGAATTTCCAAAAATCTGAAAAATCACCTGTCAAAATACTACAACCATATGTTTTTTTGGAACCTGGTCTCACAGGAATCCGTGAAATAGCCACGGAATCACTCAAATCTCCGTGTGAGTCATATCCCGTGGCTTCATGGATATTTGTTCCTATTGGTTTGTTCCAAGTCACGTGACTTTCAAGGTCCCGGCGGTCAGAACAAAAAACATGGCGGACAGTTCTCTCATTTTTAGTGAAAAAATCAATATTTTGACTTAGTTTCTGCATAAAAATGGATTTTGATCACATTTCTAGCGAGAAATATATGTTTTATTTTCTAAATATTCACTCAGTGAATGTACATAATCACTTTGTATGTTGGAATAGCCACGGGATATGACTGGCATTAACTTGCATTATAGCGAAATCCGTGTCAGTTTCACGGAAATTTGAGTGATTCCGTGGCTATTCCACGGATTCCTGTGAGACCATGTTGGGTTTTTTTTAAATGGCAACTGCAGCATTAATTTGCCATAGCCATAATTTGGCATCATTGAGCAAAATCCAACAATAGAGTTTCCTCATAATGTAATCCTAGAGAAAACTACACTTGTGCACTTTCTCTAGGCTCTGTTCTCTATAGACTATGGCCAATCCCAGGTCATTTCAGAGTGGGAGGGGCTTAGCAGAGAGAGCTGGAGGAGGGATGTATTCTCAAAATATGGTGTGTTTTTTTCTTTTTAGAAAACTGCCTGCACCAGCTTTAATCTACAAACCAATAACTAAAATGAAACCCCTTCTAAACAAGGAAATACTGAGATGACTAAGGCTGAAAAACAACATGAGGATATGAAGGGTAAAGTGAAGCCTGTTAGGAAACAAGAATGAATCAGGGCCCCTGATTGGTTCTTTTTTTCTGCCCCCCACCCTCCCTGGTTGGCTGACCTCTTCCTCCGGCTCCTGGGCCTGCAGGGATTGGCTGTGGGGAGTGTCACAGTCGGGGCTGTAGTGTTCACAGTAGTCATATGCTGCTTTGGGATCCGCCACAATCAGAAGCTGCTGGATGTCACCCTGCAGAAAACAGAAAAACAAACGTGTTATTTCACCTTTCATCTTCATGCAAAAACAAAAATTCCCCTGCATGTAATAATGCATAGCAGTAACATGTGTCAAAGACATAAAAGTTGATATTAGAAATCACCATTTCCAATTAGAACACCACAATTTTTAAGCTAGGTAGGGTGCAAAGGTAAGTGGTGAACTGCCAGAGGTAAATAAAAAAAAGGTAAGGTTAACCAAAACTGGAAAATAATGTACATTTCAGAATTATAGAAAAAGGCCTTTTAAAGGGAACAAGAAATGGGTTAAAAACTTAAAGCAGTTCTGCAAAAATGGAGGTTGATCAAGCCTTGAAAGTTGCTAAGTTGCTACCAATTCCTACAGGTGTCCCAACTTTTCTTGATCACTTACAACCTACAAGTTGCTCCACATTTAAGGGAACTTCTGCAACAGAGTTGGGAAGAACTTTCTGAAGAATATTTGGTTTCCATTGAGTGTGTTCAGCTGTTCTATCTGTTAAGGTGCTACTTCCATCAGTCAACAGTTTAGAATACATTTTCCTTTGTTATATGCATTAATTTCGTAAGTGGTGAACTGCCAGAGGTAAATAAAAAAAGGTAAGCTGAACCAAAACTGGAAAATAATGTACATTTCAGAATTATACAAGTAGGCCTTTTTCAGGGAACAAGAAATGGGTTAACAACTTAACTCTATGGAGTCTTGGGCTATTTTGTCCATTTCTGAATTCTTTTCATGTCTTTGTAAGTCATTTTGTGTCTTTTTTGGTCATTTTGTGTCTTTTTTAAGTCATTTTGTGTCTTTTTTTGGTCATTTTGTGTCTTTTTTGGTCATTTTGTGTCTTTTTTTTAGTCATTTTGTGTCTTTTTTTGTCATTTTGTGTCTTTTTTTAGTCATTTTGTGTCTTTTTGGTAATTTTGTGTCTTTTTTTAGTCCTTTAGTCCAACATAAAATGTGATTTTGAATCTTTTTTTTACTTTCAAAACACTATCATGCTCAATGAAGAATTTTAAATATTGCAAATGTGCATTAATTTCAGAGTACACTGAGACATTAAACTGCATCATTTTCAATTAAATTCTGGAAAAGTTGGAGTGTTCTAAAACTTTTGACCAGAAGTGTATATACAAAGATCAATGCAACCCAAGTCAAGGCTGCACACAAACAAACACACACACACACACACACACACACACACACACACACATACACACACACACACACACACACACACACACACACACACATACACACACACACACACACACACACACACACACACACACACACACACACACACCTAGAAGGTCATGTCTGATCATGCTCACACACTGAGAGAGGTGGTATGAATGTAAATCTTAAATTGCAGATGTGATCTCTTAGGCCCCGTACACTTACAGAGTCTGGCAGAGTAAATCCCCCCCTTTGTCTGATTAAACAGCTTGACACACATCCAACAGAGTCCACACTCACATGGTGCAGCAGGAAGTTCAGACACTGGGAATTATTATTATCAGCGCCAGGGTTTACCTCAGGACATCTAATGTATCATCAAGACACAAGCAACACCTGGCACAGCCATGTGTGCTCTGCTAAAAGCCTTTTACAATTACACTACTGGTCAAAAGTTTTAGAACACACCAACTTTTCCAGAATTTAATTGGAAATGATGCAGTTTAATGTCTCAGTGTACTCTGAAATTAATGCACATTTGCAACATTTAAAATTCTTGATTGAGCATGATAGTGTTTTGAAAGTTAAAAAAAAGATTCAAAATCACATTTTATGTTGGACTAAAGGACTAAAAAAAGACACAAAATGACCAAAAAAAGACACAAAATGACAAAAAAAGACACCAAAAGACACAAAATGACTAAAAAAAGACACAAAATGACTAAAAAAAGACACAAAATGACCAAAAAAAGACACAAAATGACTAAAAAAAAGAAACAAAATGACCAAAAAAAAGACACAAAATGACTTACAAAGACATGAAAAGAATTCAAAAATGGACAAAATAGCCCAAGACTCCATAGAGTTAAGTTGTTAACCCATTTCTTGTTCCCTGAAAAAGGCCTACTTGTATAATTCTGAAATGTACATTATTTTCCAGTTTTGGTTAACCTTACCTTTTTTTATTTACCTCTGGCAGTTCACCACTTACCTTTGGACCCTTTCAAGCTGTTCATTTGACTTGAACTGCTTGAATTTCAATAAAAAACTGGAAAAATTGGGGTGTTCTAAAACTTTTGACCGGTAGTGTATGTCTAATCTTAGCAAATGCCATTGTATTTACTGTTGTACATTTTATGTTAAGGTTTTATGTCAACTGTAAAATATTCTGCCACGGTACAAAACCTGTCCAAACTCAAACACATTGTTTGAATCCTTGCCAAAAATGTTACAAAAAAACACTTTCACACTCATGTAACAATTTCATTACTGACCACGAAATCAGTCAGGCTCCAAATCAAACCCAATTGTCAACAGCTTTTAATTTGAAGCAAGAAGTAGTTCACTAAATCACATACACTGCAAAAAAAGAAAAGTTGGGTGAATTTCAAGGCAACAAACTTCAATAGAATTTTAAGTTGGACAATTAAACTAAATATTTTAAGTTTTGTTTTTGAGTTTGCTCAACTCTGAATTCAGATTTTTGTCAACTCAACTGTAAGTTGTACTAACCTATAATTTTACATTGTAATAACTTTTAATCCTTACTTCTGCCAACTTCTGCAATGTGCTGAATTGGCACGATTGTAACGCCGCTATGAAATGTCAGCTAATGTTGCGACCACAATTTTGAGTTAGCATTGATATGCTAATGGCTACTCTTGTAGCTGTAACAAGCAGCGCGGCTAGCATCAGTTAGCCGCTAGCATCAGTTAGCCGCTAGCATCAGTTAGCCGCTAGCATCAGTTAGCCATTTTTTGAGCAGACAACTGGCTTCCTTTGTTGTGCTAACTTACATTATTGCTCTAAATGTCAATAATTTATATTTCCAAGTTTTACCAATTTAATTCACTGTTTTGGGCCAAAAAATACAAGGCTTTTTTGCAGTGTAGTTACTGACGGTGTCTGGTGCAATGAGTGTCACAGGAGATTGTGCTATAATTCAGCCATCTTTAAAAATGTCCCTTGGAAGAAAAAGAAAATACACAGAGTGAAAACTGAAAACAAGCAACGGCTTTGTCTGAAAGCCATTAAAATAGCACTCAGGAAAGAGTAAACCCTGGATAGTTCAGGACATGGTTTTGCTAAAACCACAATGTTCTGTCTATGGTGGGTTATTGGGACGCGACACCACAATGCTTGACACCATTCCAGCTCTGTCTCGCCTTGTTATCAGTCTCACAGCCAAAGCACACAGCTCACTGCAAGACTGAGAACATATTGGCATTGAAAGCATCTGGATTTTTCTTTTGGAGTCTGTAATTGCTTCAACCAAGTTCCTGGAGGCTGGTTTTGGAGCCTTTATACACATTGTAAAGACAGCTGAGGGGGGTTCTGGGGAGGTGGAAGAAGGGGCATGTCTTTGGTTAGGATGTTTGGCAGGAGATGCCTGTACTGTATGAGCCCAGAGGTAAAATCCTCATGCACTTGTGTGAGCAGGGCAACTATATGTTGAATAGACGATTGGCAGGAAAACACGAGAGAAATGAAGCGAGCTGCAACTTGCCAAGAGAATGTGCGTGTGTGTATTCTGGCTGTGTTAAAACTAGATCTATGGATCCTTAACATGTAGCTCAGTATAAACAGCCATGTGCTAAGGCTTGTCCCATGGGAAAACAAGCCGTGCTCCTTCAAACTTTCCCTGTGTAACCATCCATCAACATCTCGTTGCACAGCTTCAGTTTGACAGAGCAGAGAGTCCTCCCTGTGAGCCTCTGCTGCTGGAATGCTACTTCATCTTGATTTCTTTCTCTTGCAATTAGAGCATATATTGTTAGTCGATTACAGGTACACTGCAAAAAAGCCAACTTGTATTTTTTGGCCTAAAACAGTGATTTAAGTTGGTAAAACTTGGCATAATGCAAGTTAGCACAACAAAGGAAGCCAGTTGTCTGCTCAAAAACAAGTTGGTGAGTTGTTGTTACTTATATCTTTAAGTTGGGGTTCACAACAAGGGACATTAGTTCTGATAACTCTTATTTCTTTGTTGGGAAATGCGGGAAAACGGTGAAATTCGCTCATTATCGAAAGCTAGCGGCTAACTGATGCTAGCGGCTAACTGATGCTAGCAGCGCTGCTTGTTACAGCTACAAGAGTAGCCATTAGCGTATCAATGCTAACTCTAAATTTTAGTCGCAACATTAGCTGACATTTCATAGCGGCGTTACAATCGTGCCAATTCAGCACATTGCAGAAGTTAGCAGAAGTAAGGATTAAAAAGTTAGTTGAGCAAACTCAAGAACAAAACTTAAAATATTTAGTTTAATTGTCCAACATAAAATTTTATCGAAGTTTGTTGCCTTGCAATTTTGAGTTCACCCAACTTTTCTATTTTTGCAGTGTAGGATGGTGCATCTAACACCAAACTAAACTATAAACTATAGCTCATCTTGGTGTTATAATTCCAGCCTTCAGATTTAAGGGGACAATCACAGTATTACACTGCAGCTATTATATTTTTATGGCTACAATCCCTGATAATGCCATGTAACCAGAGCATCATCCCCCTTTCAAAGTATGATTCCTGATACTGATTTCTGTTGAAATGCGCAATATGTATGCACTTTTAAAAAAATCTACCAATGTACTTGTCACATAAAGAAGCTGGAGCCGAAGCAAAGTTAAAAGGGACTGTTCCTTCCTTCATTTTGTGTCTTTTCTGGTCATTTTGTGGTCAATTTGTATCTTTTTTGGTCATTTTGTTTCTTTTTTGGGTCATTTTGTTTCTTTTTTGGGTCATTTTGTGGTCAATTTGTATCTTTTTTGGTCATTTTGTTTCTTTTTTTGGTCATTTTGTGTCTTTTCTGGTCATTTTGTGGTCAATTTGTGTCTTTTTTGGTCATTTTGTTTCTTTTTTTGGCCATTTTGTTTCTTTTTTGGGTGATCTGAACTGTGCGTGTGTGATTCTGTTCAGTGAGCGGGGGTCTCCCATGTTAAATTGGGGGTCGCGACTCAAAAAGGTTGAGAACTACTGGGTTAGGTGACATCTTATTTCTTTAAAGTCTGGTGACAAAAGAAATATATGACATTTCAGGCTATAAAATGTATCTTAACCCTTGTGTTAACCATTGAAAACATTTACTACATTGACCATGAAAAGACTAAATGGGCATGGGACAACAGTAAACCAAGGTGCCAAGTCTGGAAAGGCCTCAGCTGAGTGTGTGTCAGTGTGTATGTGTGTTTTGGAGAGATCAAGCCTTGCTCTGAATCAAGTTGGCATGTATTACCTCATGTGTCACCCTAAGACCAACAGTGAATGCTTGAACCCTGCCTAGAGTCAGCTCTAATTAGTCCATGTCTCAGAGCCACCCGTCTGCACACAAACAGGCTGTGGAGACATGGTGTCCAACCTCCAGACCAGATCAGGACAACTAGACTTCTGACTGGCGTCTGACATGTTCAATAACATAATGTACCCAGGAACAAGAAAATGATCATATACTGTAGGTGTTAATGTAAAAAAAACCAATCCAGTCCAAGGTTCAAAGACGCAAAATACTTTTTTAGAGGACTAACATTAAAAAACACCCAAATGAATCAGATAATGATCATTTTCTGGTATAAATGGCACTCCTATGGACAATGTTCTTTCTGTATACACTGCAAAAAAAGAAAAGTTGGGTGAACTCAAAATTTCAAGGCAACAAACTTCGATAAAATTTGAAGTTGGACAATTAAACTAAAAATTTTAAGTTTTGTTTTTGAGTTTGCTCAACTCTGAATTCAGATTTTTGTCAACTCAACTGTAAGTTGTACTAACTTATAATTTTACATTGTAATAACTTTTAATCCTTACTTCTGCTAACTTCTGCAATGTGCTGAATTGGCACGATTGTAACGCCGCTATGAAATGTCAGCTAATGTTGTGACCACAATTTTGAGTTAGCATTCATACGCTAATGGCTACTCTTGTAGCTGTAACAAGCAGCGCCGCTAGCATCAGTTAGCCGCTAGCATCAGTTAGCCGCTAGCTTTCGCTAATGTCCGAATTTCACCGCTTTCCCGCATTTCCCAACAAAGAAATAAGAGTTATCAGAACTATTGTCCCTTGTTGTGAACCCCAACTTAAAGATATAAGTAACAACAACTCACCAACTTGTTTTTGAGCAGACAACTGGCTTCCTTTGTTGTGCTAACTTACATTATTGCCCTAAATGTCAATAATTTATATTTCCAAGTTTTACCAACTCAAATCACTGTTTTAGGCCAAAAAATACAAGTTGGCTTTTTTGCAGTGTAGTTTTAATTAGGAGTTGAGTCACCAAACAAACAACAGCCAACTAACAAAGCTAAAACTAGCCAACTCTGACTCTTTCTGTCAAGTCAGAAAGGGAACACCAAGAGGGCTCCAGAGGCAGACAGCAGGGATTTAGAGGGAGCAGCTGGGATGGTAAAAGATGTTTTGTGCTGGCTAACACCTGGGGAGAGTTATGCTGAGACTCTGGGCCTGTCTTCCATTGTGGACTGCTGAGATAAAAGCCCTTGGCAACTTGGAGCAAAGCCAGAGCTCCAAAAATATGCCCCTCCTGGCTACAACACAGCACAGTACAGCAGAGAAACAGGCCACGAGGTTGTGTGTTAATGACTGTGGGGTCAGAGGTCAGCGAAAAGAGAGAGGCTGAAAGAGAGAAGCGAGGTCAAGATCAACAGCTGAGACTTGTGAATCCTTGTGGAAATCCGTTTACTGCTCCATACCTGTGATATCCTCTGTTTAGTTAAGCATTCTTGGCAGTATTCACCTCAAGTATGAAGTGTTTAAATGCATCATTAACAGTTTCACACAAAAGCATTGAAGTGCATGCTAATTCTGCAATCAGAGGATGGTATACACTCAAAAAAATGATTCAAGCCCTTCTTAGATGTGACACATTAATGTATTGTTTGTCTAATGAAAATATATCAATTAAAATCAAATCAAAAGTAGTTTAAGAAGTGTAACCTAAATGTATTAATTGACTCCCCTGTCCTTCCCTTCAACCCAAAAAGAATGACTTTCAGTTTTCCAATTCTATGTTTTTAGGTTGAACGAACACAATTTCTTTATTTTAGCTCTCCTCGACATAAATGAGTTGAGGTAACTCAATTTAAATACAATACATACATGTTTTTAATTTGAGTTCCACCAAATGTAAAAAAGTGACATTGAGCTACATTAACTCAAATACATTATATTGCATCGATGCACTTGTTTTGAGTTTGGGCTACATATTTACATATTTGTTGGATGGAAATTCTGCCCACAATTGAATTGAGTTCATCCAATGAGGTATTTTTTTGAGTGTATAGCGATAATGTGAAACACAGATATAAGGCAGAAGAAAAGAAAAGAAAACAAAACAAAACAAAGACTGGAAAGGAAAGGAAATCTTTCATTCAGCATTTATTAACACTGGATATATTACTCACATACCTATTAGTAGAGCAAAGCCATTTTTAAGCAGTTGGTTTGGCATATTAGGATAAAAATGTTCTTGAAGTGCTCTGTGGGAACAGATCAATTAAACCACAACCCTTTTTTCTAAAACACTATCCAACTTGACCTCATCCTGGCCACAAGGCACCATGAGATATAAGTAGACATGGAGGGGTTAAAGGTCACAGCAGTGTTCCCACATGAACCTTTATTACCTCCATGTTTTGAGTGGTGAGTATGCAGCATGTTTAGCTATTTTGTGTTTCCTTTTACCAAAATCCAACCACATGTTGTAATTACAGGGAGTGCAGGGCATCCCTGGTCAAATCAAAACACAAGCAGTTACCACCATTGATCCTTTGACAGACCTTTGCCCAGGGCAACATGCCTTTAGTTGAACCATAGCTAACTGTAATTAGACAGCCCCATACAATAATTAGCTGCTCCCCCAAAGCCTATACAGTACAGGCTCTCTAGAGACAAAGAAAAGGCATCAGACAGCTAGAGGATCAACTCTCCAAAACATGAGACAGAAAATAGCTTATTTAAAATATAACAATTTAGAGATATAGTAGCTGGATTGCAATGTGATATTTGACCATTATTTGAATCCATTGCCAATTATAAAAACAAGTTTCAAAACATATACAGTACAGGCCAAAAGTTTGGACACACACCTTCTCATTCAATGCGTTTTTCTTTATTTTCATGACTATTTACATTGTAGATTCATCAAAACTATTAATGAACACATGTGGAATTATGTACTTAACAAAAAAAGTGTGAAATAACTGAAAACATGTCTTATATTCTAGTAAGCAAAGGGTGGTTACTTTGAGGAATCTAAAATACAAGACATGTTTTCAGTTATTTCACACTTTTTTTGTTAAGTACATAATTCCATATGTGTTCATTCATAGTTTTGATGCCTTCAGTGAGAATCTACAATGTAAATAGTCATGAAAATAAAGAAAACGCATTGAATGAGAAGGTGTGTGTCCAAACTTTTGGCCTGTACTGTATATTTAAACTGAAATTGAGCAAAGTGATGCTTCTTTTGTGACTTGCTATGCAGGCTGGCAGAGTAGCTAAAAAAATATCTAACATAAACCAGTATGCTGTTTTTAGACAATATACACTACCGGTCAAAAGTTTTAGAACAGCCCAATTTTTCTAGTTTTTTATTGAAATTTAAGCAGTTCAAGTCAAATGAACAGCTTGAAAGGGTCCAAAGGTAAGTGGTGAACTGCCAGAGGTAAATAAAAAAAGGTAAGCTTAACCAAAACTGGAAAATAATGTACATTTCAGAATTATACAAGTAGGCCTTTTTCAGGGAACAAGAAATGGGTTAACAACTTAACTCTATGGAGTCTTGGGCTATTTTGTCCATTTTTGAATTCTTTTCATGTCTTTGTAAGTCATTTTGTGTCTTTTTTTGGTCATTTTGTGTCTTTTTTTAGTCATTTTGTGTCTTTTTTTAGTCCTTTAGTCCAACATAAAATGTGATTTTGAATCTTTTTTTTACTTTCAAAACACTATCATGCTCAATAAAGTATTTTAAATGTTGCAAATGTGCATTAATTTCAGAGTACACTGAGACATTAAACTGCATAATTTTCAATTAAATTCTGGAAAAGTTGGTGTGTTCTAAAACTTTTGACCAGTAGTGTATATATTTAAACTGAAATTGAGCAAAGTGATGCTTCTTGCAGGCTGGCAGAGTAGCTAAAAAAATATCTAACACAAACCAGTATGCTGTTTTTAGACAATAAACATCCTCTGGCGTTACTGGTGGCGTGGCAGACGACCTCAGCCACATCTAGTCCTGAAGGTAAGGAACTCTGAGCCCTGATGAGTGTTTGCTTACCAAAAATAGAGGGAATAGGAAGGTATGCATGTGAGTGTGCTCAATTCAGACAGGTAATGTCAGCAAGGCATGAATAGACGGTCTCATGGCTTTGGCACGGTAGGGAGGCCTCAAGGTGGGGAGGAGGAGAGGGAGGAGGAGGTGGGGAGCAGGGGAGAATATGCAAAGGGTCGGGTGGGGGGTGAGGAAATGAGAAAGGCCTGACGGGGCAATGAAAGACTCCCATTCATCTGCACCAGATCCCTTTGAGACGGTGGTCGCCACAAACCTGGGGCAGGTATGGCATGAATAGAGGTTTATGAAAAATGCGGGTCAGCTTGTGAAAACAAATGTCCCAGTTTGAATCAAGGTTATTATAGTTAACGAAAACTAACTATTTCGTTCACTGAAATAAAAATAAAAACCAGAGTTTTTAAAAAAAAAACGATAACTAACTGAAACTGTATTGTGTGGTTACAAAACTAACTAAAACTAACTGAAATTATAGTGGAAATGTCCTTAGTTTTCGTTTTTGTCAACTTTTTTCATTCATAATTCAGTGTTTCTATTAGAACATGCAACACATGGTGAATATGTTTACTGAGACTGGGATGTTTACACTAGAACCAAAATACTAAACACCCAGAACTGTAAGAGTTAATAACCTTATTGGGGCTGAGATGATAAACCAAAGGAAATGAAGGAAACATTTATTATGAACTCTTTGAATCTGGCACCAACACATAGCCCATTACAAAAAAACTAAAACTAACACTAAAACTAATAAAAACTAAACTAAAACTAAGCATTTTCAAAAACTAAAAACTAAACTAAAACAAGAAAACTCACTCTAAAAACTAACTAAAACTAACTGAATTTGAAAACAAAAATTCACAACGAAATTAAAACTAAAACAAATGAAAAATCCAAAACTATTATAACCTTGGTTTGAATCAGGGATAAAATGTTTTATTGTTGCTGAATTCATTATCAAATCTATCCCAGAAAGCAAAGACTACCACTGTGGTATAAATGGGAGCAATAACTTAGCTTTGGAATAATATAAATAAACATCCAGTGCTATAAGAAGCCATGTATTAAATACTGTCCAGTCACTACCTAAAACAACAAGAACAGCAACAGGGAACAACAGTTCCTAGGCATACCTGAAAGATTTTGCCATTTTAATTTAGTTTCTCATTATAACCACTGGCTGGCTTGAATGCAAAAGGCCAAGGTATTTCCTTCCCTTGTATATCCCAGCATGCATTGGGCCCCGTGGATCTCCAAGGAGAGCCGGGACAGAGAACAGACAGGAGACCTGTTCCAAGAACCACACAGAGAAGACCCTGTTAACTGACTTGTGGCTCCTATTTTCAGCCCTTCCACTGGCCAACCTCTGACTGGACACACTGTTTCATACAAACGCTGCTTCCACTGCCTTCTCATAAATCTAATCAAAGCTGACAGCAGATATGAAAGCAAATCTGCTTATAAAATTTTGCACCTATGAAAAAATGTCTCCTTTGTTGAGTAATATGACCCAGTAATCTCTATCAATCTACACTGCAAAAAAAATAAAAGTTGGGTGAACTCAAACTTCGATAAAATTTTAAGTTGGACAATTAAACTTAATATTTTAAGTTTTGTTTTTGAGTTTGCTCAACTCTGAATTCAGATTTTTGTCAACTCAACTGTAAGTTGTACTAATTTATAATTTTACATTGTAATAACTTTTAATCCTTACTTCTGCTAACTTCTGCAATGTGCTGAATTGGCACGATTGTAACGCCGCTATGAAATGTCAGCTAATGTTGTGACCACAATTTTGAGTTAGCATTGATACGCTAATGGCTACTCTTGTAGCTGTAACAAGCAGCGCCGCTAGCATCAGTTAGCCGCTAGCATCAGTTAGCCGCTAGCATCAGTTAGCCGCTAGCATCAGTTAGCCGCTAGCTTTCGCTAATTACCGAATTTCACCACTTTCCCGCATTTCCCAACAAAGAAATAAGAGTTATCAGAACTATTGTCCCTTGTTGTGAACCCCAACTTAAAGATATAAGTAACAACAACTCACCAACTTGTTTTTGAGCAGACAACTGGCTTCCTTTGTTGTGCTAACTTACATTATTGCCCTAAATGTCAATAAGTTTTATCAATTTAAATCACTGTTTTAGGCCAAAAAATACAAGTTGGCTTTTTTGCAGTGTACAATTAGATACCAGCAGCATCATACTGCAAACTGGTTTCATATTTCTCATATGAGAGTCAATTAAAACAAAAAATTAAGTGATGTCACCCTAATACTGACAGAGGCTAGAATAATCTTTTTAATGACGCTTTTTTAAAAACATGTTATATTGTGCATAACAGAGAGTTTGAAAAAATCATTGTGGTGTGTGGATGCACATGAAATGGCTTTAAATATGCATGGCCCTCTGTCCCCGTGGCGATGGCAAGGTATGCCAACAAAATATGACTTTAAACAAGAGTAGCAGCATCAATCACTCCTGCTGCCCATAAAAAAACAGCACTCCCTCACGAGTAAACACAGCCCCCATAGAGCCTTTCAGTGGCGTTTACTTCCCACCAGAGAAGACCATGAGTGTTGTGACAATTCAGCCATTGTCTGTCATTATTTACATCTGCCTGACTTCATGCAGGCGTCCACCTCTGGATGAACTGTGCCTCAAAGCAAAATGTTCAAATCACTGACTTCAGAGGTGGTGGCATCAGTTCAGTGCACTGCAAAAAAGCCAACTTGTATTTTTTGGCCTAAAACAGTGATTTAAGTTGGTAAAACTTGGAAATATAAATGATTGACATTTAGGGCAATAATGTAAGTTAGCACAACAAAGGAAGCCAGTTGTCTGCTCAAAAACAAGTTGGTGAGTTGTTGTTACTTATATCTTTAAGTTGGGGTTCACAACAAGGGACAATAGTTCTGATAACTCTTATTTCTTTGTTGGGAAATGCGGGAAAGCGGCGAAATTCGGTCATTAGCGAAAGCTAGCGGCTAATTGACGCTAGCGGCTAACTGATGCTATCGGCGCTGCTTGTTACAGCTACAAGAGTAGCCATTAGCGTATCAATGCTAACTCAAAATTGTGGTCACAACATTAGCTGACATTTCATAGCGGCGTTACAATCGTGCCAATTCAGCACATTGCAGAAGTTAGCAGAAGTAAGGATTAAAAGTTATTACAATGTAAAATTATAAGTTAGTACAACTTACAGTTGAGTTGACAAAAATCTGAATTCAGAGTTGAGCAAACTCAAAAACAAAACTTAAAAAATTTAGTTTAATTATCCAACTTTTTGCAGTGTACACAAATACTACACAAATGTAGCCATATTTACAGAAAGCACTGTTCACAGGTATCAAACATGCATTAACAGCAACAATAACTCAGTTTAAAGCAGTTTAGATTCACTTCGGTGTTCATCACATACATGATGGATGAGCCAGTTTTATCCTTGTCAAACAAGGTCTCTTCTATCAGGGCTGCTTACTCTCTTTGAGTCACAGTGAATGGGGGAAATTTAGATTTTGTATTTCAGTGGAATCATCCTTTGCACCTTCAACCACAACATCTGAATCATTACCTTTTTATCAAACTGTTCTTTTGTGCATTTCAACAAATACTCAGTGAAGTGCATCTCTGCCAGGTGTCTCTCCCGACCAAACATAGAAGAGTTGAATTTCAACCTGCCTTTAACCCTTTTCCTCCTACTTCCTTTAACTTTTAACTTTACTGGATCATAACATATTGGGTATGGAACTAATCTGCAGATGCTTCTGTTCAAAATGAGACCTAACTTTTTTATGGGTGTCAGTTCACTGCAAAAAAAGAAAAGTTGGGTGAACTCAAAATTTCAAGGCAACAAACTTCGATAAAATTTTAAGTTGGACAATTAAACTAAATATTTTAAGTTTTGTTTTGGAGTTTGCTCAACTCTGAATTTCTCTGGCACGATTGTAACGCCGCTATGAAATGTCAGCTAATGTTGTGACCACAATTTTGAGTTAGCATTGATACGCTAATGGCTACTCAGTTAGCCGCTAGCATCAGTTAGCCGCTAGCATCAGTTAGCCGCTAGCTTTCGCTAATGACCAAATTTCACAACAAAGAAATAAGAGTTATCAGAACTATTGTCCCTTGTTGTGAACCCCAACTTAAAGATATAAGTAACAACAACTCACCAACTTGTTTTTGAGCAGACAACTGGCTTCCTTTGTTGTGCTAACTTTATTGCCCTTAATGTCAGTAAGTTATATTTCCAAGTTTTACCAACTTAAATCACTGTTTTATGCCAAAAAATACAAGTTGGCTTTTTTGCAGTGTTGTTGAGCCAAGACAAAGGCCAAAAAGTGTCCTCCAACAGGCTAGGTTAGGTTTGTTTTAAGCTTAGCCACCAGACAGACAGACACGATACATAACTGCTATTGCATTTAACACTTGAAACCTTTTTTGACAAACGTACGAGTTGAAAAACATCATATAAACCAAATAATTGGCGGGTCACATCACAAGTTCACCTAAAGTCAATACAAACCATCAGATTAAAAGTCGATCCAAGAAAACATTTCAATAAGGCCACTTATTTTTTGGTAAACCTATTACACGTGAAACTGCCATGGCACTAAGTGTCTCTAATTACAAGGTAAAGAGAAGCTTTAACGTCGGATCTGAGAAGTCTGAGAAGTTGACAGAGAGCCCATGTTTGCTTTGCTGAAAAACACAAACAAACAAGCAATCATGATGTACAAAGGTACCCAAGTTAAACCGCTTAGATAGACCTGGATAAAGGCCAAGCGTCAACAAAAATCACTAAATGCAGTCACCAGATAAGAAAGACTTCCCACTTCACCTAGAAGCCACTTTTCAATTAGATGGACAGTTGATATGTGCTTCTCCCTCTCCAGAATTAATAGAAGAACACATTGACCAAGTCATGTGGTCATTAAAGAATAAAGCTGTAAACAAACGACACTGTAGCACAACTGGGCCTAGATAAACGGCATTGGATATTTCAGATATATAGCTGTATGTATAATATGTATAGTATGTGAAATTCCTAATAAAATCTAAAGAACTGAGCACATCCAGATGGTTTCTGTCATCTCCACATTCCTTTTTGTAAACATTGAAAGGGTCCAGGGTTGCCTTAATGGGACGTTAACTAAAAACCACCTTATAGTCTAGACGGAATTGTCCCAAAAGTGAAAGTGAGGAGCATTTATGGGTACAAGTCAGGAACTGGCCTACTTTACTTATTTCAAGGGTGCTGAATCCCAAAAAATGGTTCCCAAGCGAAATTTTGAGTTTTTGACCTTCTCATTTGCATATCAATATGGCGGCCATTGGTCGTTGGACCATTTCCCCTTAGTTTTTTTGTAAGTAGGCAATCAAAGATGAGGAAATTAAGTTTCTGGATCTATAGTCTAGAGTCAGAGCAAGGATATAGTGGAGGCTCAGTGGCTTTTTTATGCAAAATACAAACTTTTGAGGTGAAATTAAGCATTATTTGTGTCATTTTATTAAGGCCGACATAAATATTCAATCAATATCACTTTTAAATGTTCCAGTTGGTATTTTGCATATATATATATATACATAAAAAAGGCACTGAGCCTCCACTATATCCTTGCTCTGACCCTAGACTATAGATCCAGAAACTTAATTTCCTCATCTTTGATTGCCAATTTACAAAAAAACTAAGGGGAAATGCTCCAATGACTGAGCAAGATGGGCAATTTGGTGGCCATTTGATACAAATGAGAAGGTCAAAAACTAAAAATTTCGCTTGGGAACCATTTTTTTTGGACTCAGCACCCTTGAGATATGTAAGGTAGGCCGGTTCCTGACTTGTACCCATAAATGCTCCTCACTTCTTATAGGAGGCCTTTATTCTGAAATCCGTCTAGACTATTAGGCAAAGAACTTGAAGCAATGTTTGAAATCCACACATACAGTAAATAACTCTCCTTAATATGCCAATATATAACATAATATATGTCAATATGCCAATAAGTAACCTAGCATTGGTGGCAACATGCAGCTTAAGCAGCACAATGGAAACTTTACCTGGAAAACCTCGTCATCGGAGATCCTGGTGCCGAACACGGTGATGCCATCGGTGCTGATGGAGCCGTGGTCGCTCCTGAGGAGAGGCTTGGTGATCTTCTTCTTACAGTCCACAATGATGGTGACCACCTTCTTCTCCACACTGATGGCCACACGATGCCACCTGGTCCAGGACACGACAGGGAAGGAAGGAAATAAAGAAACCGAGGTCAACCAGAATAAGTTTAAATAGATAGATAGATAGATATACTTTATTTATCCCAAGCTGGAAAATTACAGAAGTCACTGATTGTTATTGTTAGTGTGTGGCACACTTTAACCCTATAAAGCCTGAACCATGAAACAATTGCCAGAAAATTCTATTTATGTTTATTGAACCTGCTAACAAAAAACAACAACAACAAAAAATCAATATCAATTTGCATGTATGAATTCTAATTTGCATCATATTTGATACACCGGGTCTTTTCGTGCAACCTTAAAATATTTTTAACCAATTAAACTTTGACTTTCCTTTTAAAATTTTTCTCAAACATACAAAATATTTTTTTTTCCATATAAGACAACATCATACATCTGCTGATATGAAGTTTTCATGCCGCAATGATGGATCCACCAGTGGAACCTGCAAATTATTTTTTTCTTCAACACATGTATACATCAGGTTTTTCAAGAAGAAAAAAAAAGTCACACTGATGATTTAGAGGTCTCAAAAACTTGTGTATCAAATATGATACACTTGGCTTTATGGGGTTAAGCTACTCTAAGTGGAGATTGTGATAATCAGAGGATGATGTAAAATAAACTTCTTATTTTTTTAAGGACACTTAATTCTTTGGGAGGTGTGATTGTGGATGATTTTTGTGGTGGTTTATAACTTTCTAAGGACATTTTACCAGCACTTCTAATAGGATTATAATCTGCCGTCTCTTCTCTTCAACACATGTCAAAGAGAGGTACGATCTGATTCATTACGGAAGCAAATGCTCTAAGAAACATTAGACATTAGATGTAGGAGCCAATATTATGTTTAAGAAAGTTTAGATTTTTACCGTAGGTTTACAGTGTGTTTTATATTGGTTTATTGCCTTTCATTGTATGGTTGAAATTTACCACAGCACCTGAAGTAGGCGCTGCACATGCGCATTATTGTGAAAGACTTTGTAAAAAGGTAAAAGCGTGGATTAGCAGAGTGCTAATAGGTGCAGAGAAAAAAGGTTTTTTGACCGTCATTTCAGATGTTTCAGTTACTTCGCGATGTTTGTGGAAAACCAAGAGAAGCTTGGATTGACGTGTATTAATGGAATACCTGGATTATTCTGCAAAGATCAATAAACCAAGGAAACTCCGACCTGACTCCGGTGGTTTGTGAGTAATTAACCAATAAAGCCAAGTGTATCATATTAGATACAGTAATTTTTGAGACCTCTACATCATCAAAAACCTGATGTATACATGTGTTGAAGATAAACAAACTGAGCAACAAATTGCACAAAAATACCAGATGTAGCAAAAATGATATGCAGGTTCCACGAGTGGATCAGTCATTGCTGCATTAAAAAAACTTCATATCAGCAGATGTATGATATTGTGTTATATGGAAAAAATATGTATTTTGCATGTTTGAGGAAAAAGGAAAAGTTAAAAATGTTGTTGTTTGATGTTTTTGTTAGTTCAAGAAAAACAAACTGTGAGCAACAAATTGCACCAAAAAGACCTGATGTATCAAATATGATACAAATTAGAATTCACATATGCAATTTATTTATTTTTTTAAAATTCGTCAGCAAGTTAACCCATTGAAGCCTGGAAAGCGGATACGTCGTTTTGTAGTATTTGTATAAGCTCTCAAATACTTTTTGAATTTCATTTCTATCTGCTACAGAGGCTGAAAAATCTATTATTTAGTAGACGCGTTGACACTTCTGTTGAATTTCCAGAAAAACTTCAGGTTTTAGGGGCTTATTTTAAAATCGCCCAGAGGTTTTACAGGCAGTTTTAGGCGTCAATGGGTTAATAAGCACTCGGTTTTTAAAAAAAAAAAGAATTTTCTGGCAATTATTTCATGGTTCAGGCTTTGTAGGGTTAAGGAACAGTAACATACGAGGCGAGCCAGCTGTACCTGCCTTCTGCTAATAAATTGAGTGGCTTTAGAATTAAGATTTACGCTTTACGCCACTACATTAGAGTTATGTACGATATATTTCCCATAGATGCACGGGGTTAACTGGGGTCACACGTGAGTCTGACACCTCCTTCTCCTCTGGACCATTTGCCATTTTGCACTTAAGGGCTATTGCATACCAGGCAGCAGTGGACCACATTCTTGCCCCCACACTCTGGCCCTGTTTAACACGGGATTACACTCATTAAACTCCAAACTTAATCCTCCTTCTGGGTTACTCGGCATGACAGACATGGTGAACATTGTGGAAAGTGTGTGTCAGGATCCAGGAAGGCCTGCCTTGCCAGAGCAGGAGACACACAGTCAAAACATTGTTCTGAGGTGGAAGATGAGCCCTGGCACCACTACAGCTCCAGATGCCAATAAAAGAAGCATTTAGGTACAGATAAATATATGAATATTATATCATATTAACCCTATAAAGCCTGAACCATGAAATAATTGCCAGAAAATTCAATTTTTTTTTAAAACCGAGTGCTTATTCACTTGCTGACGAATTTTAAAAAATAAATAAATTGCATATGTGAATTCTAATTTGTATCATATTTGATACATCAGGTCTTTTTGTGCAATTTGTTGCTCACAGTTTGTTTTTCTTGAACTAACAAAAACATCAAACAACAACATTTTTAACTTTTCCTTTTTCCTCAAACATGCAAAATACATCTTTTTTCCATATAACACAACATCATACATCTGCTGATATGAAGTTTTTTTAATGCAGCAATGACTGATCCACTCGTGGAACCTGCATATCATTTTTGCTACATCTGGTATTTTTGTGCAATTTGTTGCTCAGTTTGTTTATCTTCAACACATGTATACATCAGGTTTTTGATGATGTAGAGGTCTCAAAAATTACTGTATCTAATATGATACACTTGGCTTTATAGGGTTAATACATCTTTATGGCAAATATCCAAAGAAGATAAATGTCAAATTCCTTTGAACACATCTAGATCATATATTTTTGCCTGTATTTGTTTATTATTTATTTTATTTTCTAATGTCATAGTTTATTTTTATACTTTTATATCTCTATTGTAGTTTGTGTCTGTGTCCACTTGACTTACTGAGATGATAGTTTTGTTGTTTATTTAACTCTTTGCCTTGCAGAATTTTGTTTTTGTTCTTTGTATTTTTGGGGGGAATGCATAGTGGAGATTCTCGATTAATCTTGTAATTATAGTATTGTGCAATAAAGTTTAAAAAAACAAACAAACAAACATCTAGATCATATGGACACATTCCAGGGCAGGAAATAGAGCTTAGAGGTAAATAAACGTGCAACACTCTCTGGGCTTAGAAGGATTACTTGTCACCTTATATGGCAGAAAAGCAAAGGTTGACTTCAATAGGTTTAAACAGTTCAAACTTCTAAAGTGCATTATGTTAAAAAGAAGAGTAACATTGTATATGGAATGTTTAAATGTGCATGTTTAAAGAGCTTAAATAAGATAAACTGGGGGTAAACAGTGTAACAGCTCAGTAGAAATCCTCCTATTCACCCTCCTTTCCTTTAAAAAAAAAGCATAATGCTCTTTTTCACCTCATCAATATCATCATTGTGCCTCTCTGTTCAAGCTTGGCACATGCTTCTTTGTAACAATGAACACATCTACAGGGATTGAGCTGCAGTCACTGAAGGTTTAGACAAGGCCTGGATCTGGAAGGCATCCAGACCAACAAGTGTTAAAAATCCTCTGTTCCTTAGACGCTGGGTCACAGAAACTACACTCAGGACAAAACAGCCCAATAAGACTACACTGTAAAAAAAACTGTTGTTTTTACAGTAAAATACCAGCAGCTGTGGTTGCCAGAACTTTACCGTAATAAATTCGGTGCAACTTTTTCTAATATTACGGTAAAATGATACTAGCTCTGTTGATTTCACATTTAAGATTGCCATTTTATTCCATATTTTACCGTAAAAAATAAAACGTTTTTCCATCAAAAGAAACGCTGTTTGTCATATGGCAGATATGATTGACAAGAAAATATTTTATAAATGCTGCATAGATTAAAGATTTTACCATTAAATATTACAGTATATTTCTGTTAGAGATATGGTGTTTCGTACATTTAACAGTGTGAAAATGTATTTTTACAAAAAATAAATGCTAAAAATTACAGTGATGGCTTGTAAATATGTTAGCATATTTTTTATATTCACTGTGCCAGTGTATTTTACAGTGAAGTAATGTATTTTTCCCCCCCAAAAAAAGGAAAAAATAGTGTTTTGGCTGATATATACATTTAGGGTGTTTCATTGTTACTGAAACTGAATTAACTCATTTATCATTTTACGGTCTTTTACTGTCATGGTTTAACAGTTTTTCACCGTAAAATCTACAGACATTTTTTACAGTGTAAGACAAAGCTGGCTGCTCTTCTCTTTGTTCCAGTTGTTGCTGACATGAGGCTTTTAAAGAATTAACCCAGCTTCCTCCTATCATGATAGATGTGGACACACTAGATCTCTCTTAAAGCCAATCTGGGGTCACAGAATGATGGTGACCGGGTTATGACTTCTTTCAAAAGCTCCAAAAACAAACCGTCCTCACACAGCGAGTTCAAAGCAGAGTGAACAAAAAACACTTTTATAACACTTTAAGTCACGATAAAAAAAACAAATTAAAATGATGCATTTTTCCCAGCAACATATCTGTTTATGTATTCCCCCTCGCCCTGCACACGGGCTCATGTCAGTTAAGCCGGAGCTCTGAGTGAGAGTTCTGGGATTTCAGATAATCAGGTTTATGCTAAAAGGTTTGGAGCCCTGTTTCTGGTTGGGTGAGGTAATCCAGGGGGGTAAAGAGGAAGTTTAGGCCTGCCCCCTTTCCCCCCTCTCTAAAATAACAGAGGCAGTGAGTTCATGGATGAGGTCAGGTTGCCCATAGCAGTCCCTGCTGTGCCCCAATAATCCAGTGTCTCCCTGTCTCTGACCTGTCTCTGTGCCCATAGACCCCCGATGAGAAGGATAATCCGGTCATGAGCACCTGTGGTGCAAAAATGGGAAGATCTGGGTTGTTTTCTTGCTTTTATCAAGAAGAACAAGTCGGAGGAAATTAAAAAAAAAATGTTTTTTTGAGCGTGATTTGGTGATTAAATAAGTTTTAAGATTATCAAAACACAACTGGAGTGACTTCACCTCAAATAAGAATGAACCTGGTCTCACAGGAATCCGTGGAATAGCCACGGAATCGCTCACATTTCCGTGAAACTGACACAGATTTGGCTACAATGCAAGTTAATGACATCATATCCCGTGGCTATTCCATGGATATTTGTTCCTATTGGTTTGTTCCAAGTCACGTGACTTTCAAGGTCCCGGCGGTCAGAACAAAAAACATGGCGGACAGTTCTCTCATTTTTAGTGAAAAAATCAATATTTTGACTTAGTTTCTGCATAAAAATGGATTTTGATCACATTTCTAGCGAGAAATATATGTTTTATTTTCTAAATATTCACTCAGTGAATGTACATAATCACTTTGTGGTGAAGATCTCGCCAGAAAAATATGAATATGTTTTGTTATATGTCATTAACTTGCATTGTAGCGAAATCCGTGTCAGTTTCACGGAAATTTGAGGGATTCCGTGGCTATTCCACGGATTTCTGTGAGACCAGGTTGATAAGAATACATGTCTATGCATGAGAAACCTCAAAATATTGAACTTTTCCAACTAATGTATTGAACAATCACATAATGAAATATATGATAAAATGAGAACACCACTAATAAGGAAAAATATGTCTCAGAAAAATATGTATCAGCCAATGCTAGCTAAACACTGGCACAGCCTGCATGGTTCGGTCAGTTTTGGTATGTTCTTTTTACTCTTCAGCATTTTTAACCAAGACCCTCAGTCACCTACAGCAACTGTAGTCTCCTCTCTGCATGCTGCAGGACCCTTTCCTTCTGAATCAGCTTCCAACCTGTTAGTCCGGCGGTTTAGGACCAGATTTGGGAAGAAAGGGGACACGTGGGACAAAAGCACCACATTTTTTCCACATGCTCTCTATCACTTTAGGTTTCAATTTTTGGTGGGAGCCACTTCATCAAGATTGCAGATCAGAGATGGCAGCCATATAAAGTCTATGAGAACCAATATATCTTCTAAGGCACTTAGAAGGTCAATCTTAGTGTCAAAATCTACATTTTCTGGGTCAAAGAATAATTTAAAGCTACTGATAATATCACTAGATGATCAAATAGATATGTTCATTTTGGCCATGTATTTACATAATTAATAGATTCCAAACATTTTCAGCTCAGGATTCTCTGCTGCAGCACTTGAAGCGAGTTGCCTACCAGTCTGGGTGAAAATGAACATTTCTATTTGATCAAATAATCATCTAGTGATATTCTCAACAGCTTTAAATGATTTCTTGACCCAGAAAATGTAGATTTTGACACCAAGATTGACCTTCTGAGTGGCTTGGAAGATGTATTGGTTCTCATAGACTTTATATGGGTGCCATCTCGGATCGGCCATCTTGATGAAGTGGCTCCTACCAAAAATTGAAACCTATGGTGATAGAGAGCACGTGGAAAAAATGTGGTGCTTTTGTCCAGCGTGTCCCCTTTATTTAGCTAAGCCGCCTGACTAGATGAAGGGTTTGTATGTGTGTGCATGAGTATGTCATTACGTGAGTGGATGTTTGAGATTTGACGTACTTTCCGTCAGCAAGGTTGAGAGAACGGAACAGAGGGTAGTCCTCTGGTGCTGGCTTGCCGGTCTGATCCTCAAACAGGAAGACGGGAGAACGTCCTAGTTCCACGCCCAGCTGCTGGACGCCCTGCTGGTTATAGACGGAGAGCAAGAAGGACTGGAGGCCCGACTTGGGACGCACGGTGGTCAGGATGGAGAAGTCCTCAGGAAAACTTCCTGCAGGTCCAAGAGGAGGAGAAGACAGGTGGATGAGTTAGAGTTATTGAAAAACCATACTATATACACTACTGGTCAAAAGTTTTAGAACACACCAACTTTTCCAGAATTTAATTGAAAATGATGCAGTTTAATGTCTCAGTGTACTCTGAAATTAATGCACATTTGCAACATTTAAAATTCTTTATTGAGCATGATAGTGTTTTGAAAGTAAAAAAAGATTCAAATCACATTTTATGTTGAACTAAAGGACTAAAAAAAGACACAAAATGACCAAAAAAAGACACAGAACAAAAAACATGGTGGACAGTTCTCTCATTTTTAGTGAAAAAAATCTATATTTTGACTTTGTTTCTGCATAAAAATGGGGTTTGATCACATTTCTAGCGAGAAATAAATGTTTTATTTTCTAAATATTCACTCAGTGAATGTACATAATCACTTTGTATGTTGGAATAGCCACGGGATATGACTGGCATTAACTTGCATTGTAGCCAAATCTGTGTCAGTTTCACGGAAATTTGAGTGATTCTGTGGCTATTCCACGGATTTTGAGTTAAGTGAAATCCGTGGCTATTTCACAGATTCCTGTGAGACCATGTTGCTCCAGTTATGCTATAGTATTATGCATCATCTAAACTGTGAGTCTAGTTCAAAGCTACAGAAATCAGATAAATCCAGTACTCTTTCAAATGTTATGCTCTTTGCATATTTGTCTAGATTTTTATCTTTTGATTCTATCTTATCGTTTTATTGAAAGAAAGAGCAGAATCCGTTATCAACAGACACCTTTGAACACACTAACAAGTCTACCAGTGTATACACAGTGATATAAAGAGTTTAGAGATTAGGAAGTGTCTCTTACCAGGGAACAGCTGCGTGGTGGGGGCACTGATCTGGATCTGCTTGGCGACTCTGTAAGCTGAGTCCGGCTCTGATGATCTTCGGTTTGTGCAAAGTCCTGATGTTTTTGTCACTCCTTCGGGGTAATTTTGAAATTCTAATACTTTTAACACATCCACTGGCTCTGCTGATCAGGGGAGCAGATAAAAACATCAGTTAGGATCTTGAATGAATGATGGATGACAACAGTAAACATTAAATGCAGACTATATTGCAGGGGGGGGGCAACCTTTACTAACTAAAGAGCCACTGTTGGCCAAAAAAAGAGAGAAAATCGCGGAATGGAGCCGCAAACCTTATATTGAGCCTAAAATGAAAATTAAACAGCCTAATAAGTCTAAATTAGCCTACCAACATTATTAATAGTCATCTTGAGCATTTATTAATATAATTTTGAAAACTAGTCTATCTCTGGGAACTCAAAACTAAACTCAAAGTTGGCAAAAACTTAAATGTTAAGGCGCCGGGCCGGAGACTTTCATAAGCTATGAAGCATATTTTAGTTGACTTAAATGTCAAAACTTTTTTAATATGCTGTAAAAAGGCTATACAATTTTACAATTGAGTAATACAAATAGTTTTTGGTCTACACCATTGATAAATGAACATTTTAATGTAAAAATATGTATATAATTTTTTTTGTCTCAGCCACGGGGAGGCCCCTGCAGGCGGCCTAAAGAGCCACATGAGGCTCTGGAGCCACGGGTTGGCCACCCCTGCTATATTGGCTTCATTTAGTTTCAGTTGGTTGATTAGATTTTCAAAGTTTTGAATCACGTGTATGTGTCCTGGTCCATTTCTGGTAAACATGACAGAGATACTGCATGATTCAGGCCAAAATAGACAAGGAGGATTATTATTATTATATATATATATTATTATATATTATTATAGTTCAGGCTGTGGAACAACATCCCATACCAGAACCACTCGCCATCAAAATGACACTAAGTATAATGGGCACAATATACCTGATCTATGATAAAATAGACCTTTTTAACTAGTTATGAAACCATCTCAATGTGATACTCTGTATGATGATAAGTATATTAGCTATTATTATACTTATTCCTAATGCCCTTCTTTGACGCAGACATTTTCCCAGGCAAAGTCTGGAAACAAGCAGTATGTTAAAGGGAAGCAGGAGATTTTTCTACAGAGAATATTATAATTTGTCATTATGCCAGATACTGGGGCAGGATCAGCAAATTAAAAAAGAAAAGAGTTCACTGAAAGACAAAGCAACAGTGATAGAGCACAGGCAGAAACACAGCCTTGGTTGGTCATAGGGCTGGGCGATATGGCCCTAAAAGAATATCTTGATATTTCAGGCTATTTTTGCGATAACGATATTCTTGACGATATTAGGAAATACTTAAAAAGATAGAAAATATGATTTTTTTTGTAGTTTGTATAAATAATTAAAATGTAGTTTGAAGTGCAAATCTCAAAAGTTGCCAAATACAAAAAAATTTACTTCATTACTTTACTTTTAATTTATTTTGACAGTCTTCTTGTAAATTCTGTGGTGGATTCTCTTAACACACTGTGCTCTTATTTTGAAAGCTGCATGTGTTTAGAGACAGGGAGTAAGTAGCTTCATCAAGAAGTAGGAACGTTGCCAATATCATGATATGCATTTTTTTTAACCATAAAAACGGATGGAGAGGACTGCAGGATTTGAAAGGCTCACTCGCTTCCAAAACAAATGTAAAGCCAGCGGTGCTCATGGAAACACTACCACTTTTGTCCACAAGGGCCACCAAACCAACACAAAAAGTTCTTAGCAGTTGCCTTAACTTACATTAAATATAATTTGACGATATATCTGTCATTGAACATGCCTAAATAGTGTCTTCCTGTGGCTCTACAGGCTCATCTGACAGGAAATGTCTCCTTCAAGACCAACCAAAGAGCAAAATGAACAAAGTGCCAACAGAGATCTGGTTCTATAACACCTGGATAGGTTTACCTGGATAAGAAGCCCTCTGGGTTTTACATTCTCTTCAATCTGATGCACTTAATATAAAGGAGCCTGTGTGGTGATGGTGCCCATAGAGACCCATGGGAAAGCTTTATCATTATGCCTCTTCATCCAAACACCCTTTCAGTATAAAACACAACATGATAAGGGAGAAACCAAAGTTCTGCAGGATACTGACCCTAAAATTACCTAAAATTCATGCAAAATGAAACTATAAAGCACTATTTACACCCCCCACTGTCTAACAGAGGTGGAAAGTAACTAAGTACATTTACTCAAGTACTGTACTTAAGTACAGTTTTGAGGAACTTGTACTTTACTTAAGTATTTCCATTTTATGATACTTTTTTACTTCTACTTCATTTCATTTTTAGGCAACTATTGTACTTTTTACTCCACTACATTTAGCTGCCAGCTTTAGTTACTTTAGTTACTTTTCAGGTCGAGATTTAACATAAAACATAATAGATTTAAAATTTGTACTAATTAAACCACACAAAAGTATATTAAGTAGTTAAAATGAGCCCTATGTTGACAACAGTAAATTCAAAGCTAACATAAATGCATCAAAAATAATAATACAATAATATATTTGGACAATCTGAGTGAGTCCATTATGCATTGCGAATACTTTTACTTTTGATACTTTAAGTCAGGGGTCTCAAACTCAAATTACCTGGGGGCCGCTGGAGGCAGTATCAAAATGACCAAAAAAATGACACAAAATTACAAAAAAATGACACAAAATGACAAAAAAAAATACACAGAATTACCATCACAAAAAAGACAGTGTGAAAAAAAGGACACAAAATGATCAAAAAAGACCCAAAATGACAAAAAAATACACAGAATTACCAAGACAGACACAAAATTATTTAAAAAAAAGACACAAAATGACCCAAAAGACACAAAATGACAGAAAAAAAACTAAATTACTTAAAAAAGAAACAAAATGACCAAAAAATAACACAAAACTACAAATAAAAAAGACAAAATTATTTTTAAAAAGACACAAAATTACCAAAAAAAAGTTATTATAGGGACCTTCCACACACAACACAGTAAAGTGCCATTCATATAAAACTCAGATTAAACTTCCATATCAAGGTGGGGGCCACAAAATATCATCACGAGGGCCGCAATTGGCGCGTGGGCCGCGAGTTTGAGACCCCTGCTTTAAGTACATTTTGATGCTGATACTTTTGTACTTTTACTTCAGTAAGTTTTGAATGCAGGACTTTTACTTGTAGTGGAGTCATTTCACAGTGTGGTATTAGTACTTTTACTGCAGTAAGGGATCTGAATACTTCTTCCACCACTGCTGTCTAACAATACAAACATACTGAACAATCTATGAGTTATGAGTGGGTATTATGAGTAAAGCCTCATACAGAAGCTTAAAATCCATATATTGAAATAAAAACAGGCGCTCACTTTAGTCCACAGAGCACAGCGATATCTGAGGAAACCAGGCAGTACAATGGCAGACTGTTAATGGAATAAGACTAATCTGTTTTGTGGGGTAAATAAGCATGCCAAGGTGTCTGAAAGCATCAGCGAGCCTTTCTGACGGCTCTAAAGCCACTGTTTGGGTTGGCATGTAAAGGTCAGATCACTCTGAAAGTTTCTTTAACTTCTTAATACAAGAGGATGTTAAGAAAAGAAAAACACTCTCTGGTCAACAGTCCATCTGTTGCAGGGTAAAAAAGCAAATCAAAAGCTTGTTTGATTCTTTAGAAAAAACATAAATCGATTCCTACTGAATATAAGTATATAATAAATATAATAAGGTGCTGCAAGAACTGCTCGTACAGATGATTTGTCAGATATTTTGTCAGATTTTTGCATATAATCTGCACTCTGCACATTCTCCACTTAATTTGCACTAAGTTGTATATAGTATATTATTATTATTATTTTGTATATTGTTAAATGTCTTTTCTTAGATTGTTTTTTATCTTATCTTAAAATTGTGTGATTTTCTGCGGCTGTAACAAAGAAATTTCCCCGCTGTGGGATTAATAAAGTCAAATCTAATCTAATCTAGATACGCAGATCTGATTGCATACTATCAGAACTATATCCTTCCATTGCTTTGAGCTCGTCCTTTTCAATTATTTTATTTTATGGAAGGCAAGCAACAGAACATCCTGAATGAATATGTTAAGCTTTCTTTGTCATTTTATCATGCTAAATGTATTTCACATCTTGTCTCTTTATCTACTAGCATCTTATATAACATCTGGGATGGAGCAGATACACATCATAAAGAAATCAATTCTTTTTTACAAAACTCTGAATTGTAGGTAGTCCAAAAAAGCAAATACAATATTGAATTTCGTTGTATTTCTGTGCAATGACAAATAAAATCTAATCTAATCTAATCTAATCTAATCAGGACTCGACCAGCAAGTCATTTTGCAAAAATCATCCACTTTTATTCTCTGAAACTGAAGGCGGAAATGGTCTGTCCCTGTAAAGGAAATGCATGTGTGGGATGATTAAAGAGCATCCTCAGCATCAACCATGTCAACAAAGAACATGGAGGAAACAAAGATAAGCTAAATGATATAAAAACATCAGATAGAATGTGAGGTTGAGAGCAAAATCAGCAAACTGTTCCTCCGTAGGAATGCAATCACGAAGGACAACAACCTTTTTTTGTGGCTTGTGAGGATGAACCAGCTACTTACTTTGGAGAGTGAACTGAGGACCTCATTGTGAGTTCCTGCAGAGCTGCTTTCAGTTCAAACCCCAGGACTCATGTGTTCCAGATGTGTCCGTTTGGCCAGGCTGCGACCCTCACACAGAGGTGCTGAGACAACGTCAATACTGGCCGATCCATTAAGGTGACCAATGAGTGTGCACAGGTTTTAAAATAGTGCATCTGATGAGCTGGTGTGAGTTTACCCTCAGGGCTGAACAAACAGGCCACATAGCTACTAGAACTCATGGAAGTAGCATGGAGGAAAGAACTTCCTGAGTCTGGAGAACAGAGAAGATTCTACACTGTAAAAAATGTAGATTTTACGGTGAAAAACTGCTAAACCATGACAGTAAAAGACCGTATAATGATCAACGGGTGAATTATATCAGCCAAAACAGTATTTTTTACAATTAAAAAAAAATAAAAATACATTACTCCACTGTAAAATACACTGGCACCATGTTCATGGCAAAAATATACTGTAATATATATATATATACACACAAGCTATCATTTTTGCATTTATTTTTTGTAAAAATACTTTTTCTCACTGTTAAATGTACTAAACACCATATCTCTAACAGAAATATACTGTAATATTTAATGGTAAAATCTTTAATTTATGCGGCATTTAGTATAAAGTATTTTCTGGTCGATTATATGGCAGAACAGCATTTATTTTATCATTATCACAATGGTAAAACTTTTTTTTTTTACGGTAAAATATGGAATAAAAGGGCAATCTTGAACGTGAAATCAACAGTGCTTTACCGTAATGTTACAAAAAGTTGCACCGCATTTATTACGGTAAAGTTCTGGCAACCACAGCTGCTGGTTTTTTTACCGTAAAAACAACAGTTTTTTTTTTTTTTACAGTGTAGCCAAGCCTAACTTCAGACAAGCCAGCCTCTGTTGCTCAGTTATTGGATCATCTGAACATCTTTATGCAAATTGCAGAAGCATGCAGGGAAGGGAGGAGCAGTATGACACATCACCATAAGACATAAATTGCCTAATTTGATATCATCCCCATCATGTTCACAGGTTTAAATCCATGTAAACACACTGTTCCAAGAGATAATAGATCACCTGTCGTAGGACAGACGCCAAAAAAGTCTCAGCTCATCTTTTATCTCATCGTATTTACAACATCCTACAGTAAAACAGCCTCCTTTTGAGTCATTTTCAGCCCTCACATCTTTACAGAAAGGTGGAATTGGCTGATAAACAGAGGGGGACCTTTTCACCTGCAGCTCCCTGAGACTCTAATAATATCTTCAGCCAGAATGTCTCTCTATATGTCCCCCCTCCCCTCCCACTCTCCCTCTCTCCCTCCTTCAACTTCCACCATGCTGCCGGCTAAAACAAGACAGCTTTATGCTGGTGTCATTCCAAAAAAACTGCACAAGTTTTTCAAAGCACCCCCCTTGCTTTTCCTCTCATTAATTAACCTGTATGCCTCCATGTGAATATCAGGACGTGTTATTTCATAATGCCAACAGGTCATGTTAGAGAAAAAGAGATCCATTTCAGAATTTCAAGAAGTTTCAATTTGCATTTATAGCACAATTTCAAGCTGTGGCTTTGTTTGTGAGAAGAAAGAAAAGCTCGTCTTCAAATGATTCAGCAATGATTTTTAATATGTGACAGCTCCACAGGACAAAGGTCCAGCAAGAAGCTGATTAGCTGATGTTCCCGGTGCAGCACATTAGGGAGAGGACTGTGAAAATGCTAGCTTTGTCTGCTGGAATGCACATGCCTGCGCCCCGGGGGCTGAGAAAACGTGTCTGTACACTGCTAGATGAAGAGGGCACCCTGCAGAAACAGCTCTGACTGACTGACTGAGACCCTGAACACTGAGCCTGCAGCACAATGCTTACGATTCAAAAAAAGAGGCAGAGAGAGGCTGATGTGGTTGGAAAGGTGAGATTTTCACTCTGAAGTTAAATTACAGTCAGCAGGAAACAAATGACTGTACAATAAGAACAGTAACATGTTGGTAAATGTATAAAAAGATAGGCTACAACAATTGCTTTTTGCAATGTAAAATAAAATCACACTGCATAAACTCAAATGTGTGATTTCTTGATTTAACTTTACTAATTATTTGGCCATGGCTGATTAACCTATAGCATAAGCTACTTGAGCTCAATTTAAAACGATTTTCCACTCCTAAAAATAGTCATTATGGAGATAAAAATGAATCTGAATGCAACAATAAATCCTAAAATATTGTCTATTGAGGTGTGAGGCCTGTGTAATCCTAAACCCTGTGACTTGAGGCCATTATGGCTGCAGGCTATAGGCCCGTATGCAGGCCTGCTGCTCTTTGAAGGTTCTGCTGAAATCATAGGGAAGTGCAACAAGGACCATCATCAAATAACTGCTCAGTACTTAGAGGGGAAGCATTCCCACCACTCACACACACACACAACACACAGCCTTGTCCTGCAGCCGACAAAACATCTAAGTGCAAAGTTGAGGGTTAGAGCTGGGCACCGGGGGGGTTTGGGCTTCAGTGAGGACCAGGGCAGTGTGGAGATAGGGTGAACCTGCCTGACCACTACCTGCAGACCCAGAGGGGCTCTGCACTGACAGCTCTGAGACCCACTGAGACCTCTCAGTACTTCACTAGTACATATAAACCAGCACTAATTCACCAGCACTTATTGATGCACTAATAGCTCTTATTGCACTAGACCTTGATTGTGTAATTGTTTTACTCTTCCTGTAAGTCTCTTTGGATAAAAGCGTCTGCTAAATGACTAAATGTAAATGTAACTAATGCCTATAACACAACATCCTTATATCTGAAAAATGCATATGTATTGTATATGTATTGTGTTATGTATTTATTGTTTGTGCAGCACTTTGGAAACCTTGTGTTTGCTAAAATTGTGCTATATAAATAAAGGGGATTGGATTGGATTGGATATGTTGTCTATCATCTATCTTGGATAGTACAGATAGTACAGATAGTATAATCAGGCCTACAGTACTACACACTATCAGACTAACCAATATCCCATCAGACTGAAATGAAATATAAGACTATATGTAAATATGATCATTAGAAGTATGTTATCAATGTCCAGTGTCCTCTGTGTGAGGGAGTCCACCCTGCTAACCGTGTCCACATCCACCGAGCGGACCACAGCTGAAACAAAGAGCTTTCTTTCAGCCTAAGTGAATGTTAAAAGCAGGCAGGGAGCGCTGCTGCTGTTCTCCTGCTCTCTGTGAGCACATACCACCAGCGGCTTAGGATGAATTTAATTGGGCGAGGTGTTTCATCTCCTGAGCCGACGCTTTCCATTCATGCGTAAAAGTAGCCCACGGACGGTAAACTGTGTGATAATGAATATAGTGTTTTGGCCAACAAAATATTTGCACCTCAAGAAATTTACCCCTGAGAGCATGTACTGCAGAAACTGTCTGTCAGTGTTTAACTGTGCACTTTTCTGCAGAAGAGAGCAGTTTTACTGTATTGTTTGGTGCCCATACAGGTAAATGGGGCAATCTCACTTCAATGTAAATAATCTAAAACAAATGTACAGTTTACTGCTAAACTAACATGACGGCGCTGTGTGCAGGTAAATCTGCTAATCCCTCAATCTCCATCATCAGTTACCGAGTTCTCCAGTCGCAGCTTTTTCTCACTTTTGGGCCAGATAAAGTTGATAAAGGACGTTTTATTCCTAATAATCTTACCTGCTGTGACACTGGTCGCCTGTAGAACCAGGGTTAAAGTGATGAATGCGGTTACAGTGGAATCCATAAACCACCTTTTCGTTTTCCACCTTGTGGACCACCTTTGCATCTCCATGGTCGGGCGCCCACAGTTGAATAAAATTTCTCAGCGACTTCAGGTGATTTTTACAGACGTCCCTTCCACAAGTCCAAATGATGATGGAAACTGTCCTACAAAAGAGCCATAAGTGAAAAGTTTCAGCCTCTTCTCTCAGCCACTACGAGGCCCCCGGTCCTCCTTTCCAGTGCCCAGCCTTCACACTGAAGGTAGTCGGGCTTTAACCAAAACGCACAAAGTGCAGTCGCTACACTTGGTGCGTCCACGGACAGGAGGGCTGGGCGAGCTCCACAAACCGGAGCCACGATTACAGGGAAATGACAAGGGAGCCAGCCCCCGATTAGCAAATCACGGGGCTGGAAATTCTCCTTCGGGTCCTCCCATTAGCTCTGTAATGCGCCCCCAAGTCTCTGCACAGAGGGCTGAGGAGAAGGAAATCAAACCGTGACAAAGTTGGAAACGACTTCTGCATGATGAAATGACAGAATGATGCATGCATGCAGGGTGTTTCTGTGATAATACCCTAGCTCCTCTAATCTTACACCAGCTGAGATCCTAACTGCTGTTATCTGCAGCATAAATACTGTATTTACTATGAGAATGAGACACGGTTTCAAACCTACTCTTCCTCTGGTCACTAAAACATAAACCACTTGATTGAGAAATCATTTTTACCCTTACAAATTAAAAAAGTAACCATATACTACACATATAGAAAACCACAACCTCAGTATTCATTGTTTATCTATCACTATTCCGAGCACTAATATAAAAAAAAAAATTCAGCTAGATAATGCCCAGAAAGAGAATACACTACCGGTCAGAAGTTTTAGAACAGCCCAATTTTTCCAGTTTTTTATTGAAATTCAAGCAGTTCAAGTCAAATGAACAGCTTGAAAGGGTCCAAAGGTAAGTGGTGAACTGCCAGAGGTAAATAAAAAAAGGTAAGCTTAACCAAAACTGAAAGATAATGTACATTTCAGAATTATACAAGTAGGCCTTTTTCAGGGAACAAGAAATGGGTTAACAACTTAACTCTATGGAGTCTTGGGCTATTTTGTCCATTTTTGAATTCTTTTCATGTCTTTGTAAGTCATTTTGTGTCTTTTTTGGTCATTTTGTGTCTTTTTTTGGTCATTTTGTGTCTTTTTTCAGTCCTTTAGTCCAACATAAAATGTGATTTTGAATCTTTTTTTTACTTTCAAAACACTATCATGCTCAATAAAGAATTTTAAATGTTGCAAATGTGCATTAATTTCAGAGTACACTGAGACATTAAACTGCATCATTTTCAATTAAATTCTGGAAAAGTTGGTGTGTTCTAAAACTTTTGACCAGTAGTGTAAATTAGAAAAATAAGAGTTTCGATCATGCAGGGTCTCATGAATGGATTGGTAGAGAAACATAAGGAATGCAGATGCTTCATTCAGAGCATGAGGGATCACTCAGTGTCTTGAGTTTAAACACGAGGCCAAAACAGCCTTCACGTTCACCAGGGACCACATGTGTCAAGGATAAAGAGGCACAAAAACATGCATATATCACATGACATCATATTTACCAGCATACAGACCGTTTTGTAGAAACAAATGCTTATTGCTATATGCTTAAATGCTTACAAAAGTGGCCTACATTTGCAGCTTGGTGGCGCCCTGGTGGCTTCAGGTCCCTACAAACATGCAGTCTGTATATCAGGGGTCACCAACTACATTTGTCGGAGGGCCAAAATTTTACTGGACAGTCACCCTGGGGGCCGGACCCTCAAATAAAATGAAATAAAAAACAAATTTTGGCATAACATTATTATTTAATCTTTATTTATTGTTCATATTTTTTCATGTCATTACAAAACTGAAGGCATTTTTAGCCTTAATGAGTCACGTTTTATTTGATGTGCATCATTATTTGTGAGCTGTTCTGTTCTGATACCATGCTATTTTAAGTTATGCCAGTTGGTTTTCCTTTTTTTTCTGTACTGAGAAGTCTAGTCTGAAGCTTGTTGTTGAGACTTTGAAATAAAAACCAACCATGTTACGTAATGGCATGAGGAAAAGTTACGTTAAAAAAACCCCAAACGAAAACAAGTACTGTGTGAAACAATAAATGTTAATTTAAATAGAGTCATATATGGTGGGGATTACTGATTAGAGTCTCAGTTGTCGTTGCTGTTTTCAGTTGTTTTAATAGTGCGGACCACATGATATTTTCTCCTTGATTTACAATTTTGAAATCCAGTCACGGGCCGGATTGGACAGTTCGGCGGGCCGGATTCGGCCCGCGGGCCGCCAGTTGATGATCACTGCTGTATATAGTAAGAGACACCCTTGTCATTGAGATATTGCACAATACCACAATGACTATTTACAGGTAGGCTACATGTGATAAATGAATTATAAGAGAGCTCTAAACATTGCCACAGCTGTGTATTATGGCAGCAGTTTCAATGCTGTTGGATTATGAAGAGGCAGTTACATAAATGCTGCAACACGGGCATTTCTATATCTATTGATGGCTAAATGTGCAAGTGGAAGAGACTTGTGCAGGTCCATGAAACAGAATCAATGCCACTTTATAAAACTAATAAGAATGGGTACACTGCAAAAAAGCCAACTTGTATTTTTTGGCCTAAAACAGTGATTTAAGTTGGTTTAACTTGGAAATATAAATTATTGACATTTAGGGCAATAATGTAAGTTAGCACAACAAAGGAAGCCAGTTGTCTGCTCAAAAACAAGTTGGTGAGTTGTTGTTACTTATATCTTTAAGTTGGGGTTACAACAAGGGACAATAGTTCTGATAACTCTTATTTCTTTGTTGGGAAATTCGGTCATTAGCGAAAGCTAGCGGCTAACTGATGCTAGCGGCTAACTGATGCTAGCGGCTAACTGATGCTAGCGGCGCTGCTTGTTACAGCTACAAGAGTAGCCATTAGCGCATCAATGCTAACTCAAAATTGTGGTCACAACATTAGCTGACATTTCATAGCGGCGTTACAATCGTGCCAGAGAAATTCAGAGTTGAGCAAACTCAAAAACAAAACTTAAAATATTTAGTTGAATTGTCCAACTTAAAATTTTATCGAAGTTTGTTGCCTTGAAATTTTGAGTACACCAAACTTTTCTTTTTTTTGCAGTGTACGTCAATTGAACAACTATAGCAGATTTAGGACCACAAAAGGCAATGATTTTTTTTTAAATAATGCTTTTATCCCTCTATCTAGTTGAGTTTCAGAGACTTGTAGAATTTACTACCTGGTGCACTGAAGCTGCTTCAGGTGACTCTTGGTGGTCTGAAAAATTTGCTTAGACACTTTATGTTGGTTTGTCAATTATTTATGCACTCTATGCACTGAAGCGATATCAATAATGTGTAAAATTGCAGATCCTCCCTTAATAAAGTTTTTGTAAAAACATTATAAAAAATCATACAGAAACATTTTATTTTATCCCCCTTTTGACTTGTACCATGTCATTGCATTTAAAAGCCAAATAAATAAAGTTTCCACATCACTGAATTGGTCTACAGGTTCACTCTGCCTCTGAGAGCTACACCTCCGGTCAAAAGTTTTAGAACACCCCAATTTTTCCAGTTTTTTATTGAAATTCAAGCAGTTCAAGTCAAATGAACAGCTTGAAAGGGTCCAAAGGTAAGTGGTGAACTGCCAGAGGTAAATAAAAAAAGGTAAGCTTAACCAAAACTGGAAAATAATGTACATTTCAGAATTATACAAGTAGGCCTTTTTCAGGGAACAAGAAATGGGTTAACAACTTAACTCTATGGAGTCTTGGGCTATTTTGTCCATTTTTGAATTCTTTTCATGTCTTTGAAAGTCATTTTGTGTCTTTTTTTGGTCATTTTGTGTCTTTTTTGTCATTTTGTGTCTTTTTTTAGTCATTTTGTGTCTTTTTTGTCATTTTGTGTCTTTTTTTAGTCATTTTGTGTCTTTAGGTGTCTTTTTTTTGTCATTTTGTGTCTTTTTTTTAGTCCTTTAGTCCAACATAAAATGTGATTTTGAATCTTTTTTTTACTTTCAAAACACTATCATGCTCAATAAAGAATTTGAAATGTTGCAAATGTGCATTAATTTCAGAGTACACTGAGACATTAAACTGCATCATTTTCAATTAAATTCTGGAAAAGTTGGTGTGTTCTAAAACTTTTGACCAGTAGTGTACATTAACTGTAGAAAAACTGTAACCACCTGCCAACAATGAGATTACTCCACTTGTTCCCTCCGGTTTCCTCCATTACAAGTTTTGTGCAAATGATGAATAATCTGAAACAAGACACAATAAGGCAAGTTTACCCAAACACACTTTTGGACAACTGTAAAAAGTGATTGCTGGGGGATGAAGGATTCCAAGGTTTTTCATCTAATGGCCTTTCAGAAACAGAGGTCAATCCAAGAGACAGTCAGCTCCTTGTATCTCTTGGCTCCCTGCAGTGAAGGCATGGATCCTGACCAGGCTCTGTCTGTCAGCCAGCTCGTCCTTCCCAGCCAGGCAGACTCAGCCTGTTTCCTGCCAAACCGTATCAGATGCCCCTTCTGGATGGCCAGTGGCAAAAAGCAGAGCCATTTATCTGGGATGAATTGGTGTCTGGGCAGAGAAGGTTTCATGATACAACTCATCTTCTCATGGTTCAAAAAACAGGGGCACTCATTCCCAAAGTGGGCTCCAGTCAAGTTTTTTTTTGGCTCTTGTGGAGGTTTAAGTACACCGCAAAAAAAAAAAAGAAAAGTTGGGTGAACTCAAAATTTCAAGGCAACAAACTTCGATAAAATTTCAAGTTGGACAATTAAACTAAATATTTTAAGTTTTGTTTTTGAGTTTGCTCAACTTAACTCAATCAGATTTTTATCAACTCAATTGTAAGTTGTACTAACTTATAATTTTACATTTTAATAACTTTTAATTCTTACTTCTGCTAACTTCTGCAATGTGCTGAATTGGCACGATTGTAACGCCGCTATGAAATGTCAATTTTGAGTTAGCATTGATACGCTAATGGCTACTCATGTAGCTGTAACAAGCAGCGCCGCTAGCATCAGTTAGCCGCTAGCATCAGTTAGCCGCTAGCTTTCGCTAATGACCGAATTTCACCGCTTTCCCGCATTTCCCAACAAAGAAATAAGAGTTATCAGAACTATTGTCCCTTGTTGTGAACCCCAACTTAAAGATATTAGTAACAACAACTCACCAACTTGTTTTTGAGCAGACAACTGGCTTCCTTTGTTGTGCTAACTTACATTATTGCCCTAAATGTCGGTAATTTATATTTCCAAGTTTTACCAACTTAAATCACTGTTTTAGGCCAAAAAATACAAGTTGGCTTTTTTGCAGTGTAAGTCCCACGTAAAATATCTTTATGTTTGGGTTCACAGGAAATTATTCCAATTAAAGATCACAGAACTTCTTTGCTTTAACGTTACATTACATGTCATTTAGCAGACGCTTTTGTCCAAAGCGACTTACAATAAGTGACATTGCTTTAACTTTACTGGTTAATTATTTACCATCATCTCCTATGCACCTATTAATAAAATAATTGATGGCCTGTGCTTCAGACAGTCAGGTGCACACTACAAAGGAGATATTAGTAATGGGTGATGCACGTTAAAGATGGTGCGCTGCCACAGCAGATGGTAGCCTCAGGGATAGCGATGTGTGCATATCATTTGATGTTTGCTCCTTTGATTTCCTGTAGGATGGGGAAAATCTGGACAATGATCAAGTCACATTCCCCCATCAGACAAAAAAATGCTACCAGTACACTGGACAATGAGTAAACCATTACTCCTCTGTGAAAGGTGCACTAGTGTGACCAGCAGAGGAACAATATTATACAGTGAAATAAAAGCTTTCAGGTACGTTGTGTTGTGATTTACCTGAGTACACTGCAAAAAAAGCCAACTTGTATTTTTTGGCCTAAAACAGTGATTTAATTTGGTAAAAAAAGCACTTTGAGTTGCATTTATATGTATGAAAAGCGCTATATAAATAAAGTTTGATTGATTGATTGATAAAACTTGGAAATATAAATGACATTTAGGGCAATAATGTAAGTTAGCACAACAAAGGAAGCCAGTTGTCTGCTCAAAAACAAGTTGGTGAGTTGTTGTTACTTATATCTTTAAGTTGGGGTTAACTAATGCTAGCGGCTAACTAATTCTAGCGGCTAACTGAAGCTAACGGCTAACTGATGCTAGCGGCTAACTGATGCTTGCAGCGCTGCTTGTTACAGCTACAAGAGTAGCCATTAGCGTATCAATGCTAACTCAAAATTGTGGTCACAACATTAGCTGACATTTCATAGCGGCGTTACAATCGTGCCAGAGAAATTCAGAGTTGAGCAAACTCAAAAACAAAACTTAAAATATTTAGTTTAACTGTCCAACTTAAAATTTTATCGAAGTTTGTTGTCTTGAAATTTTGAGTTCACCCAACTTTTTTTTTTTTGCAGTGTAGATAAAGTAGCAGCAGCAGTTAAAGCTTTAATGCTTGTAGCTGTAACAACATTTGCCTCAGTGTCATATAATAATAATAAATACAAATATAATAATACAAAATGATAGGGTTGTATGGATACACAATATAGATAAGCATGACCAAGGATTGACGTACAATACAAAGTATCACAGTAATTTACTGTAAAAAGGACATTTTGACTCACTAAACTAAACTATTTTAATATAAGAAGTTATGTGATAACAGAATATCAGCTTTGTGGCAATCAATCAGGTTTGAACAGTTGATTTGTATTAATTTGCAGCTATTTATAATGTCAAATCTGTGTCTAAAACATATAGTCCGTCTCAAATATTCTCCCACGATAACTGCCAGCATGTGCATGTAATTGTTATCAGCTGCAACAATAATGACAATCAGCCTTTGTCCAAAATTGTTACCGTCTCCACTAATGAGATGGCTCTAAAACCAACAAATAACTAAGCCAACTAACTGCTACCAGACAAGCGATGAATAATCTCTGTGGCCATGCAGTCTACTCACTTACTGCTGCAGGAGTTACAGTTAGATGTTCTCTTACAGTAATAGTACAGTACACTACCGGTCAAAAGTTTTAGAACACCCCAATTTTTCCATCTTTTATTGAAATTCAAGCAGTTCAAGTCAAATGAACAGCTTGAAAGGGTCCAAAGGTAAGTGGTGAACTGCCAGAGGTAAATAAAAAAAGGTAAGCTTAACCAAAACTGGAAAATAATGTACATTTCAGAATTATACAAGTAGGCCTTTTTCAGGGAACAAGAAATGGGTTAACAACTTAACTCTATGGAGTCTTGGGCTATTTTGTCCATTTTTGAATTCTTTTCATGTCTTTGTAAGTCATTTTGTGTCTTTTTTTAGTCATTTTGTGTCATTTTTTGGTCATTTTGTGTCTTTTTTTAGTCATTTTGTGTCTTTTTTTGGGTCATTTTGCATCTTTTTTTGGTCATTTTGTTCCCTTTTTTTGGTCATTTTGTGTCTTTTTTGGTCATTTTGTGTCTTTTTTTTGTCATTTTGTTTCTTTTTTTAGTCATTTTGTGTCTTTTGGTGTCTTTTTTTGTCATTTTGTGTCTTTTTTGGTCGTTTTGTGTCTTTTTTTAGTCATTTTGTCTTTTTTTTGTCATTTTGTGTCTTTTTTTTTGGTAATTTTGTGTCTTTTTTGTCATTTTGTGTCTTTTTTTGTCATTTTGTGTCTTTTTTTGGTCATTTTGTGTCTTTTTTTAGTCATTTTGTGTCTTTTGGTGTCTTTTTTTAGTCATTTTGTGTCTTTGTTTAGTCATTTTGTGTCTTTTGGTGTCTTTTTTTAGTCATTTTGTGTCTTTTTTTGGTCATTTTGTTTCTTTATGTGTCTTTTTTGTCATTTTGTGTCTTTTTTTGGTCTTTTGTGTCTTTTTTTAGTCATTTTGTGTCTTTATGTGTCTTTTTTGTCATTTTGTGTCTTTTTTGTCATTTTGTGTCTTTTTTTGGTCTTTTGTGTCTTTTTTTTTAGTGATTTTGTGTCTTTTGGTGTCTTTTTTTGGTCATTTTGTGTCTTTTTTTAGTCCTTTAGTTCAACGTAAAATGTGGTTTTGAATCTTTTTTTTATTTTCAAAACACTATCATGCTCAATAAAGAATTTTAAATGTTGCAAATGTGCATTAATTTCAGAGCAGACTGAGACATTAAACTGCATCATTTTCAATTAAATTCTGGAAAAGTTGGTGTGTTATAAAACTTTTGACCAGTAGTGTATTTTGGACCTCAAAATGCCCAAATTGGACTTTTCTTGGCCCTGATATGTGATGTTATGTAGATGTACCTGGATGAGTGGCACACCTGACTCTTGCTGTGCGTCTATATAAGAAAACAAGATGACGTGCAAATGCAAACTGTGTAAGATTTAGTTCACACTATGTCAAACACGAGATCTCCTAATTAAACAACAGAATATGGTGGTGGTCCATGCCTGCCCAAACAGCACAAATGTATAAGCATTTTCTGATATGACGCCACAGTTCCACAGGATGATATTGCTATTTCAACAATAAAACTATTCTCTGATTTTTCACAACTATGGTTAGTTTGGTGAGTTTAAGGTACAAATCAAGGTTATAATAGTTTTGGATTTTTCATTAGTTTTAGTTTTAATTTCGTTGTGAATTTTTGTTTTCAAATTCAGTTAGTTTTTAGAGTGAGTTTTCTAGTTTTAGTTTAGTTTTTATTTTTTGAAAATGCTTAGTTTTAGTTTAGTTTTTATTAGTTTTAGTGTTAGTTTTAGTTTTTTTGTAATGGGCTATGTGTTGGGTGCCAGATTCAAAGAGGTCATAATAAATGTTTCCTTTATTTCCTTTGGTTTATCATCTCAGCGCCAATAAGGTTATTAACTCTTACAGTTCTGGGTGTTTTGTATTTTGGTTCTAGTGTAAACATCCCAGTCTCAGTAAACATATTCACCATGTGTTGCATGTTCAAATAGAAACACTGAATTATGAATGAAAAAAGTTGACAAAAACAAAAACTAAGGACATTTTCACTATAATTTTAGTTAGTTTTAGTTAGTTTTGTAACCACACAATACAGTTTCAGTTAGTTATCGTTTTTTTTAAAAACTCTAGTTTTTATTTTTATTTCAGTTAACGAAAATGTTTTTTCAATTCTAGTTTTCATTATTTTGTTAGTTTTCGTTAACTATAATAACCTTGGTACAAATCCAACTTGCTTAGGTTTAGGCTTTACAGTTAATAGCTGTTGCAACTCCATGTAGCTTTCTTATTGGATGAAAACCAAAGGAAAGCAACTTTCACTGAGGAATGCAAAACTTCAAACAGAGGAGTTTAATGCCTGTTTTGACAGTTATCGCTGCCCAAGTATACATATACATTCAGCAATGAAATCAGGTAAATACCAATCAAGGGCCTATAGGAGCAGCCATACAATATGCTTCACTGTTCAATATCCTAAACATAACATCCTGAGAACTAGTCAAATGAGAAGTTGAATTAATGAATGGGTCAGACGGCATAATATTTATTTAACAGATGGATAACTTAAATTGTGACTTGTTGAAAGTATGTTGTGTGTTTGTGTCCTGGAGGTGAGATCAGCATCATTAGCATTAGCATATTGCAAAACATTCTCAAAACCAGTAAAACAACCAGTCAAGAAATGTTAACTTGGCAAGCCACTGTAGCTTTTTGGTAAATCACTAAAGTTGGGGCAAAATGCAAATCACAAGTTAGGATCCTAAACAGCAATTAGTTAGAGAGTTACAGTATTTCTGGTGAGAGGCAGACACTGCAAAAAAGCCAGCTTGTATTTTTTGGCCTAAAACAGTGATTTAAGTTGGTAAAACTTGGAAATATAAATTATTGACATTTAGGGCAATAATGTAAGTTAGCACAACAAAGGAAGCCAGTTGTCTGCTCAAAAACAAGTTGGTGAGTTGTTGTTACTTATATCTTTAAGTTGGGGTTCACAACAAGGGACAATAGTTCTGATAACTCTTATTTCTTTGTTGGGAAATGCGGGAAAGCGGCGAAATTCATTAGCGAAAGCTAGCGGCTAACTGATGCTAGCGGCTAACTGATGCTAGCGGCGCTGCTTGTTACATCAACTAGCCATTAGCGTATCAATGCTAACTCAACATTGTGGTCGAAACATTAGCTGACAGTTATTACAATGTAAAATTATAAGTTAGTACAACTTATAGTTGAGTTTACAAAAATCTGAATTCAGAGTAAAATATTTAGTTTAATTGTCCAACTTAAAATTTTATCGAAGTTTGTTGCCTTGAAATTTTGAGTTCACCCAACTTTTCTTTTTTTGCAGTGTTCTAAAACACATGATCTAAGGACGTCAGTGGCATTTTTTACAAAAAACACTCTTTGGACTTCAGACTTGGTTTCAGAATCTGATATTTATATATATCTAAATCTATCCTGTTAAGACACATTTAATGAGCACTGTATAAATGTTGAAATGGGAATTATTCTTTTACTTGCCGTGAGTTTTTACCTGACATGGTATCGAAACACAAGCACTTTTCACAGGCACACTCAAGCCAACCAGCCACTGTCTGTCCCTGTTTACACACTCACAGAGTATAAAGAGCTCTTTCTCCACTCACTCCAGCCCTCTGGCTAACACAAGCTAGAAAAAGCTCCCTCACTTTACTAACATTATTTTTGGCTACCACAGTATGTTTTATAAGAATAAATATGCTTCATAATCTTGTATCTATTGGTAAGTTTAGTCATCATGGGACTAAATGCTTTTATTAGAAGCCTAAACAGATTGAGGGTAATTTGAGGTATTCTGTGGAAAGCCAGGGCTTCATTTGTTCATTTGAAGGTTTCTATGCCATGGGTTTTGGCATTTTTGGGATATATTTTTGTCTCTTAGTTGTCATTAAAGCATCCTGACCGTGACAACCATGTATTTTCAATGAAGTTTTGCCATGTAGCACCAGAATGAACATTTGGCCCAAGATATAGGACAGTTACACTACCGGTCAAAAGTTTTAGAACACCCCAATTTTTCCATTTTTTTATTGAAATTCAAGCAGTTCAAGTCAAATGAACAGCTTGAAAGGGTCCAAAGGTAAGTGGTGAACTGCCAGAGGTAAATAAAAAAAGGTAAGCTTAACCAAAACTGGAAAATAATGTACATTTCAGAATTATACAAGTAGGCCTTTTTCAGGGAACAAGAAATGGGTTAACAACTTAACTCTATGGAGTCTTGGGCTATTTTGTCCATTTTTGAATTCTTTTCATGTCTTTGTAAGTCATTTTGTGTCTTTTTATGGTCATTTTGTGTCTTTTTTTAGTCATTTTGTGCCTTTTGGTGTCTTTTTTGTCATTTTGTGTCTTTTAGTGGTCATTTTGTTTTTTTTTAGTTATTTTGTGTCTTTTGGTGTCTTTTTTGTCTTTTTTTGGGGGTTTTTTGGTCATTTTGTGTCTTTTTTTAGTCATTTTGTGTCTTTTTTTAGTCATTTTGTGTCTTTTGGTGTCTTTTTTGGTCATTTTGTGTCTTTTTTTGGTCATTTTGTGTCTTTGTGTCTTTTTTGTCATTTTGTGTCTTTTTTTGGTCATTTTGTGTCTTTTTTAGTCATTTTGTGTCTTTTAGTGTCCTTTTTGTCATTTTGTGTCTTTTGGTGTCTTTTTTGTCATTTTGTGTCTTTTTAGTCATTTTGTGTCTTTTTTTAGTCCTTTAGTCCAACATAAAATGTGATTTTAAATCTTTTTTTTACTTTCAAAACACTATCATGCTCAATAAAGAATTTTAAATGTTGCAAATGTGCATTAATTTCAGAGTACACTGAGACATTAAACTGCATCATTTTCAATTAAATTCTGGAAAAGTTGGTGTGTTCTAAAACTTTTGACCAGTAGTGTATATGTAGATGGAGATTAATATGACGAGAAGACCTATGCATCATATGCAGAATAGCATGATTGTAGTGACTTGTGAAGTCATTCTTAATTTACGATGGCATTTTTATTTCTCTGTTACGCATCATACAGCAGTTTGAGAAAACAGAGTGTGTACTGTTTTTGCTTCAGATGGTATTTTCTTTCATTTAATAATTATATTACAAAAATGTCGATAGTATCTAATACATTCTTTAATATTAGATAGTATTACAGTATTTATTAGTTATTGCCAAACTGTTACAACTGCATATCAATTAAATCAATGTATGATTTATTGTATTTGTATGATTGTAAAGGCTGTGCTCTAAAACAGCTATTCTCAACCCCAGTTGGGGTCGGGACCCCAATTGGGGTCGCGAGATGATTTCTGGGGGTCGCCAAATCATTTTGGAAGTCAGCTCTGTCTCCACTGTGTTAAAGCGTTCATGTGGTTTAGTCTTTTTGGTCATTTCATGTCTTTTTTGGTCATTTTGCGTCTTTTTTTTGGTCATTTTGTTTCCTTTTTTTGGTAATTTTGTGTCTTTTTTGGTCATTTTGTGTCTTTCTTTGGTCATTTTGTTTCCTTTTTTTGGTAATTTTGTGTCTTTTTTTGATAATTTTGTGTCTTTTTTCAGTCATTTTGTGTCTTTTTTGGTCATTTATGTCTTTATTTGGTAATTTTGTGTCTTTTTTGGTCATTTATGTCTTTTTTTGGTCATTTTGTGTCTTTCTTGGTCATTTTGTGTCTTTTTTCGGTCATTTTGTGTCTTTTTTTTGTCATTTGGTGTCTTATTTTGTTATTTTTTGTCTTTTTTGGTAATTTTGTGTCTTTTTGTTGGTCATTTTGTGTCTTTTTTGGTCATTTATGTCTTTTTTTGGTCATTTTGTGTCTTTCTTGGTCATTTTGTGTCTTTTTTCGGTCATTTTGTGTCTTTTTTTGATCACTTTGTTTCTTTTTTTAGTCATTTTGTGTCTTTTTTTGGTCAATTTGTGTCTTTTTTTAGTCATTTTGTGTCTTTTTGTGGTCATTTTGTTTCTTTTTTGATGATCTGAACTGTGCGTGTGAGATTGTGTTCAGTGAGCGGGGGTCACGGACAACATGCATGTTAAATTGGGGGTCGCGACTCAAAAAGGTTGAGAACTACTGCTCTAAAATACTGATTTAATGGTACTCTAAGCACAATTCTGTTGCAACCACGCTTTAAAATCCACAGGTCTGTTCCAACCACACAGACGGGGAGAAAAAAAAGAAAATCCTCTATCTTGAAGTGAAGTCAGCCTGGCCTGGGCTACAGGTGTTTGTAATGGGAAGCAGTCTGATTCTACAGCACACCAGAGAAAGGAAACAGCAATCTTGCAGCCAGACATGCAACAAGCCCTTTGTACATCTCAGAAAGTCAGGAATGTCATTTTGTCTGAGCACATTGTAGCTGAGAGGCATCTAAAGTGATGGCTTCAGCCGATAAAAGGATAATTTCAGGGCTGCTGGGATGTTCCTATGTGAGACGACTTGATAACTGCTGTTTTATTTACACCGAACGAGACACAAAATGCCACATGTTGGAATCATAATAGCTGGCATCCACATCTAAGGCAAGCATATCTGGAAAACAGGACAAAAAACAACATTTTTGGTCATTTGTGTTGATACATTTTTACCTTTAACCCTATAAAGCCTGAACCATTAAATAATTGCCAGAAAATTCTTCTTTTTTTTAAACTGGAGTGTTTATTGAACCTGCTGACAGATAATTTAAAAAAAATCCAAAAACAATAGGGATATATGATTCTAATTTGTATCATATTTGATACATCAGTTCTTTTTGTGCAATTTGTTGCTCAGTTTGTTTTTCTTGAACTAACAAAAACATATAAAACCCAACATTTTTAACCTTTTAAGGCTTTACTTTCTTTTAACATTTTCCTCAAACATGCAAAATATTTTTTTCCATATAACACAACATCATACATCTGCTGATATGAAGTTTTCACGCAGCAATGACTGATCCACCAGTGGAACCTGCATATAAATTTTGCTATATCTTGTATTTTTGTGCAATTTGTTGCTCATTTTTTCTTCTTCAACACATGTATACATCAGGTTTTTCAGGAAAATAATATCACACTGATGATGTATAGGTCTCAGAAACTTGTGCATCAAATATGATACACTTGGCTTTATAGGGTTAAACCTTGTTGAAAGAACTAATCTCCAGTTTGTGCTCATAAAGCCCAGTCCACCACAGTAAAAATACTTCTTACATAAAATTGAAGTTCATGTGAAGTTAATGGGGCTTTTGAAAGTTCACAAAATTGCTGTGGAGCTCAGCACAATAAGTCCATGCCATAACTTAATAGACAGCTTGAGTGCTGCACCAATTTCCCTCCTTTAATGGAACAATTTATCGCCTACAGTGCAGCTCTGCTTTCAGTCAATCATGAAATGCTGAAGGTAGAGCTCTATGTTCACACCACCTGGTCGGGGCGGAGCTCCACAGAGCCCTCAGGACCAAAATGTAGAGTTAGGAGAGTTGCATGACCTTGGTATGTGAAGCTGATGTGAAGCTGTGGCTGTTAAAAAACAGACGGCAGACATATTCTGCAGCAAATATACATCTACACTACCGGTCAAAAGTTTTAGAACACCCCACTTTTTCCAGTTTTTTATTGAAATTCAAGCAGTTCAAGTCAAATGAACAGCTTGAAAGGGTCCAAAGGTAAGTGGTGAACTGCCAGAGGTAAATAAAAAAAGGTAAGCTTAACCAAAACTGGAAAATAATGTACATTTCAGAATTATACAAGTAGGCCTTTTTCAGGGAACAAGAAATGGGTTAACAACTTAACTCTATGGAGTCTTGGGCTATTTTGTCCATTTTTTGAATTCTTTTCATGTCTTTGTAAGTCATTTTGTGTCTTTTTTTGGTCATTTTGTGTCTTTTTTGGTCATTTTGTGTCTTTTGGTGTCTTTTTTTGGTCATTTTGTGTCTTTTTTTAGTCATTTTGTGTCTTTTTTTAGTCATTTTGTGTCTTTTGGTGTCTTTTTTTGGTCATTTTGTGTCTTTTTTTAGTCATTTTGTGTCTTTTTTTAGTCATTTTGTGTCTTTTTGTGTCTTTTTTTGTCAATTTGTGTCTTTTTTTGGTCATTTTGTGTCTTTTTTTAGTCCTTTAGTCCAACATAAAATGTGATTTTGAATCTTTTTTTTAACTTTCAAAACACTATCATGCTCAATAAAGAATTTTAAATGTTGCAAATGTGCATTAATTTCAGAGTACACTGAGACATTAAACTGCATCATTTTCAATTAAATTCTGGAAAAGTTGGTGTGTTCTAAAACTTTTGACCAGTAGTGTATATATATATATATAGTACACCCTCGGTTGCTGCACCCTTATTACAGGTGGCAAGTTTAAAGTTAGAGGTCTACATTGTGAATATAAGAACCTGGTCTCACAGGAATCCGTGAAATAGCCACGGATTTCGCTTACCTCAAAATCCGTGGAATAGCCACGGAATCAATCAAATTTCCGTGAAACTGACACGGATTTCGCTACAATGCAAGTTAATATTTTTTCCTATTGGTTTGTTCCAAGTCACGTGACTTTCAAGGTCCCGGCGGTCAGAACAAAAAACATGGCGGACAGTTCTCTCATTTTTAGTGAAAAAAATCAATATTTTGACTTAGTTTCTGCATAAAAATGGATTTTGATCACATTTCTAGTGAGAAATATATGTTTTATTTTCTAAATCTTCACTCAGTGAATGTACATAATCACTTTGTATGTTGGAATAGCCACGGGATATGACTGGCATTAACTTGCATTGTAGCCAAATCCGTGTCAGTTTCACGGAAATTTGAGCGATTCCGTGGCTATTCCACGGATTTTGAGTTAAGCAAATCCGTGGCTATTTCACGGATTCCTGTGAGACCAGGTTGGAATATAATGTGTTGGGAAAGTGATTTGGTATTGTTGGGCACAGGAGATAGGTTTAGTAAAGGTCTAGGAGGGAATCACCCGGCTGACTGGGAAGATAGAGGAGCTACTGTGAAGTGAGGGTGGGTGGCCTCAACTAGCTCCAGTGTGTGTGTGTGTGTGTGTGTGTGTGTGTGTGTGTGTTCTTGTACTTCCTACATTGTGAGGACCAGAACACGTTTTTAACCAACAGAGTGAGGACATTTTTGCAAAGTGAGGACATTTCGGCCGGTCCTCGCTTCTTTAAAGGCTTTTTTTTTTTGAGATTTCAGACTTTGTTTTAAGGGTTAAAGGTTACATGATAATGATAATTAACTGAAACTGTATTGTGTGGTTACAAAACTAACTAAAATTATAGTGAAAATGTCCTTCGTTTTCGTCTTTGTCAACTTTTTTCATACATAATGAAGATGGATAAGACAAAGGAAATAAAGGCAAAATTTAGAAACTAAATGACCAAAAAAAGACACTAAATGACTTTAAAAAAGACACAAAATGACTCAAAAAAGACACAAAATGACCAAAAAAAAGATACAAAAAGACCAAAAAATGACACAAAATGACCAACAAAGACACAAAATGACTAAAAAAAGACACAAAATACACAAAATGTGTTTTATCCTCACTTCTTTAAAGGCTTTTTTGAGATTTCAGACTTTGTTTTAAGGGTTAAAGGTTACATGATAATGATAATTAACTGAAACTGTATTGTGTGGTTACAAAACTAACAAAAATTATAGTGAAAATGTCCTTCGTTTTCGTCTTTGTCAACTTTTTTCATACATGATGAAGATGGATAAGACAAAGGAAATAAAGGCAAAATTTACTGTGACCTCTTTTAATCTCCCACCCAACAAATACCCCATTACAAAAAACTACAACTAATAAAAACTAAAACTAAAGCATTTCAAAAAATAAATACTAAAATAAAACTAGCAAACTAACTCTAAAAACTCATTAAAACTAACTGAATCTGAAAACAAAAATTCACAAGGAAAATTAAAACTAAGAGTGACTATGAGGGTCCTCACAAAGATAGAAGTACAAGAATGTGTGTGTGTGTGTGTGTGTGTGTGAGTGTGTGTGTGTGTGTGTGTTATTAGTGATCTTGCATATTTGTAAAGCAAGTCTTTGGATAGGTCAGTGAGTGAGCCATCTCTCATGAGTCCCTAACAGGCAGATTTATGATTCAACCAGAAACTGGAATTAGGACATTCACATCAGAAAAAAACTCACATTTGACTTGTCTTTTTTGGTCATTTATGTCTTTTTTTGATCACTTTGTTTCTTTTTTTAGCCATTTTGTGTCTTTTTTTGGTCAATTTATGTCTCTTTTTTTTGGTCATTTTGTGTCTTTTTGAGGTCATTTTGTTTCTTTTTTGATGATCTGAACTGTGCATGTGAAATTCTGTTCAGTGAGCGGGGGTTGTGGACAACATGCATGTTAAATTGGGGGTCGCGACTCAAAAAGGTTGAGAACTACTGCTCTAAAATACTGATTTAATGGTACTCTAAGCACAATTCTGTTGCAACCACGCTTTAAAATCCACAGGTCTGTTTCAACCACACAGAGGGGGGAAAAAAAGAAACTGAAATTAGGACATTCACATCAGAAAAAAACTCACATTTGACAGGAGACAGCAGTAAACTGGTAAGTTGGTTGATTCAGTACCGACTGCAACACAAACACTGGGACTCGGAATAAAACTTAAGTCATTTTGGAGAATAGAGTTTGTGGTGCTGACAGGTGTTTTTATTTTTTTGCCCACCTCATTTATATAAATAAGGACAGGCTAATTCAAATGCAGTTATAAGACGCCCATAACGTGCCTTAGCGGCACACGTGTTACCAATATAGAGCAGAGGTTTGCTCTTTTTAGACTAAAATCTTCTTCCTCACATTTCCTGGTTTGCTCTGTGGGCAGTGGAAGTCACAGAGCTCCTTTTCATACGTGTCTGTGTCTCCCTCCCACCCTGTAACAGCATGCACTGTGCAGCCACAGGGCCGGCTCTGGAATAATGTGGCCTTTAAATGGAGCCCATAGGGCAGGGTTCACAATCTGGCTGAGTGATGCATCGTAGGAGGTAGAGTACACTGTACGTCTCTATTCATATTACAGAATGACAGGGTGTGTGTGCTACTGGAGGCATTTGATGTGGCGGACTTTGGATGCTGTCTGTCACTGTCATTTAGTTTTTGATTATAACGGAGCATATGAGCACTACCAAGCTGTTTCATTATCTCATTAAGGTCCTTCGTCCTGCACCGTAACATGATCCCACCTGTTATTTCTGCTGTTTCAGCCAATATACTGGCACCTACACTACCGGTCAAAAGTTTTAGAACAGCCCAATTTTTCCAGTTTTTTATTGAAAATGATGCAGTTTAATGTCTCAGTGTACTCTGAAATTAATGCATGTAACAGATAAACAATTGAAGTTAAAAAATAAATCGTAGAATCAGTTTAGAAAGGAAAATGTATTCTAAACTGTTGACTCATGGAAGTAGCACCTTAACAGATAGAACAGCTGAACACACTCAATGGAAACCAAATATTCTTCAGAAAGTTCTTCCCAACTCTGTTGCAGAAGTTCCCTTAAATGTGGAGCAACTTGTAGGTTGTAAGTGATCAAGAAAAGTTGGGACACCTGTAGGAATTGGTAGCAACTTAGCAACTTTCAAGGCTTGATCAACCTCCGTTGCTGCAGAACTGCTTTAAGTTGTTAACCCATTTCTTGTTCCCTGAAAAAGGCCTACTTGTATAATTCTGAAATGTACATTATTTTCCAGTTTTGGTTAAGCTTACCTTTTTTTATTTACCTCTGGCAGTTCACCACTTACCTTTGGACCCTTTCAAGCTGTTCATTGAAAGTTTTCTTTAACTATAATAGCCTTGATCCTAACATTTGCTTACATTTGCCTTTGGCTACCTTTTACCAGCCAGCTCCAGGGACAGGTCCCATGGCTGCTACACCAGGCAGCCATCCTCAACCCATCAAGTTAAATCCCCCTGGCAGACCATGTGTGGACCCCATAATTTGGTGTTTGTGAATTGCAATTATCACAGTTTTGATCGCCATGGTTCACAAAATGCAAGAAATTGATGATAAATTCCTCATTGTCTAATGAGCTTTACACTGCAAAAAAGCCAACTTGTATTTTTTGGCCTAAAACAGTGATTTAAGTTGGTAAAACTTGGAAATATAAATGATTGACATTTAGGGCAATAATGTAAGTTAGCACAACAAAGGAAGCCAGTTGTCTGCTCAAAAACAAGTTGGTGAGTTGTTGTTACTTATATCTTTAAGTTGGGGTTCACAACAAGGGACAATAGTTCTGATAACTCTTATTTCTTTGTTGGGAAATGCGGGAAAGCGGTGAAATTCTGTCATTAGCGAAAGCTAGCGGCTAACTGATGCTAGCGGCTAACCGATGCTAGCCGCGCTGCTTGTTACAGCTACAAGAGTAGCCATTAGCGTATCAATGCTAACTCAAAATTGTGGTCGAAACATTAGCAGACAGTTATTACAATGTAAAACTGTCCAACTTAAAATTTTATCGAAGTTTGTTGCCTTGAAATTTTGAGTTCACCCAACTTTTCTTTTTTTGCAGTGTAGGGGTTTTTTTTGCCAGCAAATTCATCAACTGTGTCAGGGTTTTCTGATTGAAACAGGACGGAGTGTGCAGCTGTCCCGTTTGACCTTTGGCCTCTGAGGGAGTTTGGTGAAGAGGTCACAGCTCAAGACGAGTCATGTAGCACTCACCTCCAGCTAGAGCTGCCTGTGCTGCTGCGTGTGCCTTCTTTCTGACTCCGTCAGGCTCTAACAAGTTATCCAACACAGCCCCCCAAGGCGAGCTTCCAGAACAGACCCTCGGTGTTCAGGTATGCTGAGGAAAAGCCTGTCAGAAGAATGGAAAAGGGGAGGGGGAGCTCTGTGGAAACCTTTTGGTGATTCAGCAAAATATTTCAGCTGTGTTTTTTATGTTACCTATAAAAAATTCGCAAATGTACACTACCTGTCAAAAGTTTTAGAACAGCCCAATTTTTCCAGTTTTTTATTGAAATTCAAGCAGTAAAAGGCAGCAAAAGGTAAGCTTAACCAAAACTGGAAAATAATGTACATTTCAGAATTATACAAGTAGGCCTTTTTCAGGGAACAAGAAATGGGTTAACAACTTAACTCTATGGAGTCTTGGGCTATTTTGTCCATTTTTGAATTCTTTTCATGTCTTTGTAAGTCATTTTGTGTCTTTTTTGGTCATTTTGTGTCTTTTCATGTCTTTGTTAGTAATTTTGTGTCTTTTTTTTGTCATTTTGTGTCTTTTTTTGGTCATTTTGTGTCTTTTGGTGTCTTTTTTTGTCATTTTGTGTCTTTTTTTGGTCATTTTGTGTCTTTTTTTAGTCCTTTAGTCCAACATAAAATGTGATTTTGAATCTTTTTTTTACTTTCAAAACACTATCATGCTCAATAAAGAATTTTAAATGTTGCAAATGTGCATTAATTTCAGAGTACACTGAGACATTAAACAGCATCATTTTCAATTAAATTCTGGAAAAGTTGGTGTGTTCTAAAACTTTTGACCAGTAGTGTACTTATGAAGCATTTAAATATAATAGCATGAATCCAAACTTTACTATCACATAACGTGGTGGTACATGCAAGCCAAATATGATTTATAACAACTATAATAGGCATTACAGGGCACTAAAAAAAATAGAGGAAAATAATTTCACTTAATTTAACTAACTAATAATTACTACATTCCATTTACAGTACAGGCCAAAAGTTTCAACACACCTTCTCATTCAGTGCGTTTTCTTTATTTTCATGACTATTTACATTGTAGATTCTCACTGAAGGCATCAAAACTATGAATGAACACATATGGAATTATGTAATTAACAAAAAAAGTGTGAAATAACTGAAAACATGTCTTGTATTTTAGATTCCTCAAAGTAACCACCCTTTGCTTACTAGAATATAAGACATGTTTTCAGTTATTTCACACTTTTTTGTTAAGTACATAATTCCACATGTGTTCATTCATAGTTTTGATGAATCTACAATGTCAATAGTCATGAAAATAAAGAAAAACGCATTGAATGAGAATGTGTGTCCAAACTTTTGGCCTGTACTGTATGCATATCTGTCCTAAGACTCTGATATAGACCCTTTTTTTTAACAACAGACATTTTAATTTGTCACAGCAGAAAAGGTGCAGGTGTAACAAATAATTTTAATTAAGGCTGTGATGTGCCAGTAACCAGCATGCACAATAGCAAGGCCAAGGCCCTGGGACACACACATGGATCACAGCCATCCTCATTCATCCTCATTGTTATTGGTAACACCTGCATTTAACCAGCCCAAACTGTCTCCATGGCAGGTCTAATACTGTGAATGCAGCTTAACTGTAGAGTAAGCTCAGTAACAAACCAAATAATGGAGCCGTTGTTAATTACACCTGTGTTTTTTTCCTGTCAAATGTCAGATATTAAAGAGCTTTATGTTTTATGTTTTTATTAAAGGATCCCCATTAGCTTGTGCCGTGGCAGTTGGCTAGTCTTCCTGGGGTCAAAACATTCCAACAAGTAATACTCAACAGTCCTACAACAACTTTAACAGTAAAAATACATTCCAAAATACATTAGAAAAGTGCAGCACAAATTTAAAAGACAGTTTGTAGAATCAAACCATTGAATTATAGCCATTTGGATTAAATGTTTAGGAATAATTGGTCAAATGCATTTGATCAGAAAACAAATAAAATACAAAAAAAACAAAAAACAATCCAGCTTTAACCAGTATCATTGATTGTAATCCTGGACATCATGAATCCAGGCAAACATCGCTTCTTTAAAGAGTAGCGTCTTTTCCTTTCAACCAAAATAAACAAAAAAAATTTAAATAAACCCCCCAAAAAATATAATAAGCCCAACACCTAACATTAACCACTGACAAAGTACATCTTTAATTTCTTTTTGAAGGATATTTTGCTTTTTTCTTGACGGATATCAAGTGGTAAATCATTCCATATATTACTGGCTCTATAAAGCTCTGTTCTTTTCACAGAATTAGTTCTTGGATGAGCTTGCACAATATCACCCTTGTCTGCCTTCCTGGTGTTATGTTTATGCACAGTGTTACAAAAAACTATTTTATCTCTCATGAACTCAGGTCTGTGTGTTGTTAATGTGTTGCTACATAAGTTGTTTGTTTCAAAGCTCCATAATGCTACATTTTAGTGTTATCACTGAATGGAATGGGTGCTTGAAACATGATGCTAGTAGCTAGCTAGTTTCAAACAGACTAGAAATCACCACCTGAAGCAGCTACTGTGTAACTGTTAGCCTCCACCCTACAGTTTTAGCCTCCACCCTACAGTTTCAGCCTCCACCCTACAGTTTCAGCCTCCACCCTACAGTTTCAGCCTCCACCCTACAGTTTTAGCCTCCACCCTACAGTTTCAGCTCGTGTGTCCAACCAGAGACATGTGGTTTGATAAATATGTAAACAATATAAGCCAGCTTTGTCATTACAGTACACAAGGAAACAATGGCTATGGGAGTTAGCTTTACTTAGTACAGTAGGTTAGCTGTTAGCTAATTTTACAACAGCAAGTTTAGCCAAACAGAGAAAATGACATATTATTATATTCTGGAAAACTATAAAGTGCCAATAGAGGAACTTACTCAGTATTTAACTTTTTTTCCTTGTATCCGTGGCTTCTTTTAGTTTAATTGTTGATGTACTGTATATATGAAGCTCCCTGTTAATCACACAGCTGCACCTCATTAATGTTTGATTTAATCTTGGTCTCCTGATTGGCCAGCTGGTCTGACTGTCAGTGCTGCTGTATGTTATACAGGCAAAGATATTTTTAATGCACTGATCATTTTTGAGATATTGCTTACATAAAATGTCTTATTACAGACAAGTGGAAAGCCAATAACACATCAAGGTGTATATTTTACTCCACTTTGTCTATTTGAATTTATAGATTTCTCCTAAAATTCACCAAAACTTTCTATTAAATATTGCCTCTTTTGCATTTTTGAACACAATTTCAGTAAGCATGTCATACAAAAAATTATTGCCTAGATGAAATTATCAAGGGGTGAATTTTCATGGTAACAATTCTTTCTTTCTTTCTTTCTTTCTTTCTTTCATTCTTGGTTGACAATACAATACATGCACTGCAAAAAAAGAAATGTTGGGTGAACTCAAAATTTCAAGGCAACAAACTTCGATAAAATTTTAAGTTGGACAATTAAACTAAATATTTTAAGTTTTGTTTTTGAGTTTGCTCAACTCTGAATTTCTCTGGCACGATTGTAACGCCACTATGAAATGTCAGCTAATGTTGTGACCACAATTTTGAGTTAGCATTGATACGCTAATGGCTACTCTTGTAGCTGTAACAAGCAGCGCCGCTAGCATCAGTTAGCAGCTAGCATCAGTTAGCCGCTAGCATCAGTTAGCCGCTAGCTTTTTGCTAACTTGTTTTTGAGCAGACAACTGGCTTCCTTTGTTGTGCTAACTTACATTATTGCCCTAAATGTCAATCATTTATATTTCCAAGTTTTACCAACTTAAATCACTGTTTTAGGCCAAAAAATACAAGTTGGCTTTTTTGCAGTGTGGTTCTCCACTAACTGTAGTTGTATAATTTAGTGAAGTAAGTACAATATTTCCCTTTGAAAGTAATGGTTTTGTACTTAAGTTAACTTATTACACATACTAGTGGTTGAATGGTTTTGCCACTCTGGTTTTGAAGCCACCATGCACCCCCCTTGGAGGCATGCATGCTTTCTATAATTAAGGAATTGCAGCTGGCTGGCTGCATGAGAGGTGGTGGAGCCTCGCAGTCGAGACATGGGAAGTAGTGGGACTCTTAATGTCAGATTGTTACATCCTCCCCACATTAGAATCATAGGACTGTGCTTAAATAGCCCTTTTACCTCGGTGCATCGGGAACCTCACCATATTACTTTAACGGTTTGTGGATTGTGGATGTCACAGCAGGTGGCTGCAGTAAAAAGGTATATGGAAGGAAAGGCGAGGGTACAAGACGATTTGAGGCTAAACAGTGAGGCTAAAAGCCTCAAACAGGAAAAAAAGATGATCACTGAAGCACCACTGACACACTGCAAAAAAATAAAAGTTGGGTGAACTCAAAATTTCAAGGCAACAAACTTCGATAAAATTTTAAGTTGGACAATTAAACTAAATATTTTAAGTTTTGTTTTTGAGTTTGCTCAACTCTGAATTCAGATTTTTGTCAACTCAACTGTAAGTTGTACTAACTTATAATTTTACATTGTAATAACTTTTAATCCTTACTTCTGCTAACTTCTGCAATGTGCTGAATTGGCACGATTGTAACGCCGCTATGAAATGTCAGCTAATGTTGCGACCACAATTTTGAGTTAGCATTGATACGCTAATGGCTACTCTTGTAGCTGTAACAAGCAGCGCCGCTAGCATCAGTTAGCCGCTAGCTTTCGCTAATGACAGAATTTCACCGCTTTCCCGAATTTCCCAACAAAGAAATAAGAGTTATCAGAACTATTGTCCCTTGTTGTGAACCCCAACTTAAAGATATAAGTAACAGCAACTCACCAACTTGTTTTTGAGCAGACAACTGGCTTCCTTTGTTGTGCTAACTTACATTATTGCCCTAAATGTCAATCATTTATATTTCCAAGTTTTACCAACTTAAATCACTGTTTTAGGCCAAAAAATACAAGTTGGCTTTTTTGCAGTGCAGTGAATCTATGCACAATGTATATCAGCAGTGGTTGTGTGCAGGGCTGCTTCTGGAAGCACTTAGAGATGTGAATGGTCTCCGTATGTGCAGTCTTTTGTTACTGATGCCAGTGCATTCTCAGTGGCTATATTACTATGTGGCCTGCTCAGATAATGTCTGAGCAATGTGTTGAAGCAATTGAGTTTTTTCTTTCACTTTATTTCATTAACAACCTTTTTTTTAATACAAGATTTACATGAAAGCAGTCAGTGTCCCCTGGAGATCCAGTTAGTGAGATTATTTGAAGGGATGGGAATTGCTGTTTAAATCTAGAAGTCTGGCTGGTTTTAGGTTTTGACAACTCTGAAGAATGTTTAGGGGAGGTATTCTGTGGTAATGCCAGAATGCACTGGTGCTAAAACAAGATTATACCTATTTATTGTCTTCAATGGAAACTTCTCACCCAGAGCCCAACATCTGCCGCTCCATCACAAATAATCAAAACTGTTGCACAGCTTCGAAAAAACAACTTCAAAGGATCTATAATGTCCCCAGATAAATGTCTTCGTAGGAAAAAGCTGAAGTCTCCTGCTGTAGTCCAGCTGTGTGCCTCGAATCACCATGTGGTCCTCTGGGAAGTGCCCATGTGAGAGATAATTAACTGTTTGGAGAGGGCAATCTAGCTAAACCAGTGGATTGGGGTGACGTGGAAAGATGAAACATCAAACAGGATGGCAAAGTAGAACACAGTGTACAAGATTTAGTAAAATTGTGATTATGGGATCTTTGAGCTGAAATAGAACGTCTGCATCCCAGCATATATATTTTTGTTTCTTGCTAAATTTACATGTTGAAGGCTGAATTTTTCATGGATGGATATCTTTGGTTCTTATTTTCACTGACAGGAGGCCAAAATACATTGGATACCAGGTGATTATATGTCCATGAAGCATGCAATCATATATGTTATATACATGTTAAATTGGCCTACTTCTCCAGAGAATGGTTATAAAATGTCATTTTTAGTCCCCCTAGCAGCGTGGAATGACAATGTTAGTCTGCCAGTTTGTCCACAACTTTTCTCCAGACTGAAATATCACAACTGTTGGATAGAGAGCGACTTTCTATCGAGATTTATGGTCTCCAAGTGATCCTCTGTCTTTTTGTCTGGCACCATCACTCTGCAACATCTATTTGATGGATTGGAACAAAATTTGGTACAGACATTTATGGTTCGCAGTTGATGAATCCAAATGACTGTGGTGATCCTCTGAATGTCCCATTAGTGCCATCCTGAGGTTGACATCTGGGTTTTGTCTCCCAGTGGCTGTTGGATGGATTGCCATAAAAATACATTTCTATTCCCCTCATGATGCTCATTATACCTGCAATAACTGAATACTATTTTAAGGCACCTGGGGACAGTCAGTGGTTGATTTGATGTACTTGTTTGCAAACGGTATCTTATTTAATCTAGATGTTAAGTGAGGCATTTTGGCTGCTGTTTTGTACGTTGAGCAAGAAATGACAAAATTTCTATGAGAGAGCGGATCTAACTGAATGACTGTAACACTATGCACACCAAGCTATCTATTCACTGCAAAAAAAGAAAAGTTGGGTGAACTCAAAATTTCAAGGCAACAAACTTCGATAAAATTTTAAGTTGAATAACTAAACTAAATATTTTAAGTTTTTTTTTTATTTGCTCAACTCTGAATTCAGATTTTTGTCAATTCAACTGTAAATTGTCCTATCCTATAATTTTACATTGTAATAACTTTTAATCCTTACTTCTGCTAACTTCTGCAATGTGCTGAATTGGCACGATTGTAACGCCGCTATGAAATGTCAGCTAATGTTGCGACCACAATTTTGAGTTAGCATTGATACGCTAATGGCTACTCTTGTAGCTGTAACAAGCAGCGCCGCTAGCATCAGTTAGCCGCTAGCATCAGTTAGCAGCTAGCATCAGTTAGCCGCTAGCTTTCGCTAATGACCGAATTTCTAAAATAAGAAATAAGAGTTAGCAGAACTATTGTCCCTTGTTGTGAACCCCAACTTAAAGATATAAGTAACAACAACTCACCAACTTGTTTTTGAGCAGACAACTGGCTTCCTTTGTTGTGCTAACTTACATTATTGCCCTAAATGTCAATAATTTATATTTTCAAATTTTACCAACTTAAATCCCTGTTTTAGGCCAAAAAACACAAGTTGGCTTTTTTGCAGTGTACCTGTATCTAAACTTGACTTTACCGAGCCCCTGGCTACATCGTGCAAAGCTAGCTTTCATAATTTGAGGTAAAAGAAAGGTAAGTTCATGGCTATTTAAAAGTACACAGTGCAATGGGTATGCATCACTGGGCCTCTGTATTGATTACAAGGCTGCTGTGGTAGCAACTTGTAAATCACAAGGTAGCCACAACCTAAATCATACCCTGCTTCATCATATTTTACCAGGACCATAGTATAAAATAAACATCATGCTGTATTGAAGAAGACTTGAAACTAGCAAATGAGACCATAAACTTATTAGGATAATGTTTACTGAAGTAATAATCAAGTGAGAAGTAGGGTCATGTTCTCATAGACTTCTATACGATCAGTGCTGCATGCTGGTCATTAGAAAGAATGCAGGTTTAAATTCCACACAGGCTTTACTTTTCAGACCAGGAGGTTTCTATGCTAACGCTAACCTGCGATGGTTGACATGGTAAACATAAATGGTATACTTGCTACACATCACCACAGCATTGTCACTATAGCTAAACCTGTTAGCATGCTGACGTTAGCATTTAGCTCAGAAACACAAAGTACGGCAGCTAACATGGCTGTAGATATATACATGGTACACTGCAAAAAAGCCAACTTGTATTTTTTGGCCTAAAACAGTGATTTAAGTTGGTAAAACTTGGAAATATAAATGATTGACATTTAGGGCAATAATGTAAGTTAGCACAACAAAGGAAGCCAGTTGTCTGCTCAAAAACAAGTTGGTGAGTTGTTGTTACTTATATCTTTAAGTTGGGGTTCACAACAAGGGACAATAGTTCTGATAACTCTTATTTCTTTGTTGGGAAATTCGGGAAAACGGTGAAATTCTGTCATTAGCGAAAGCTAGCGGCTAACTGATGCTAGCGGCTAACCGATGCTAGCCGCGCTGCTTGTTACAGCTACAAGAGTAGCCGTTAGCGTATCAATGCTAACTCAACATTGTGATCGAAACATTAGCAGACAGTTATTACAATGTAAAATTATTTACAGTTGAGTTGACAAAAATCTGAATTCAGAGTTGAGCAAACTCAAAAACAAAACTTAAAATATTTAGTTTAATTGTCCAACTTAAAATTTTATCGAAGTTTGTTGCCTTGAAATTTTGAGTTCACCCAACTTTTCTTTTTTTGCAGTGTATACTTAACAGAATTATTTCAATTTACATACTATTTACATACAATTTACAATTTACATACCACTGTGATTTAATCAAACCTTAGTATAGACTGAGAACATGTAATGGTGCTTAGGAAGGAAATGTTTCAAATTACATTCTACTGCACATGCGATTTAAATTACTCATAACCAATTCATAATGTGGACTAATAATTCGCTGAGTGATAGTTTGTACGGTATTCAATAATGAAATACAGTTTGTTTTTATTTCATTTGTGGGATTGGAAATGGATAAACTGCAAAAGCTCTTCCCCACAAAAATCTCTGAGTGGCATCCCTTCAAACAACTTCATGCATTTGGTGTGAATTTGCTTCTGGACCTGAACTGTTGCTAATATCACTCATCCTGTAACTTTGACCCTGAACCATTACTCTGCAAGTCTTTATGGGATCTCTCTGTGGTCACTGGTTTTCAGTGTTCAGGTCTGCAGGCAACATTCCTCACATTCTGCCTTAACCCTGGGTTCTTGACCTCCCTTCACCCTCACTAGTCTCCTTGCAGGGTGGATGACACTGTGTTTGATCCCTGTACACTTGTTACCTTTCCCCACCAGCCCTTCTCTTCATGGCTAGCTCACACAGGTAAGCAGTGGCGGTTCTAGACCAATTTTACTGTGGGGGCCAGTGTTTAATCAGAGGGGCACATTAGCACATGATGAAAAATGGCAAAGATGATATTTAAGCATTCAAAATCTTTGAATGTCTTGAAAAAGACACAAAATGACCAAAAAAGACACAAAATGAAAAGACAGAATAACCAAAATAAAAACCCACAGACATAAAAATGACCAAAAAATACACAAAATAACTAAAACAGACACAAAAAAGACACATAAATGACACCAATGACAAAAAAAGACACAAAATAACTAAAAAAGACACAACAACAGACACAAAATTACCAAAAAAGACACAAAATGGCCAAAAAAAATACACAAAATAACTAAAACAGACACAAAAAAGACACATAAATGACACCAATGACAAAAAAGACACAAAATGACAAAAAAAAAAAGACACAAAATAACTAAAAAAGACACAACAACAGACACAAAATTACCAAAAAAAGACACAAAATGACTTACAAAGACATGTAAAGGATTCAAAAATGGACAAAATAGCCCTATAAGACTCCAGAGAGTTAAACTATTATACAATGTAACATTCTGGGTTCCTTTTGTGTACAATGAGATATTGTTTGAACAAAAAAAAAGGTTAGAATTGTTCCATTGTTCATTGTTATAAATTGATCATTTTATTATTAATTTGACACAGGGGCCACAGCAGGGGCCAAAGGCTTCTTCACAGGGGCAGTGGCCCCTGGAGGCCCCTGTGTAGAACCGCCTCTGCAGGTAAGCATGTGAACTGGTTTAAGCCTGAGAGTGCAAGTTGCATGAACAGAGGCCAGTCATTACCATTAATCACAGAGAGCAGTTAAGGGCAGAAGTGTGTTCACTGGACAGACGTAAATTATCTCCCTGTTTACATGGATCCTCAAACGGAGGAATTTGGTGTTCAGTTTCACCTGTAGAATTACAGAAGATTGCCATCTTCCCTCTCGGTTTCAGACAGTGATTGAAGATAGGATACCAGACAAATTTGAGTGTTGCGGCTATACTTTGTAATTCAGTCTGAGACTGACCGGACTCACAACAGAATAAAGCTTAAAGCAATGTCAGCTGGAGCTGGAGCTGCTGCTTGCATCATTTTGGGATGTCTGATGTCAGGTCCAAAATATTTCAAAAGCTGTTTTAATATACACTTGCTACATCATAATTTTGAGACATTTTGTGCATGTCGGGATTGATGGTGACCTCAGAGACAGAACTTGGCCATCCACCATCTATCAAATGCTTCCATGGAAGTGTTGATTAAACAGAGACGACCTAAAATTCATATTATACACTACTGGTCAAAAGTTTTAGAACACACCAACTTTTCCAGAATTTAATTGAAAATGATGCAGTTTAATGTCTCAGTGTACTCTGAAATTAATGCACATTTGCAACATTTAAAATTCTTTATTGAGCATGATAGTGTTTTGAAAATAAAAAAAGATTCAAAATCACATTTTATGTTGGACTAAAGGACTAAAAAAAGACACAAAATGACAAAAAAAGACACAAAATGACAAAAAGACACCAAAAGACACAAAATGACAAAAAAAAGACACAAAATGACAAAAAAAAGACACCAAAAGACACAAAATGACTAAAAATAGACACAAAATGACTAAAAAAAAGACACAAAATGACTAAAAAAAGACACAAAATGACTAAAAAGACACCAAAAGACACAAAATGACTAAAAATAGACACAAAATGACTAAAAGAAGACACAAAATGACCAAAAAAAGACACAAAATGACTAAAAAGACACCAAAAGACACAAAATTACTAAAAAAAGACACCAAAAGACACAAAATGACTAAAAATAGAAACAAAATGACTAAAAAAAGACACAAAATGACCAAAAAAAAGACACAAAATGACTTACAAAGACATGAAAAGAATTCAAAAATGGACAAAATAGCCCAAGACTCCATAGAGTTAAGTTGTTAACCCACTTCTTGTTCCCTGAAAAAGGCCTACTTGTATAATTCTGAAATGTACATTATTTTCCAGTTTTGGTTAAGCTTACCTTTTTTTATTTACCTCTGGCAGTTCACCACTTACCTTTGGACCCTTTCAAGCTGTTCATTTGACTTGAACTGCTTGAATTTCAATAAAAAAATGGAAAAATTGGGGTGTTCTAAAACTTTTGACCGGTAGTGTATGTCTTTGACTTGACTCAGTCTGAGATCCACTATGTGATCCACTATGTGATCCACTATGTGATCCACTATGTGATCCACTATGTGATCCAATATGTGCCATGCTCATCAACCTCTTTGCTATGGGGAACATTATCCACACCAGCCTTTTCTAAACATTGTTTAGCTTTAAGAGCAAAGAAAAAACAATCTTTTATTTCTTCCAAGGAGTTTTAACAGAGCATGACTGTGCAGATATAAACGAGAACATGCAGAACATAAGTGAACTTTTATTTCACTTAGAAAACAGAATCAGACCACAACAACTATTGCATAAATTATAATGACACTGAAATTATCAGCTTAGACATCTGTAGGCCACATGAGTCTTCAATACTCAGTTGGCTTTATTCTGAACATCTGTCAGCAGGATGGCCTTGTCACCCATTCTGACATGAACACAATATCTCTGTGCAAGCCTTTAATGGTATTATGTAAACAGCATGTCGTGTCTGTTGTAGATTGAAATATAGCTCATACAGTCACTTCAGGACACTGACAGTTGTGATTCTGCTTGAATATGGGACATTTTTTACCTTGACTTAGAAAACAAAGTTGTCTTGTAACCAGACTTCAGGACTTTAATTTAGTAGAAGCAGATGCTGGCACTATTACTAGCTTGTTGTAACATATTAATTGTTTTTAATGATGCATCAAGTTTCCTTCTGTTTGGATTTAGAAGGGATGGCAGTGTCCATCTGTCAGCCGGTTCGGCCCACCAAAGACAAGACTGACAGGTTATTAGAGATTGTGACCATTAAACACAATTATACAATAAGCAATGGTATAGCAATAAATAGCAATAGCACACATAAAAATTGCCTATTCAAACAATTAGCTTGGCTTGTATGCTTCTGTAATCATGAAAGTCTGCACTGTAAATTGTAATAAGTTCACTTTACTTAAAAAAAGTTAGGAAACCGATTGCCTCAAAATCTCCAAGTAAAGTAGCTAATTCATTTCAAGGTGTCATAGCTAAAAATAACTGTGTTTAGACAACTCAGATAATGGCAGTAAACTTGAGTAAAGTTAACTCAAAATCATTAGTTAGGTTACTTACTCTCTGAATTTGGAGTTCCCTCAACAATGTATGTAACCACAGTTGAGAATCCCTGTATTTAAGGTAAACTTCAATAGTTTTCAGCCTGGACCCCATTTTCCATGTATTTGTGTTCAGAACAAAAAAAGTTTAATTATTAAACTTTGTTTTCCATTCAAACTGTTGTCTTTTGTCTCTTCGTTTCAATAACTTATCACTTTTGGTTCGAACATATCAAGGCAATCGGTTTCCTGATATTTTTGCTAGTAATGTGAACACTTAAATTTGTAAAGATAACTTATTTTTATGAGTACTGCCTAATTAAGATAACTCACAAGTTTAAGTAGTCAAAATTGACATGTTATAGTCAACCTAACTAATGATTTTGAGTTAACTAAACTCAAGTTTACTGCCATTATCTGAGTGGTCTAAACACAGTTATTTTTAGCTATGACACCTTGAAATGAATTAGCTACTTTACTTGGAGATTTTGAGGTCGGTTTCCTAACTTTTTTTAAGTAAAGTGAACTTATTACAATTTACAGTGTGTACTGAAGGATTACTGACTCTAAAGACCGAAAAGTCCAGACTGGAGTCACTTGGTTCTGGCATTCCACACCAATCTGAGAGATGGCTTTGTCAAACACACACATGCACAGTGTTAAACAGACTGACAGGAAAAGGAATTTGGGTAATTTTGGGAAATTTGCTTATTTCTTTTCCTGCCTAGAGTTAGTTGAGAAGATTGATACCCAGAGCCGGCCCAAGCCTCCACGGGGCCCTAAGCAGAATTCAATTTTTGGGGCCCTCTATTTCTGCCAATAACATTGATTGATTTGTCAGCCTGATGTGTCTTTACACATTTATGGGGGTGGTCCAGTTAATAACATAAATAATACCAATGCAATAATAATTTATGTAGGGTTGATTTACACAACGATCCAAATGGTAAAACATTATATTAAAAAAAACTATATTATACGTATATATTTTAGTAAAAGTGTCATCTGGTTTATTATTTTTGGCTTCAAAAAAACTGCAACAGCAATGTGCAGCAAACAATTTGTGCAAACAACAAATCTCAAACTATATATAGTAGACGGATGCCAAAACAACTAGCTAATTTGCTATTAACGGCTACACAAATGTCTTCGATAAACAATCAATTACCAAGACAACATACCTTTATCTTATTCTTTTCTCTGCCCTTGAAGGATATGTCCTTTTTGCTACAATATTTTGCCTGCAACTACCTGCGATTTGGATGTGTAGTGCACAATAAAATAAAAAATATTGTTTTGAATTGCACTTGGGGGCCCCCTAGTGGCCACGGGGCCCTAAGCAGTCACTTAGTTCGCTTATGCCTTGGGCCGGCTCTGTTGATACCTCCTTCTTGTCCTTTCAACGTGAAGCCGGTTAGTTTTACTTAGCATCACGACTGGTACTAGCCTGGGTCTGTCTGAAGCATAGACTGTATATAACAGTTAGACATAACCACAGTGACATCACCCATTGGTTTATGGGCTATACCATTCTGAGGCTCCAAATTTGGCATTAAAGCCTTCGCCACCTTGGTGTTCTGGAGCCAGAAGTGACCATAATGGCATACACACTGCAAAAAAGCCAACTTGTATTTTTTGGCCTAAAACAGTGATTTAAGTTGGTAGAACTTGGAAATATAAATTATTGACATTTAGGGCAATAATGTAAGTTAGCACAACAAAGGAAGCCAGTTGTCTGCTCAAAAACAAGTTGGTGAGTTGTTGTTACTTATATCTTTAAGTTGGGGTTCACAACAAGGGACAATAGTTCTGATAACTCTTATTTCTTTGTTGGGAAATGCAGGAAAGTGGTGAAATTCAATAGCGAAAGCTAGCGGCTAACTGATGCTAGCGGCTAACTGATGCTAGCGGCGCTGCTTGTTACAGCTACAAGAGTAGCCATTAGCGTATCAATGCTAACTCAAAATTGTGGTCGCAACATTAGCTGACATTTCATAGCGGCGTTACAATCGTGCCAATTCAGCACATTGCAGAAGTTAGCAGAAGTAAGGATTAAAAGTTATTACAATGTAAAATTATAAGTTAGTACAACTTACAGTTGAGTTGACAAAAATCTGAATTCAGAGTTGAGCAAACTCAAAAACAAAACTTAAAATATTTAGTTTAATTGTCCAACTTAAAATTTTATCCAAGTTTGTTGCCTTGAAATTTTGAGTTCACCCAACTTTTCTTTGAGTTATCTTTCATCATCTATTTTACTCTAAACGGGACCATCATTTACTAAATAAACATCCTGCTGTATTGAAGAAGACTTGAAACTAGCTATCAAGGCAGTATTAGCATGAGGAAAATGTTTACTTTAGTAATAAAACAAGTGAAAAGTTGGGCAATTTTCTTATAGACTTCTATACAATCTGACTTCTTTTTGCAACCAGTGGAGTCGCCCCCTGCTGATCATTTGAAATCATTCAGGTTCAAGGCCTGGATATTGTTGCTTGGTCCCAAGAAGGTAACAAAAACGTCCTACCAGTACCTCTAAAGTTAACTAGTTATATCTTGTTTGTTAAATGGTACAAACCCCAAGATACGGGCCCAACAAGAAATCACAGTAAGCTCAGACCTGTTTTTCTGTGAAATAAGCAAAGTCTTGTATTTGACATATTTGTTGAGGTACAATGGAGGCCTGATATACTCAGGAGCTCAGTTTTTCAATGCTGTTTCCATGCAGGCTGCTGAAAATACACACTATCCCACCACAGAGGCCCCTGCTGCCCCATTCATTGCCATGAAAGAGTCCATTTAAAGCCTCAGAGGCTGGACATGACCTGAGTTTACTGTCTAGAGTGTATTAGCCTTCCCTGTGTGCCCAGTCAGGAATACACAGGCCATATGGACTTTATGAGGACTGTAGGACCCTGTTGGAGGTGCAGAGCTCTTCGAAACCTCTGAAGACTATATTTTGGTCCTTAAACATCCAGTATTACTTGGTGAATATTATCTTGTGTCCGAATACTTCCCAGCCTCAGTACAATAACGTCTCCATAAAGTATTTATGTTGTTTTTTTCATTAAAAGTCTATTGAAATGTGTTTATTCCGTGTTAGTTCAAATGCTGCAGGACTTTTTGGCAGTTTTTTTATTAGTAAATCCCTCAAGCTGACAAACAGGACTGGATGTGTGCAGTTGCCATTTTTTTTTCATCCAAGGCTAGAACCTAGCTGGAAAGTATTTCTGTGGACAACCTCAGAGAGGAGATGAAATACTGGAGAGACATGAGTAGAATTTCGAGTGTTGACCTTATTTCTAAAGCAGCCATTTTGAACAGCCAGGTGGAAAACTGTGTCTGGAATCTTACCATAAATACAAATATGGTGTTCCTTTTTTTGCTACATACCTAAGCAGCATGAATTTATGACAAAGTCCCATACACACATTTGCTTTAAGCAATATTTTAAAATTAACATTGGATCCCAGGACTATGTGTAATGAGAGTGATGTCACTTGTGGGGACGAACTCACAGAGATTCATAAACCTGCAACTTAAACCTACTGAGGAGTCGGAGGAGACCAAGCAGCAACTTCTGGGCCTAAAAACTAAGACTAATGCCTTAGAAGTTCCTTAAACCTGCAGTATTTCTCGTGTCCAGCAGGGGGCGACTCCACTGGATGAAAAAAAGGAGTGTGATTGTCTAGAAGTATATGAAAATGGCCCTAATTCTCACTTGATTTTTTAGCTCAGTAATCATTTTTCGTAATGAGTTACACTGTTAAAAATCTTTGTAGAAATAACAGTAAAACACTGTCAAATACATCAGAAATAGGGCGTAAAATAAAAAATTGTATATCACCGTATTAGACACTTTTAATTACCGTAAATCAAAGAATAGCACAAAACTTTTACTTTTTTCTGCCATAAAGTGGAAGAAACACACAGTTTTGCTGTAAAAATATAACATTTTCATGCAAAATTTATGGAGAAATACCATGATGTGTGAATGAATGACACATAAAATAACAGGAATACTCAGTCTAAATTACAGTTTTTGCTGATATTTACATTTAAATTTATAATAGAAAATCCACTCACTGTAATTTTTACGGTGAAATTCTGGCAACCACAGCTGCCGGTGTTTTTCCGTAAATTAAACAGATTTTTTTTACAGTGTAGTGGTCTCAATCACAACTTCTTCACTTTGTCTTAGAAAAGATCACATAGCTGACCATGTTTCTGGGGAAAATCCAGATATATGCACACAAAGATGGGGCGAAAGGTAAAAAAAAATACTTGTTATGCTTGTTATTTTACAGTGTGTGCCAACCTTTCTCCAATAAAGTCAGTTTGCATTTGTAATGAAATATCAAGAAGCCGCTGGGCTTCAGTAATTGTCCACTGACTAGATTGAAACCCTGTAGACTTTTGATGGAAACTTCTCTAAATGAGAGAATCAGCTAAATGACTAAAAAATACAAACATCAATATTCATCTTGGTGACTACTTTATACTTTATAATGTCTTCCTGCCTACAGAGGCAGTAAGAGCCCTTCTTCTGGCTTTTGTGCCACACTGTAAAAAAAAAAATCTGTTTAATTTACGGTAAAATACCGGCAGCTGTGGTTGCCAGAACATCACCGTAAAAAATACAGTGAGCTTATGTAAATGTAAATATCAGCAAAAACTGTAATTTATACAGAATAATCCCATTACTTTTAGGATAATTGTGTCATTATGGTATTTCTCCATTAACTTTACATGGAAATTTTATATTTTTACAGCAAAACTGTGTGTTTTCTACAATTTATGACAGTAGAATTTAAAGTTTTTTACTACTCTTTGATTTACAGTAATTAAAACTATCTATTACGGTGATGTACAATGTTTAATTTTACAACCTATTTCTGATGCAATTTGACAGTTTTTTACTGTAATTTCCACAAACATTTTTTACAGTGCACCTAAAACTGCACTTTTTCAGTTTCCACATAGTCCAACAACTTTCCCTTCAACTATTTTGTTAGACTGACATGTAAAGGATAAGTGCTGTTATTGTCAACCCATTCTGCAACCTGGTCTCACAGAAATCTGTGGAATAGCCACGGAATCGCTCAAATTTCCGTGAAACTGACACGGATTTGGCTACAATGCAAGTTAATGCCAGTCATATCCCGTGGCTATTCCATGGATATTTGTTCCTATTGGTTTGTTCCAAGTCACGTGACTTTCAAGGTCCCGGCGGTCAGAACAAAAAACATGGCGGACAGTTCTCTCATTTTTAGTGAAAAAAAATAATATTTTGACTTAGTTTCTGCATAAAAATGGATTTTGATCACATTTCTAGCGAGAAATATATGTTTTATTTTCTAAATATTCACTCAGTGAATGTACATAATCACTTTGTGGTGAAGATCTCGCCAGAAAAATCTGACTTAACATTGTCATTAACTTGCATTGTAGCGAAATCCGTGTCAGTTTCACGGAAATTTGAGTGATTCCGTGGCTATTCCACGGATTCCTGTGAGACCAGGTTGCTTTTGTGCCACCTAAAACTGCACTTTTTCACATAGTCCAACCCCTTTCCCTTCAACTATTTTATTAGACTGCCATGTAAAGGATAAGTGCTGTTATTGTCAACCCATTCTGATATGACAGACACCATGCTTGTATGAAAACTGTCAAAATATCAGCAATTTCATCAGCCCGATTGATAGAAACTGAGTCAGACTCAGTTTCTTTCTCCAGCCATTCTGGATCAGCATCTCCCTCTCTTCCCCCTCCTCCGTCTGATGCGTAACGTCGGAGGGAGGAAGGAGGATCGAGTGTCTCCCGTTCCTCCCATCACCTGTGAAATTTCAGAGCCAGGCCACGGTGAAAGGGGGTATTGTGTCCCCCTGATGAGGAATGCCCTTGCGTCGCTCCTCAAAGAAAAGGCTTCATTTGGCCAGGAATTTGGAGGCATCTCGAGAAGTGTAGGGGATATTTTCTCTGGGGGGGGGGATGGGAAACAGCCTGGTGAGGAGAAGGACAGGCCTTCACTGTGATACCCAATCTCTGGGATACTACTGAGAGATCTGCATTGACCAACAGAAAGCTCAGGGTGCTACATGTTCCACTTTGTGATCCCTTTATATCTCCATTTAGGACTAATTAACAATCTCACAATTTTAATTTCAAAACAAAGTTATAGGGGGAATGTTTTAATTAGTCTTACGCAGTGTAGGGAAGTAACTAAGTACATTTACTCAAGTACTGTACTTAAGTACAATTTTGAGGTACTTCCATTTTTATTTTTTACTTTATACTTCTACTCCACTACATTTAGAGGCAAATATTGTACTTTTTACTCCACTACATTTAGCTGGCAGCTTTAGTTACTTTTCAGATTCAACATGAAAAAATACCAGATATGTAATATGATTACACATTTATAAAACATAACAGTGTGTTAAGTAATTAACGTTAGTCCTATCTGGACAACAGTAAAATGATACAAACATAAATGCATCAATACAAATAATCTTATAATATATTTAGAATATATAAAACAATCTGAGTGGGTCCATTCTGCATAACGAGTACTTTTACTTTTGATACTTTAAGTACATTTATATGCTGGTACTTTTGTACTTTTACTTCAGTATGTTTTGAATGCAGGACTTTTACTTGTAGTGGAGTAAATTCACAGTGTTTTATTAGTACTTTTACTTAAGTAAGGGATATGAATACTTCTTCCACCACTGGTCTTACGAGTCAGTCACAATACAATATATTAATAAACTGTGGTTGAAGAGGGATACTAAGTAATTTTAACCTGCATACATTAGTTTGACATGTCAGCTCCATTACTGCTGAAGCAAACTGCTGTTTCACATGGCAAGACTGACACCTGCTGGTGAAAAACAATAACTACACTTCTAATGGGTAGGCTGGCTTATTGAAATACATTACAAGTTACAGAGCTTTACATTGCATCAGAGTGTGCATTATAAATGTTATTAGCATTATTCTTACGAATATTAACCCATAAGAACCCACGGTGACATGGGTGTCACACACATTTTAAATGTTCTAGTAATGTTCATGTATGTTTTCTCAAGTACATAAGTCTGTTTTTTAGTGTTCTACAGCTACAGTAGCTTGTTGAGAAGCCGTCCAATAAGGCAGTGTTATTTATATTTATTTATTATCGATTTATTACTATTTTGTTACTTAAAAACAAATCTGAAATGGAATTTGTTGTCTAACAGCACTATTAAAGTCACAAGTTTGATATATGTTGTGGAGATGAAACTTATTGTAAGTCGCTTTGGACAAAAGCATCTGCTAAATGACATGTAATGTAATGTAATGTAATGAAAACAAAAAAGGGCAGATGGTTATTTGTTTTTATTTATTATTGATTTAATATTATTTTGTTAGTTAAAAACAAATCTAAAAAAATAATTTATTGTTAAACAGCACTATTAATGTCACAATTTTGATATATGTGGTGGAGATGCAAAGAAAAAGGCAAATTTGTGTTTCTGTAAGCAGAAAATGTGTCTAGTTTATTTATTTAAAAATAAGAAATATCATAAGGTCCACTTGGTCTGTGGTATATCCACCATAATTTTCCTTTTTAAGGATTACTGGCTCTGGGTTCTTATGGGTTAATAATAACCATTAATAGTTCTACGGTATGGATGGGACCACCGGAGAATGATGAACATAATTCAATGGTACTTTCATTTTCTTTTTGGGTGCTTCCGTTTGGTCCCTGTATTTTGAAAGTACTAACCGGAAGTATTAACATCTCTGCGTTCAGGTATCTTGATTAATTGATTGATAGTTTGTCAGTTTGACCACTAGAGCAGCAATTCTCAACCTTGGGGTCGGGACCCCAATTGGGGTCGCGAGATGATTTCTGGGGGTCGCCAAATCATTTTGGAAGTCAGCTCTGTCTCCACTGTGTTAAAGTGTTCATGTGTTTTAGTCTTTTTGGTCATTTAATGTCTTTTTGTGTGGTATTTGGTCATTTTGTGTCTTTTTTGGTCATTTTTGGTCTTTTTTCGATCATTTTGTGGTCAATTTGTGTCTTTTTTTGGTAATTTTGTGTCTTTTTTTAGTCATTTTGTGTTTTTTTGGTAATTTTGTTTCTGTTTTGGGTCATTTTGTGTCTTTTTTTGGTAACTTTGTGTCTTTTTTGATCATTTTGTGGTCAATTTGTGTCTTTTTTGTTCATTTTGTGTCTTTTTTTAGTCATTTTGTGTTTTTTTTGGTCAATTTGTGTCTTTTTTTTGGTCATTTTGTGTCTTTTCCGATCATTTTGTGGTCAATTTGTGTCTTTTTTGTTCATTTTGTTTACTTTTTTTGGTCATTTTGTTTCTTTTTTGGGTAATCTGAACTGTGCGTGTGAGATTGTGTTCAGTGAGCGGGGGTCGTGGACAACATGCATGTTAAATTGGGGGTCGCGACTCGAAAAGGTTGAGAACTACTGCACTAGAGGACAGCGGAGAAAAGCACAATTTTAAATCCACTCACCTAAATTGTCATCTGTAAGAACGCTGTATGGTAGACATGAGTTCTTTGACAGATGGAGTCCACCCTAGACATCAGTAAGGTACTTTTCAATAGCTTTGCTTGGTAAGCAAACACTTATTATACTGTATTATACTAAAAACACACTAAACTTTGGTGACAAGCGGCCTGGAAAGCTGTTTGAATCTGAGGCGACCCAAATAAAAGTTTGGGACAGTCTCACCAGAAGTTGCAAATGATGAGCGGAGAATACCATCCGTAGTAAAAACTAAACTAAACAAAAAAACAGTTATGTTGCTGCTAGCCGCTGCTTGGAGTGTTTAGAAGTTAACCCTCTACGGTACAGTGTTGCCCTCAGGCAACATACCCATTTTTGGCCTGTCAAATTTCTACAATGCATGTTTTTGAGTGATGTGATACTTTAAAAAAAGAGGAAAGACCATAGGGAACCAATAGCAATGCTTTAATTTGTCACATGACCTCCAGGAGGCCATACTGAAATCCTATTTTGCAGACTTTTCCAAAGGAAACAGCTTTGCCATTTTGCGCCACAAAAAAATCACTCAAAACGTCATTTGCTGGACCTTTTCCATCTGGAAAAAATATATATTCCTACTGATAGGTGAGTAAACCTTCATTTTTGATAGTTTCATACACTTTTTCAAGACAATCATTTCAATGGTCGTTGGTTTAATGGTACAGTGTTGCCTCAAGGCAACATTCAGACAAAGTTCCTTTTATAATGTTTTTAAATTTAAAATGTTTTGTATTGTACCCTGTTGAAGGTACTGAATCTTTTACACGTTTATATGATTAAATGATGTTAAAATTAATTTTCAAAAACTTTCTTTTTCACTTGTGAACCGTTATGGTACAATGTTGCCTACGGGCAACAAACCCCAAAAACTACCAAAAAAAAAAAAAAATTATAAAAATTCTTCAAATTATGTTTATTTAGTCTATTTTAAGACAAAAAAAACAAAAAACTTTTTTTCCCCCACTCCAAACTTTTGGCATCATAGTGCGTACCATAGAGGGTTAAGCCGAGAACAAACAGAAAAAGCTTCCGGGATGTGAGCTAATGAGGCAAAACCCCACAATATCACAATACATGAAAATCACTCTAAGATAAAACTTTAAAAACTGTGTAACGTTATACCAAACAGACACCTTACATGAACACTACAAATCACGTGACCACGACGAAGTGGCCTCATTATGGATGTAAAATAAGAACTTAAAATAACACTTCATAAACTAGACCATTGCCGCAATTTCCAGCAGACTCTGTAATAACATTTTAGGAAACACACTTGGTAATATCAGGGAAATATCAAGGCTGACCAAAGTAAAATGCTCTTGTATTTTGACTTACCAGTGTCGTCTAATTCTTCGGTACCAATGCAGTTTGAAAATTAGGACAGCAAACTTAATCATTAACCTCCATCATTATAAACCGAACTGCTGCAATGTTAGTCGTGTTTCGGGAAGAGTCATTAGTTTCTGGTTGAACATGGAGCAATGTAACCGGACAGAGCTATTCTCACCTATACTGCAACCTGGTCTCACAGAAATCCGTGAAATAGCCACGGATTTCGCTTAACTCAAAATCCGTGGAATAGCCACGGAATCGCTCAAATTTCTGTGAAACTGACACGGATTTGGCTACAATGCAAGTTAATGCCAGTCATATCCCGTGGCTATTCCATGGATATTTGTTCCTATTGGTTTGTTCCAAGTCACGTGACTTTCAAGGTCCCGGCGGTCAGAACAAAAAACATGGCGGACAGTTCTCTCAGTTTTAGTGAAAAAATCAATATTTTGACTTAGTTTCTGCATAAAAATGGATTTTGATCACATTTCTAGCGAGAAATATATGTTTTATTTTCTAAATATCCACTCAGTGAATGTACATAATCACTTTGTATGTTGGAATAGCCACGGGATATGACTGGCATTAACTTGCATTGTAGCCAAATCCGTGTCAGTTTCACAGAAATTTGAGCGATTCCGTGGCTATTCCACGGATTTTGAGTTAAGCGAAATCCGTGGCTATTTCACGGATTTCTGTGAGAACATGTTATACTGCCTGTCGTGGCAGTTTTTACAACTGCACTAAGTTAATGGGTGAGCTGGCCAAACACAAAGCACTCAATACTCTGTTCAGCAAGTTTCATTAGCACATTCGTGTTCCATACACCGCACAACTCCAAATGGCTCTTTTACAGTACAACAAAGCCCCGTACACCGCTCGACTTATGACTGTTGCACTTTTCAGCTTTTCATCAATGCAGCCCTATCTTCCTGCCCTATACATCACATCAGGACAGAGCCCCCTGATCTACATGTTCCCCTCTCTCATGGTGTTATCAGAGTTAAGGCCCTAGTGAGTTCAGACAATGCCTTGTGTCTTGAATATCAAGTAGGTCGCCGCCTACTTCTTGTACCACCATGACAGGAAGTACCAAATTTCCTTCAAATGCCCTACAAAGTCTAACTGCAGTAACTACATTTTTTGGTCAAATATGAGTTATAACTAAACATGAACTCCTCGATGTCTGTTTTATCTTGTGATAAAGTTTTAGATTTTAATTTTGGTTTATTTCAGAGAAATACTTATATAAAAATTGCAGTAATTACAAAATCCAACTCAAAACCAAAGCAAACTTTGATGCAGTGTAGCCTTGTATTTCTTCATTGTGTTGAATAGTGAAGACAAGAATAATAGAAATGATAAATTTTGATAGGGAAATTATAATGTAGATAGTGATTAAGTGTAAGTAAAATTTAAAAAAGTGACAGAAAATAATATATAACATTACTTTATAATGTTAAGTCGGAAATACATATCTTTGAATAGAGTTGTTAAACACTTTTAAATACACTTCTCAAAATCTATTTGAGAATGTTTATTCACTGAAAACACAATATAAAAGCTGAAAGAAGACAACAACATTGTAGTTACTGCACTCTGTTTCTGCATTAGAGTCTTTTACAGCAAAACCAGAGTGCAGTAACTACATTTTTGGGGTCAAAGATCAAATAAATCATCATGATTTTTCAGCATTAAAATGACATCATCAATACATGTAGAAATAAGTGTCATATCACTTAACTACCTATAACCCATTTGGCTGGCCAGTTAAAAAAACGTTGATAAAAACAACAACTTTAAAGCAGTTTTTCTCAGTTTTCTTCTTTCTTTCATACAAAAACATTGTAAAGTGTACATAAATTCAAAGTTTTTAAAGATTTAATGTTGGTAGATTTCTTAATAGACTTAATATATTGTTTGGTCTCATTTTCAAAGACAAGAGAGAGAGGTTTTTGTACAACAACATAACAACATTTATGGATATTCCCTTTGGCTAACTGTATCATGAGATTGATGAAATAGTATTGTTTTTCTTTTGCAAAAGGAAAGTCAGTGAAACCAAACAGTATAAGCACGGGGACAAATGAGGTTCAATCGAAAAAGAAATCAGGTTACAAATATCTTCCCATAATTTAGTTGAGAAAGGGCAAGACCAAAATAAATGAAAAACATCTTCAGGGTGTCCTTTACAGAAAGAGCAGTTTAAGTCTATGTCTTTCTTAAGTCGTTGTATATATAAAAAAAACTTTAGATGGGTAAATTCTGTAAATTATCTTAAAATATACTTCTTTTACCTTATTATTGATAATCAGTTTTACTCTTTGTGTAGTTACTGCAGTTAGCCTTTTTAGGGCAGTATACTCCAGTCCAGCAGGGGGCGGTGGCGCTGCTCCAGAGCGTCCGACCGCCGAGTTACCGTTAGTAGAAGAAGAAGAGGCCGGAAGTGGATATGTTCACTGACTAGCTGCTGCTGCAGGTAAGTTATCTCAGATATCACTTCAGCTTTTGATTACTTGCTTAATATACGTTTTTTTAAAAAGTGCCTGTATTTAAAAAAAAAAATTAATCATTAGACCATTTAAGTTCGCAACCCTAAAAAGTTAAAGATAAAGACAACCTTGTAATTTGCAGTTAGCTTCGGTCATATCGTTAGCATTAAGCTAGCTCAGTGTTGTTGTAGCACCTGACTCTGTTCAAAGAATTTGCAGTTTAACTTTGCCTTGCTGATATAAACACTTACATTTTTTTATATAACATGACTTCGGATATTTATTAAATCTTTAACATTGGTTCTTTAATTCGGCAACACCCGTTTTAAAAATGGTTAACGTTTTTCAACAAAGTAATGGTAATAACATCGTCACACTGTTAAAATAATCGCCTAAGTCATTTTTTGTCAAAATTGATTTTTTTTGCCTAAATCATCTCCTTTAAGATAATGGCCTATGTCAAGTGTGTGACTTAAGCGGATTTATTATGTCTAAGTCAACATAAAATGTGACTTAGGCAATATTTTGAACATGCCTTTGTGATTTAAGCAAGATATGGTAACACTTTATTGTGAAGGTGTCTACATAAGAGTGACATGAGCGTGTCATAAACATGACATGGGATGTGTCATGAACATTAATGACACTTTGAAGGAACATTAATGCTCATGATACTTGTCATGTCATGTTTCTGACAGGCTTGTGTCACTCTTATGTAGACTCCTTCAAAATAAAGTGTTACCATATCTTGCTTAAGTCACAAAGGCATGTTCAAAAAATGCCTAAGTCATTTATTTCTCTTAAGTTACATAATTTACACACAGTGTTATTACTATGCCAATAGCCATCCTTTGTTACATCTTTTTTGAGTGAAATGATCAATAAATGTCATATGTTACACTTTTGGTGAAGTTTTTTGTGTTTCCTGCAAAACTTAAAAAATGAGTTAGGCGATTATTTTAACAGGGTGACGACATGTAAGAACGTTTCACACAGACTTCTTAATACAACTTGTTCTGAAAGATGTTTCTAATGTTTTGCTTCATTCATGTAAAGGACAAGCTGACTGGCAATAATTCAAACGTACTTTAGAGTTAGTAATTAGTTTAGGGTTGTTGTATTTTCTATCGTTCTGATCACTCATTCATTGAATGAAACTGCTAACAATAAAGAGATCTATCATCTGTAAGTGTTTCTAAGTGCTTCTGGGTAGTCTGTAGCAAGGTTATAATAGTTTTGGATTTTTCATTAGTTTTAGTTTTAATTTCGTTGTGAATTTTTGTTTTCAAATTCAGTTAGTTTTAGTTAGTTTTTAGAGTGAGTTTTCTAGTTTTAGTTTAGTTTTTATTTTTTGAAAATGCTTAGTTTTAGTTTAGTTTTTATTAGTTTTAGTGTTAGTTTTAGTTTTTTGTAATGGGCTATGTGTTGGGTGCCAGATTCAAAGAGGTCATAATAAATGTTTCCTTTATTTCCTTTGGTTTATCATCTCAGCCCCAATAAGGTTATTAACTGTTTTGTGTTTTGGTTCTAGTGTAAACATCCCAGTCTCAGTAAACTAAGGACATTTTCACTATAATTTTAGTTAGTTTTAGTTAGTTTTGTAACCACACAATACAGTTTCAGTTAGTTACCGTTTTTGTAAAAACTCTAGTTTTTATTTTTATTTCAGTTAACGAAAATCTTTTTTCAATTCTAGTTTTCGTTATTTTGTTAGTTTTCGTTAACTATAATAACCTTGGTGTGTAGTCTGTGTAACTGTGGTATCTCACTGCCTGCTGTCCTGCAGGGAAATGGAGAAGAATAAGGAGCAGGTCCAAACTCTCAGCAGTAAAACGCTGCTTATCCGCCACTTACCAGCTGAACTCAGCCAGGATGAGAAAGAAGACCTCTTAAAGTATTTTGGAGCTGAGTCCATCAGGGTATTCTCCAACACGGGTCGTATGGTAGGTCGGGCCTTACTTAAACCTAATTGTTTATTGTTTATTGTATCCTTTGGATCCCCATTAGTCTTCATAGAGATGAAGACTATTCTTCCTGGGGTCCACATTAAATCAAACATCATTACAGCATTTATACAGATAATAACATGAAGTCATTCATCCTAACATGATTATAATGTATATTAACATGATTATAATATATATTAAGTAGTACAAGGCATGATTATAAAAAGAGTTACATGATTGTAGAATATATAATCATGTAACTAGAAGAGTATACGAGGTAAGCATAAATTTTACCATGACGTTCAATGCAGATGTATTAAGCCTAATGAGCCTTTATGTCTTGAAATTAATTTGAGTTGCTGTCCAATCTAAACAAGCCTTTCTGTCTTCACAGAAACATGCAGCCTTTGCAACTTTTAGAAGTGAGAAGTCAGCAGCAAACGTGAGATATTTACGCAATTTTTGTCTTTTATGTGTTAAACTTGAAGCTGAAAGTAATGTAAACATAATCTAGTTTTACCTGAATATATCCTGTATGGTTTTTAATCCCCATTCCTTTTTATTTTAGGCTCTTAGCAGGCTGCATCAGTTAAAGATTCTTGATCATACACTTGTTGTGGAGTTTGCAAAAGGCAAAGATGATGTGACAGTATTAAACGACCCACCAGTGTCGGACAGGTAAGTTGCTCGAATCGTATGAATTAAGAAACAGTTTTCAGAAATGCTACTTTTGTACATTGCAAAAATGCATCCAGTCACCTCCCTGTGAGATACAGTAGAGCCATATATTGTTGGTGTTTTGTGTAGTTTTGTTGTAATCTCCACAGATCAGAAATGATTTTCCAAGCTGGGATTATTTTAATAAAATCGCATATGAAAACAAATTACATTAAGCAGACAACATTAAGCCAATTCAAACTTGCCCTGAATTAAAATCTTTTAGTTCCAGTGTGAACATCTTCTCCTCTCCCTGGCAAACTTAATTACCAGCATTAAAACAAATACTAATCAAGGTGAAGGCTGCAGTTGAATCCTCTGTGTAACAAGCTTATTTTTTTTCCCTACAGTGGTAAACATAACAGGAAAGACCAGAAGAAACAGGAAATCAAGCAACCAAAAATCCCCCTCATAGAGACGGGCGTTGCACCGAGCCTTGGGTGAGTGTTTAATGTCCGTTAGCATTGTTCTTGTAGCTTTGGTGTGATATGAGCACATCTTGATGAACTTGGGGTTGAGGCTTTCTGTGTTCATGGTTGTTGTGTTTTTGGCTGATGAATCTGTGACCTGAACAGTTTCTGTAATTCTGACTTTGAAATACATTAGATCAGGGATTCCCAAACTTTTATAGCCGTGCACCCCTTTCTATGTCCCAACTGGGTTGACCCCCCCCAATCCCCCACACCTTCAAAAAAACAAAATGCAATAAGAGTTTTTATAGCCATATTAAAGGTGGAGGATGATGACAGGCTCAGGATCAGAGGCAGAAAGCAGATCAGTTGGGACAAATGTTATAATATTTTGAGCTGCGTTGAACAAAAATTGCAGCAAATTTAAATGAGCGTGGAGTGAACACAACCCGTCATCATAACACAGGCTGGAAAAATGATACAAGAACAAGAAGATAACTTCTTCTACGCTTCATTATAAGATCAAAAACAACCAAAAGTAGATGCAAAAATGACCAAAGATGACACAAAATTATCAAAATAGACACAAATTGACCAAAAATACATGTAAAAATTACCAAACAACCAAAAAATAGATGCAAAAATGACCAAAGATGACACAAAATTATCAAAATAGACACAAATTGACCAAAAATACATGTAAAAATTACCAAACAACCAAAACATAGATGCAAAAATGACCAAAGATGACACAAAATTATCAAAATAGACACAAATTGACCAAAAATACATGTAAAAATTACCAAACAACCAAAAAATAGATGCAAAAATGAACAAAAAATTACACAAAATTAATTAGCCTGTATTTATTAATTAATTAATACACCTCTTAAAAAAATGAATTGTGTCATTACCAGACCGCCATTACATTTTTCATCTCGCGCACCCCCTAGCAGCAGCTCATGCACCCTCAGAGGTCCACGCACCACACTTTGGGAATCCCTGTTTTAGATGGACTCAGGCAGGTGGCTTAGTGTGTCAACTTTAATGCAACATACTTCAGACTAGAGCTGGATATCGCCACAGAGTTCTTTAATCAATCCAGTTCTGATTCACAAGGTCTCAATTCATTAGATCCGATATACACTACTGGTCAAAAGTTTTAGAACACACCAACTTTTCCAGAATTTAATTGAAAATGATGCAGTTTAATGTCTCAGTGTACTCTGAAATTAATGCACATTTGCAACATTTAAAATTCTTTATTGAGCATGATAGTGTTTTGAAAGTAAAAAAAAGATTCAAAATCACATTTTATGTTGGACTAAAGGACTAAAAAAAGACACAAAATGACAAAGAAAAACACCAAAAGACACAAAATGACCAAAAAAGACACAAAATGACTTACAAAGACATGAAAAGAATTCAAAATAGCCCAAGAATCCATAGAGTTAAGTTGTTAACCCATTTCTTGTTCCCTGAAAAAGGCCTACTTGTATAATTCTGAAATGTACATTATTTTTCAGTTTTGGTTAAGCTTACCTTTTTTTATTTACCTCTGGCAGTTCACCACTTACCTTTGGACCCTTTCAAGCTGTTCATTTGACTTGAACTGCTTGAATTTTAATAAAAAACTGGAAAAATTGGGGTGTTCTAAAACTTTTGACCGGTAGTGTAGATTTGATTGCATATACTTAAGTTAGAATACTATTTTTTCTTGTATATGAATGAATTGAATATCAACGCATCGTAACATCCCCATTACTTTGTCATCACTTGCCAAATTATCCTGTATACTATTAAATATGCATGTATGACACATGCTGCCAGTGTTCAGTGTGACAGTAAACCTGGAGGAGAATGTGATAGTCGGAGCTGTCACTGGCCTCGTGTCCAATTAGACGGTCAGTCCGCCATCGAGAGGCTGACAGGCCGTCTGTCCCGCCAGTTGGTGGGACCAGGTGGTCTTTGATACCTCTCACTCAGTCCTGACAGTGTGTCCTGCCTGGTGCTAAAATAAAATCTGGATCAGCCTGAAGTCTCCACCACCTCCTGAGATGATGCAGTGTGCTCCATGACGTCTTTATAATTCAATTCAATTCAATTGGCTTTATTAGCATGACGTAACAATGTATATATTGCCAAAGCAAGCATCAGAAAAAAAGATAACAAGATAAGGAAAGCAATATTTACAATAAATTATTATAATTCTGTTATTCATTTTAAAAGAAAAGAAAAACTAATAACAATAAAAGAAAGCAATATTTACAATCATTGCATTACAATCAACATATAATTTATACAATCTAACTGTCCCAGCAAAAAAAGAAGAAAAAATAAAATAAAAAATAAAATAAAATAATAAATAAAATAAAAAATAAAATAAAAATTAAATTAAATTATTATTAAATTAAATTATAGATTAATTATTATTAAAATTTAATTATTATTATAGCTCGGATCAATACTGCACTGATTGTTTATCAGAAGCATTTAATGTGGATAAATTCTAATAAGATGTCCTCACGGGACATAAATGTGTATAACAGTAGAGAATTCTGTCGACTTACAGTTAAAATACTGCAATACTTAATTCTGACAGGAAAATATTCTGGGATGAAACAGAAACAAAGCTTGATGTCTGAAAGCAATATTCATGTTAATTGCCTCAAAAAAAATGTTTGTATACAGTACAGGCCAAAAGTTTGGACACACCTTCTCATTCAATGCGTTTCTCTTTATTTTCATGACTATTTATATTGTAGATTCTCACTGAAGGCATCAAAACTATGAATGAACACATATAGAATTATGTACTTAACAAAAAGTGTGAAATAACTGAAAACATGTCTTGTATTTTAGATTCCTCAAAGTAACCACCCTTTGCTTACTAGAATATAAGACATGTTTTCAGTTATTTCACACTTTTTTGTTAAGTACATAATTCCACATGTGTTCATTAATAGTTTTGATGAATCTACAATGTAAATAGTCATGAAAATAAAGGAAACGCATTGAATGAGAAGGTGTGTCCAAACTTTTGGCCTGTACTGTAGGTGAAGTGATTCCTTTATTGCAGAGGTTCTCAAAGTTTTGAGGCCAATTTAGGAACCCAACATTAGACTGATTGGTGCCGAAGGGGGGAAAAAAGTAAAAAAACGGGGAGAATCCCATTTGTAATCCTTTTAATGACCAGATTGCATCACTACAGTTTACATTTATTGGTCTGCATCCAGTAATGTGCAAAACTTTTTAATTAATAAATGAGGCTAAAACAAACTGGTGGATTTATCGTAGGTTTTATGATTGGTATCATAATGACGTTTTATGTTGAGGTCCTTGAGCATCGCATTAACCTGCTTGCAGATCAGGCACATGGGTGGTTGACGTGAACTAAAATTCAAAGTGAAAAACAGAATCATTCAAAAAATATATGTCAAATGACATACAATTATATTCCCTTATATGTGAATACTTCAAAACTGAATGTGTCCATTTCTAATTCTTTATATATTTAGCATATTATTAACTTTTTGGTGTGGTAGTCCTAAAATGTGTCCACCGGTGCAACAAAATAAAGAATGTCATTATTTAATTCAGGGAATGTTGGACAGATAAGATAGATAAGCCCAAGTCATATTAGTTCTGAATATTTTTTATCAATTTACATTATTTTAATATTCAGATCAATACTTAAACTGCGTTGTACCAAAGGACTACCTTAAGACGACCAGTTCCAACACTGCAAGGAAATAGTAATATTATGAAAATATCTGAGACAGAAGTGATCTTGTGTCCAGAGATTCTTCTGTCCTTCCTGGTTCTGGAAGGACCCCTCTCAGTAATGGCTGGTCACATTAATGCCTGTTTTATATCCACATCATGGCGTTGCTCCAGGAGGACAAAATGTAATGTGTCATAATAACTCTACATAGGGACCTTAACACTTATATCCTCTAGATTCATTAACTAAACACTTGTATGACATGCATTCAAGTATTTTAATGTATTTAGATACATTTTTCATTAAATGACAGTTGTTTTAAGATAAGTAATGCTACCTAGGACAGTTGCACCGGTGGACAAATGTCATGTTCAAAACAGAATATTTGCATAGTTGAAGAACGATAGTCATTGTTTGCAGATGGATTAGATGTAGAAGAATGAACTGCATATTAAAACATTAATTTCAATGAAATATTATCAAATTTTAGTAATATTTGTCACTGGGAACACAAAAATTGAGCGGCACGTCAACCACCCACATACATGACTTGATCCGATTAACCCTATAGATGCCGCTAAAGACCACGAAACGGAGATTCATCCTTTCAAAGCAATGTACAGTTGGATTTAAAACTGCCAGAAATGTGTCTGCGGGCCAGCATTTGCTCGCAGGCCGCACTTTGAGAACCTATGCCTTATTGCATGAATGTATTATATGGAAGTTATGCAGATTTCAATCCATCTATCTGCTTCAAAAATTAAATCTATCTGAAATATTTAGAATCCAACTCATAGCGACTGTTTGAAACAAATGAAAAGTTTCAAAGGTTATAATCAAAGGTAATAAGGTGAATTAATTATTAATTAATTTTCCAAACCAGGGTTAAATCAGACACAACATGTGGTAAAATCCACTACAATTACTGCAGTTCTGAGTCTCAAATGCACAACCTAAGCTAAAATCAGCATAAAAACGATGCAAATGTTTATATTTGTTTCATTTTTATTTGCTTAATTTCCTTTTAAAGATAGTTTTGACATGTTTTTTTCACCTTATTGCAGAATGAATGTATCCTCCCAAGCATTAGCATACACTCATCAAATAGAGGCTGCTTTAAATGTTTTCCATTTACCTTTCTGATCTACTGAGCTCACTGTTCTTCAGTCCCAGCTGAACAACGAACAGATTTCTTTGTCATGTCGCCAAGTGGCAGATTGAACAACATCCACTGAACCCCCACTTTAAGTCTTTGTTTATTAGGCCTCAGTAGATTTACATTTGTTCTCTCGTGCCATGCAGAGTCTTGGCTTATAAAAGTTATTATTACATGAGGACAAGCTTTGGTGCTGACATGGCATGCTGGTCCCAACGTCCCTTAATAGCTGGTTTCATATTCTGTTGGCTGAGTGCTTGTCATCGACAGAGAAAGCTACCTAGCTAAAGCTGGACCACATATTCATGTGTCTCCATTATTCTGACATATTTTGTGAGATTTTAAGTGAAGGGGATATTGTATTTAAGGCAGCAAGTTGCAGCTACAGGGTTTCCTTTTATATACACTACTGGTCAAAAGTTTTAGAACACACCAACTTGATGGTGAAAATGAAAATGATGCAGTTTAATGTCTCAGTGTACTCTGAAATTAATGCACATTTGCAACATTTAAAATTCTTTATTGAGCATGATAGTGTTTTGAAAATATAAAAAGATAAAAAAAGATTTAGTCCAACATTTTATGTTGGACTAAAGGACTAAAAAAAGACACAAAATGACCAAAAAAAGACACAGAATGACAAAAAAAACACCAAAAGACACAAAATGACTAAAAAAAGACACAAAATGACTAAAAAAAGACACAAAATGACCAAAAAAAGACACAAAATGACTAAAAAAAGATACAAAATGACCAAAAAAAGACACAGAATGACAAAAAAAGACACAAAATGACACAAAATGACAAAAAAAGACACAAAATGACAAAAAAAAGACACAAAATGACAAAAAAAGACACAAAATGACAAAAAAAGACACCAAAAGACACAAAATGACTAAAAAAAGACACAAAATGACCAAAAAAGACACAAAATGACTTACAAAGACATGAAAAGAATTCAAAAATGGACAAAATAGCCCAAGACCCCATAGAGTTAAGTTGTTAACCCATTTCTTGTTCCCTGAAAAAGGCCTACTTGTATAATTCTGAAATGTACATTATTTTCCAGTTTTGGTTAAGCTTACCTTTTTTTATTTACCTCTGGCAGTTCACCACTTACCTTTGGACCCTTTCAAGCTGTTCATTTGACTTGAACTGCTTGAATTTCAATAAAAAACTGGAAAAGTTGGTGTGTTCTAAAGCTTTTAACCAGTAGTGTACATATATATATATGTATAATATTGTCTTTTCCTCTCGCCCTCTCTCTTACAGGTTGAATTTTCAATCGAATCCCACGTTGAAATATTTATACCCTCCACCTTCTAATGGCATCCTGACAAATATAACGCACGCCCTCCTGAGTGTGCCAAAGTTTTATGTTCAAGTGAGTAAATACTATCATTTTATTCTTGCTTTAAAAACCTGCACGTCTTTGATATGCATACGGTGGTCATCTGTGTGTGTGTGTTGGATTTGTATTGTCGGATATTATTCCACTGGCGCTGTTCTTTCCTTTAATTTTGGGAAGTGGGGGAATTTGTACAAAAAAATGCAAATGTGACAGCATTTCCAGCCATCAGATTCATATTGTAAAATGGAAATACGAATATCCCAGAGGTTTTTGAACTGCATCCAACCTCTTAAAGATCAAACAGCAAACATTTGCCTTTTAAATTTCAATTTGGGGAGCAAGTATTAATAATAAACCATAAGTGGGAGGCATGAGTTATGGGTTTAACATTTCCCTGGGAGCCGTGCTGCCTGCTGGATTTTTTTCCTCGCTGCTACTTCCAGCGCCGGCGTCTTGGTGGTGCTGGTGCGTCACGCTCAGCCTCGCCGCTGGTATCTCACTTCAGCCTCAATCTCACCTTGATCCTTGTATTTTAAATGAAAATGCAGAAGCCTTGCAATCTGTTTTACATACGGAGCTCGGGTTACAGGCTGCCTGTTGGAGAGAGGCAGTATATTTATATTACCAGCTCCCACCCAGACTCTTTAAGATACAACTATCGCTGTTCTCACAATCGTTTCTCTGCTTTTACAGGTTCTACATCTGATGAACAAGATGAATTTACCTTGTCCGTTTGGCCCAGTCACAGCCAGACCCCCCATGGTAAGCTGGGTTACATTATTGTTGAGTTTTAGATCATTTATCTCTAATGCAGGGGCGTCAAACTCAAATACACAATGGGACAAAATTAAAAACTTGAATAAAATCGCGGGCCAACATTGAACAAATAAACCTTTGGTAAAACTTTACAATAACCATCATTTATAAATGGTTTATTTAATGGTTTATAAACAGATTATTAACGTTCAATCATCATTTATAAACAGTATATAGGCCATTTATAATGGTAAACAGAAAATGTATTAATGTTGAACTATAATTCATAAATGCCAAATAGATGGTATATTAATGTCAGTTGATAGTTACTTTACCATTAACAAACAATGACATTATAATTATTAGTTTATTAATAGTTTTGCACTCATTTTAACATTTTTAACACCATATTAAGTGTGTTAAGGATTTTCAAATCATTCATATACCTTGAAGAAATTGATTTAAAACATTTAACGATTAAATATGTATGTAAATGGTTTATAAACAATCTATAAACATCACTTAGATAGTTATTGTAAAGTGTTACCAAACCTTTTAATATATACCAAACATGTTTTGCTTTAACATTAAATATGGAACCAGCAACGCTTATAAACATACAATATATAACTAAATAGTGCAGACATGCAAATTGCATTAAAAATGCATTATTATTATTATTTTGTATATTTTGTATTTTGTTAAATGTCTTTTCTTAGATTGTTTTTTATCTTATCTTAAAATTGTGTGATTTTCTGCGGCTGTAACAAAGAAATTTCCCCGCTGTGGGATTAATAAAGTCAAATCTAATCTAATCAAATTTCAAATAAAAAACACATCAATGTCATTAATTTATTAAATAAAAATTAAATAAAAATCGTATGCCTCTTTTCTATTTGCATCCTTCTGATTTAAATATCAAAATAAACTTTTTCAACAGGTTAATACATTTAAAAATGAAATAACAATAATAAATCAAGTATTAGCGGTAAATGCGCCGTATAATACCGGCGGGTCAGCTTTTATAGTACAATAATTATAAAAAATGTCTCATTTTAAATCTCTTCTTAAAACCCGTTGGCTTTTAACACCACGTAGAGTGTTGATTTTATGATTTTATGATTTTTTGTTTTTATTGTATTCATGCATATTTTATTTTGTGTGGGCAGTACATTTTTAATTTATTTAATTTATTTTTATCCCATTTTTAATTTATTTTATCTTATTGCATCTTACTGATCTATTGTTTACTACATCTCTTTGTATTGTGTTATGTATTTATTGTTTGTGCAGCACTTTGGGAACCTTGTGTTTGCTAAAATTGTGCTATATAAATAAAGGGGCCAGAGTTTGACACCCCTGATTTAGATAGAAGTTATTAGGAGGCCAGTATTCAAATGTGTCCAAGAAAGGAAGTCAATGATTGAGGTGAGCTCCCTGCTGTAGAGGACCCTCAGCAATCAGAGCAAATTGATTTACAGTGACTCAATTGGCAATTTATTGGCTGGAACAACACTTCTGTGCCACTAACCGTCTTTACTTCACTAAATCACTGCAGATATTTTCCTGTTAATGTAAAAACAGGGATTTAATTTCCCTCACTGAGCTTTAGGACTGTGTGAAAGTTCATGGAAAGCCCTGAGTGCTGAGGGCAGCCACTGGATAAGTGTATTTATGAATCTGAAATTGTGCTCAGATCAATATTTCACATTGTTTAAGGGAGGTTAAAGATCTCCTATGGGCAACAGAGCAACATTTACATGCTGAACATTTACTCTTCTGCTTTGTCTCCCAAACAGTTTCACTGCTTTTCTGAATTTGGAGATAATGATAGGCACTTTTCTGAATTCATTATAATCTAATAATCTGAAAATGAATCTAATTGAACACTATGCATAATGGGCCATCTGCACCAAGAACAACTATAAATATAAAGTTTTTAAAAATGTCATAGATAACAGAGTCCATAACAACAATATTGTTGTTTGGGATCACTTTCAGAGCAATTTGATTGACACTTACAACCAATTAAAATCAATCCCACAAACTCTGCATCATGTTCTAACTCCATAACAACGTGTAATAAATTGTACTTATTGAAATCCAAAGCCTCTCTCGCGCTTTTTGAAAGTTCACCTAAATATTCTTGTCATTCGTATTCTTATTAATAATAATAATAATAATAATAATAATAATAATAATAGATATGATAGACAAAGCAAAAATGAAATGTTTTGTGTCTGCTGTCTCTGAATACCTGTTTCATGTAAGTTACTGGCTGTTTAAGGACACATTATAATGCATTATAATGCAGAAGAGGGAACACGTGGGGCTTTAACACAGCTGGAGCAGACAGCGTGTGATGCTGCTGCTGTTTATAGAACTTTATTATTTTATTGTTCATCAGTTAAGATGCTCACATTGTTGTAGTTAACACTATTATTAGTGTTATTATTGTTTGCGTGCAGTGGTGGAAGAAGTATTCAAATCATTTAAGTAAAAGTACAAACTAAACTGCATTCTAAACTAAACTAAAAGTATCCACATTGAAATATACTTAAAGTGTCAAAAGTACTCGTTATATATATATATATATATATATATACACACATTTTGCTGTTGTCAAGATAGGATTGATTTTAACTACTTATCATATTGTTATAAGGCTTAATTGACTATTGAAAAAATGCTTTGTCATTTTCATGTTTTAAATGATAAATCTTGAAATCCTGAAAAGTAACTAAAGATGCCTCTAAAATTTGCTGGAAGTATAAAGTTCTAAAAATGAAATGGAGTTATATTCCACCCCTGTCAGTGTGGACGACCTGGAATTCTAAAAATATTGTGATATAAATCGATAACAAGTATGTACAACACACCTTTTAAAAAATCCACACTGTTTGCTTGGTCCAGCTCTTAAAAGGTGAACATTTGCTGTTTTGTTTGTTTTGCAGAACAGTAATTGACTGTGTTCAGCTTTTTTTTTTTTTTTTTACTGTGATAATAAACCGGCCATACCTTTTTACTTTTATTGCTTCTATATTATCTGCAATAAACCAATAAATCTCAGTTTTGAAACTCATGAAATCTGTCCGTTGAACTCATTTGTAATCCAAGTCTTGTTGTTTTGTTTCCCAGTTTGAGCTCCTGCTCCCTGCGCCTCCCATCCCCATGCCTCCTCCCTTCCCCCCCGACTACCCTCCTCTACCAGAGGAGGAGATGGAGCTGTCCAGTGGAGAAGAATCAGAATATGAGAGTGGAGACGACGAAGACAAGGAGAGGTGAGGACTCATCTCTGGGTTCTTCAAGAGGCAGACGAATTGACTTTCATTTAGTTTTGCATCATTTTGTCGATCCAGTGTGTTGAAGTGTCACTGAGAAGTAATAATGTTTCCAGAAACACACGTAGCACGAATAGTCTAGACGGAATTGTCCAAAAAGTGAAAGTGAGGATCATTTATGGGTACAAGTCAGGAACCGGCCTACTTTACTTATTCTTATATCTTCTTATATTCTTATACTTAGGGTGCTGAATCCAAAAAAAATGGTTCCCAAGCGAAATTTTGAGTTTTTGACCTTCTCATTTGCATATCAATATGGCGGCCAAATTGCCCATCTGGCTCAGTCGTTGGACCATTTCCCCTTAGTTTTTTTGTAAGTAGGCAATCAAAGATGAGGAAATTAAGTTTCTAGATCTATAGTCTAGAGTCAGAGCAAGGATATAGTGGAGGCTCAGTGTCTTTTTTATGTATATATATATATTTGCAAAATACCAACTTTTAAGGTGAAATTAAGCATTATTTGTGTGTTTTTTTAAGGCCCACATAAATATTCAATCAATATCACTTTTAAATGTTCCAGTTGGTATTTTTTTTGTATATATATATATACATAAAAAAGGCACTGAGCCTCCACTATATCCTTGCTCTGACTCTAGACTATAGATCCAGAAACTTAATTTCCTCATCTTTGATTGCCTACTTACAAAAAAACTAAGAGGAAATGGTCCAATGACTGAGCAAGATGGGCAATTTGGTGGCCATTTGATACAAATTAGAAGGTCAAAAACTCAAAATTTTGCTTGGGAACCATTTTATTTTGGACTCAGCACCCTTGAGATATGTAAGGTAGGCCGGTTCCTGACTTGTACCCATAAATGCTCCTCACTTCTTATAGGAGGCCTTTATTCTGAAATCCGTCTAGACTATAAGGGAAATGTCTTTACATTCAAATTTGTGGGCTATTTTTTGTCCATAGTAGACATTTTTCCCACTTATTCCCTATGCTTGCTTTATTCCAGGATTGTTCGTCTGATGGGCCTGGTCAACCAAGCATGCAAGAGACCCTTGAGACCAAAAACAGCTTCAAAGAGAAAGAAGCCCAAGATCAAGGATCTACTCTACGCTCCCAAACCAGACTCTCAGAGGTACCACAGGCTCTCATGCATGTCACAGTCCTCACACATAGACAGTATTCATAGGCAGCTAAAAAAAAAAAAAGAAGCAGGACAAAACCTCCAGACAATAAGTCTTCCTCATAACGACAGGCTTTTGTTGCTCCGAGTCTTATTGTTTCAGCACACACTCCCTTAATGACAGACCACAAACTATAAATACACACACACCTCGGTGTCTCCAGGCTGCATGTTTGTGGACTGGGAAATATCTCGGGTTGACCAGAACAAAATATCCCAGCCCTTAAGCCGCTCAGGAGCCAGCTTTATTGTGGGTAGTTTTTTGGAGGCTGCTGCTGATTGTCTGTGCCGTCCTCAGTGCTCCAGCGCTGCAGCCCGCCGACGTCTTCGAGCAGCCCCACCCCGCCGGACACAGGAAAATTGAATTCCACATTTCGGTTCCAGAGGTGGCAGCCACGGTGGAAGGAGGAAGTGGGCCGCGTCAGCCGGATGATGGAGGCAGCGGTGAGAGCTCTGCTTCCTTGTTTTAACCTCACATACTCACTCACTTCCTCCAAACTGTCATTATTTTCTTAACATGAAAGGTGACATCAGTCAGAGGTGGTGACGGAGGAGAATATCCATCATATTTTCCAAGGTGATGACTTTTAACCCATTCAGGCCTAAAGCGCCTGTAAAACCTCTGGGCGATTTTCAAATGACCCCCTAAAACCTGAAGTTTTTCTGGAAATTCAACACCTACTAAATAATAGATTTTTCAGCCTCTGTAGCAGATAAAAATGAAATTCAAAAAGTATTTGAGAGCTTATACCCGTGGCTTTCATACGAAGTTGACTTTATTTGTCCAAACCTTCAATAAAGTTTTTTTTTTAAATCAACAAACTCAGCAAATGTTACATTTGACTGAATAAAAAATCCTATGCATAATACTAATACATGCCCATTAGCAAGATGCTAACATGATATGACCATTGGAAGAAATAGACATAGTTCTCATTAGCCTACTGTAATAAAAAAAATAAAAAAAAATCATAATAATAATAATAATACATTTTATATATTGCACTTTTCAGGGTACTCAACGACGCATAAAGTAATATAAGACATAAACAGTCATGATTTCTGATATCATCATCACAATCAATTAGCCTATTATTATTATTAATATTGATATATTATTAATAGCATTATTATCTCCAGATGGCCACAAATCTGTCTGTTTTTTGGTGAAAATATGTCATCTAAAACATATTCCTCATCCATAAATCTGGTCGATTGGTTCGGAGGGTTCAAAGTCGGATCAGCAATAAAATGATCGGCGCTGTTTTCATCAGATCTCTTCCGTCACTTCCTGCTGAGCTCCTCCGCTATAGTCGTCTTCCTCCATGATTTAAAGTTCTGGGAAAGTCCCATGATGCATTGTGCCACTCCCGCATGTATTCTGATCATGTTCTGATGCATTTCATTGTCCAAGAGACCGAAAATAGGTGGAAAAAAATACAAATACTACAAAATGACATATCCGCTGTCCCGGCCTTAATGGTAGAGTGACGCAACAGCGCTCCCGGTTTTAATGGTAGAAATGCGGTAATGCTTTCCTGGCGTTAATGGGTTAAGTTCTTGCTTTGGCTGATGAGCACTTCAAAACCAAAAAAATACTAATTTGACAATGATACAAATGGATAAAAGCAGCAGCTCCTCACATATAAGAAGCTAGAATAAGTGAATATATTGCTTGTATGCTTAGAAAAGTGGTGAATGAATCATTGGATTTATTATAGGTTATTGACTAATTAACTTTACTGATAATTTTAGCACTAATCATGACTAAATTAAGTTTTCCTCTAGGTTTTATGATATCACTTTGCTAGATTTATACCAATGGTAATGTCAAATCAGGTGTGCACTTTCCCTATAAATGAGATTCAGCATCTCTGCAGTATTTGTTAAGAGCTCATAAGATGCAGTGCTTAATACATTTATTACACCGTGGTTTATCCCCCAGTGTCCTAAATTAACAGCATCAGTAATTACCAAAATCATTTTTTTATGTTTCTGTAGTGGTTAATACAGCAGTATGTAGAAGCTCTTTAACCAAAATTATATTTTAATGCTAAAATATAATAATTATTGTTATCCATGAATTTTCAAATTGACTGTTTTATAAAAAAAACTGTAAAAAATAGTAAAGCGCATTATTATTTATTGAGTAAGAAGTCAAATTATAGTTATTTACTTGCATTCCTGAACCGAAAAAAACAAGTTTTAGTGCTTGATTAATTTCTGACTTCTCAGAGAAGTTGGGTATAAAAAGGTAAATTCACTTTGTTATTTGCCAAATAAATAACAATAAAAAAGTTTGTTTTATACAAGCTTTTAAACAATTTCTAAAATATTTATGTTTTCTTGTTTTTATGACAGGTGGTCTAATAAATTATAATAAAATTAAAATAAAAGCACGTTATATCAGGGATGTGATTTTCTTCATGTGCTGTAATTATCAAAACCATGTTCACGTCCTGCAACAGCAGTGTATCATATGACCAGAGAGAGTGAATCGTATAATTTTTGTTTTACAGAAGATGATTTTTAGATGAAGTTTTGTCTCAAAGCTTTGTTCTTTATAGTAATGATAATGGTCCAAAGTAATGTGAAAGTGCGTAGTTCAAGTCAAAGACCCTTCACAAACATAAAAAAGCTTAATATTGAGCCTGATATGTGGTGCCTGAGAGCTAGAATGATTGCTTCTTGCAAGTTCCACCAGTTAGACAAACAAAAAGCAATATAATATGAGTGTGATGTTTGACCAGGGCATGGTGGTATTTTGTGCATTTTGGCGTGGGCGCCTGCTGAAGCTCTGTATATTTTTTCAGCTTTTTGGACCTTTGTCAATCACATGCCTGAGGATTTAAAATGAGTTTATAAGATATGTTGAAACTAGGGCTTCAATTGATTTTTATTTACCTGACTGTGGGATTGTAATCTCAATTAATCCGTTAATTAGTCCATTTAAAAAAAATGACCTTAATGTTTATTCGGTTATGGAAATAGTTTAGGATTAGCTCAGGATTCAATAAATTGAAATTATGGTTAAATAGGATACCAATTCTACTTACAAACACATTTTGAAACAGTTTCAGGTTTTGTTTTCTTTTATATTGTTGCCCATATATTCTGTATATACTGTATATAAATATGTAGCCTCATTTATCACAGCTGTAAGGTGCTGGAAAAGCTTGAAAATGCACCTTGAAGATGCTTTAGAAGTGTTTGAAATGGAGTTAAAAGGCATAAGAACCCTTCAGCTTCCAGTTAGTTTCCTGTTGAATGACTAATGGGTTAATCAACTAATCGTTTGAGCTTTAATGTGAAATAACAGCCACTTTCAATCACTTATCTGTTATTGATTATATGCCGCTTGGGAAGAAACTTTGTGCCGTTGCACTAGTTAGGCACATTTTGCTAAATTGTGTAGACCAATACTGTAGTCTGCACATACATTACAGCAGTAGTTCTCAACCTATTTGAGTCGCGACCCCCAATTTAACATGCATGTTGTCCGCGACCCCCACTCAATGAACAGAATGAGATCACCCAAAAAAGAAACAAAATGACCAAAAAACTGAACCAAAATGACCAAAAAAGACACAAATTGACCACAAAATGATTAAAAAAGATATAAAATGACAGAAAAGCCAGAAAATGACCAGAAAAGACACAAAATGACCAAAAAAAGACACAAATTGAACAAAAGAAAGACACAAATTGACCAAAAAAGACACAAAATGACCAAAAAAGAAACAAAATGACTGAAAAAAAGACACAAAATGACCAAAAAAGAAACAAAATGACCAAAAAAGACACAAATTGACCACAAAATGATTAAAAAAGACTTAAAATGACCGAAAAGCCAGAAAATTACCAGAAAAGACACAAAATGACCAAAAAAAGACACAGAATGACCAAAAAAAGACACAAATTGACAAAAAAAGACACAAAATGACCAAAAAAGAAACAAAATGACTAAAAAAAAGACACAAAATGACCAAAAAAAGGAAACAAAATGACCAAAAATTACACAAAATGACCAAAAAAAGACACAAAATTACCAAAAAAAGGAAACAAAATTACCAAAAGACACACATTGACCACAAAATGATTAAAAAAGGCATATAATGACCGAAAAGCCAAAAAATGACCAGAAAAGACACAAAATGACCAAAAAAAGACACAGAATGACCAAAAAAAGACACAAATTGACAAAAAAAGACACAAAATGACCAAAAAAGAAACAAAATGACTAAAAAAAGACACAAAATGACCAAAAAAAGGAAACAAAATGACCAAAAATTACACAAAATGACCAAAAAAAGACACAAAATTACCAAAAAAAGGAAACAAAATGACCAAAAGACACACATTGACCACAAAATGATTAAAAAAGGCATAAAATGACCAAAAAAGAAACAAAATGACTAAAAAAAAGACACAAAATGACCAAAAAAGACACAAAATGACCAAAAAAGACGCAAAATGACTAAAAAAAAGACACAAATTGACCAAAAAAGACACAAAATGACCAAAAAATGAAACAAAATTACCAAAAAAAGGAAACAAAATGACCAAAAAACACACAAAATGACAAAAAAAAGACTAAAACACATTAACACATGAACACTTTAACACAGTGGAGACAGAGCTGACTTCTAAAATGATTTGGCGACCCCCAGAAATCATCTCGCGACCCCAATTGGGGTCCCGACCTCAAGGTTGAGAATAACTGCATTACAGGGAGATCTGTATAAAAAGTGCACTGCCTTCCCTCTTTTTTTTTAGCCAGAAAGGCAGCGTAAGGATTTGATGATTACTATACATCATGTTTATTATCACATTGGAGCAGGAGGTGGTTTGATACTCCTATTGACATAAGTTAAAGCTCCGACTATGGCTGCAGTCAGAGCCAAGTGTTACGCAGCAGTATATCACAGCAGAAAGTCGCACCAAAAAAGGTTTTACCATTATCTGTATGAGAAAATGTCATTGGGGGCGCAGGCTGTGTTACTTGTCAGCTGTGCAGTTCCCTGTTCGCCTTATCTCCCTTCTCTCTAGCTACAACTTCACTCCCTGGCAAGCCCCTGAGAAGTAAAATAGATCTCAAAGTCAAACACAAAAGATTTCCTAAAGGCAGGAGAAAGATAAACTATGACAGGTGGCTTTTTGGATTAGTCTTGTTTTGAGGAAGGGGGGGCGTGTGATCCGATAAACAAGCTATTTAAATGGAAAGGGGAGGTGGGGGACAGATAAGGAGGAGGATAATTTTGAAAGCAGTGATCTAGTTCTCTGCCGAGAGTGTATCAGAAAAGCTCCCCAACACTTCCTGCTCCAGTGCACACACACATACACCTTATGTGGATGACAAGCTTTTTTTTTTTTTTCTCCCCCTGCTCGGATTTGTACAGGCTCACTGCTCTTAGTAATCTACAACGTGTGTGTGCGCTCCTCAAAAGTCTGCCAGAGTTATCCTTCCCACTGCCTTTGAAACTCATGTTTGCAAGACACGAATGGATTTTGATTTGATTACAGTTCTTTATTTGACGTAGACTGAAAGTGCTTATGCCTCACTCTTGAGAGCTTCTTCTTTCAATTACCAGTGCAACCAATTTAACCAAATCATTATCGCTGCCAAAAGACGAGAAAATATCGTATTAAACCCAGACAAAGAATTTATTATATTCAATTCATTCGGTTAATAATGATGCCACCACGGAGATGTTAAACTAATTGTGACCAAGAGGATTTGCGTGCACCCTCCCATCCTGAGTTAGTTTGCTTTGCTGAAGAGGATAAACACTGTGGAAGTGATTACTTCACCATCTGCTTTTGTTAGACACTTTGAAAACTTCCATCTGTATTTGAGCTGCAGGAAGAAATGTCCGTTTCCTGTTTTCTATCATAAAGAAATCCAGCAACGTATGCACATCCAACTTAACAGCACGTTGTATCAGGGATGTGATTTTCTTCATGTGCTGTAATTATCAAAACCATGTTCACATCCTGCAACAGCAATATATCATATGACCATATGATCATATGATCTGTTATAACACTAGTTGTTTACTCATGCATAAAGCACTGATAAAATGACATTCATTGCACTAATTGAAAGCCAGATACCTGAGCAGGTAGTGAGTCCCAGCCAAGGTTATAATAGTTTTGGATTTTTCGTTAGTTTTAGTTAGTTTTTAGAGTGAGTTTTCTAGTTTTAGTTTAGTTTTTAGTTTTTGAAAATGCTTAGTTTTAGTTTAGTTTTTATTAGTTCTAGTGTTAGTTTTAGTTTTTTTGTAATGAATAAATTTTGCCTTTATTTCCTTTGGTTTATCATCTCAGCCCCAATAAGGTTATTAACCCATACAAACATAAACATATTTACCATGTGTTCCTGCATGTTCAAATAGAAACACTGGATTATGTATGAAAAAAGTTGACAAAGACGAAAACTAAGGACATTTTCATTCTAATTTTAGTTAGTTTTAGTTAGTTTTGTAACCACAAAATACAGTTTCAGTTAGTTATCGTTTTTTTAAAAACTCTCGTTTTTATTTTTATTTCAGTTAACAAAAATGTTTTTTCAATTCTAGCTTTGGTTATTTCGTTAGTTTTCGTTAACTATAATAACCTTGGTCCCAGCAGACTGTCCCTCAGGGTGTTTCACTACTCTAGTTTCTTTGCTGTGGTCCGAATCAGTTTGAGTTGTTTTTTCTCTTCACACAGAAAAAAGCCTAGCAAACCAAAAAGCTTCACAACAACATGACATGGAATCACTCACTCGCTTATTGGTCAGATTTAGGAACAGTAACAGGAACAACAAAGTAAATAGAGAAAGTTCTTGTGGTCTGGACTCATTGTGCCCGTTTCTGTGAAGGAAACATTGCTTTGCAAGTAAAAGTTCTGCATCCAAATCTTACTGAAGTAAAAGTAGAAAAGTATCACCATCAAGATCTACTTAAAGTATGAAAAGTAAAAGTACTCGGGTTATGCAGAATGGACCCACTATGATTGTTTTATATATTCTAAATATATTATTACATTATTTGTATTGATGATTTAATGTATGCAGTGTTTTAATTTTGTCAAGATTGGGCTCATTTAATTACTTAAAATACTGTTAAAAGATTTAATTAAAAAAACGTCTAATCACTTTACATTGATCATATATATTATGTTAAATCTCGACCTGAAAAGTAACTAAAGCTGGCAGCTTTATCCTAGAGTAAAAAGTACAATATTTGCCTAAAAATGTAGTGGAGTAGAAGTAAAAAGTTACATAAAATGGAATTACTCAAGTAAAGTACAAATACCTCAAAATTGTACTTAAGTACAGTACTTGAGTAAATGTACTTAGTTACATTCCACCACTGCTTTTCAGGTCGAGATTTCACAAAAAAGATACATTTAAAGTGTTTAGACATTCTTTAAGTAGTCAAAATTAGTCTGTCCTTTACAAAATTAAAACTTTTCTTACATGTATGCCTCAGTACAAATCCAACTTAACAGCACAAAATATAAAATACAGTTCAGCTGATGCCCGAATGAATGTAGTAACAACTTTAGCTTTTTAATGTGCCACTGTGTCCCTGCAGACGTGGATGAGAGGGAGCTGGACCCCAGCAGCAGCAGCCAGGAGGCAGCAGAGGCTGAAGGCTTCGGGAAGCTCTACCCCAGCACCCAGACGTCCCAACAACACGACGAGCACAGCGGGGACGAGGAGGACCTCCCGTCAGACGTCATCTCCAGAAAGGAGCTGGAAAAAGGACGGCTGTCAAGAGATGGTAAACATGACCTTTTAATGAATCTCTGTGGCTCAGTGACTGGCACATTTCCCATTTTTGTGCAGGTTTTATTCTCTATTTATCCCCACCCTCAAGACATGCATGATAGTATCAGGACAGTGATATCAGTGTCCTCAGCCAGTGAACTGACCAACAGATCTGGACTTAAATGTGCTTGGTTTCTACTAGAAATGTTTACTAGAGCCTGACCGATATGGGATTTTTTGACGATGCAGGTACTGATTTTCGAGGGGAAAATTCATCGAGAACCGTTATAGTCTAGACTGAATTGTCCAAAAAGTGAAAGTGAGGAGCATTTATGGGTACAAGTCAGGAACCGGCCTACTTTACTTATTTCAAGGGTGCTGAATCCAAAAAAAATGGTTCCCAAGCGAAATTTTTGGTTTTTGACCTTCTCATTTGCATATCAAAATGGCGGCCAAATTGCCCATCTTGCTCAGTTGTTGGACCATTTTCCCCAAGTTTTTAGTAAGTAGGCAATCAAAGATGAGGAAATTAAGTTTCTAGATCTATAGTCTAGGGTCAGAGCAAGGATATAGTGGAGGCTCAGTGTCTTTTTTATGTATATTTATATATATGCAAAATACCAACTTTTAAGGTTAAATTAAGCATTATTTGTGTGGTTTTTTTAAGGCCGACATAAATATTCAATCAATATCACTTTTAAATGTTCCAGTTGGTATTTTGCATATATATATATATATATATATATATATATATATATATATATATATAAAAAGACACTGAGCCTCCACTATATCCTTGCTCTGACCCTAGACTATAGATCCAGAAACTTAATTTCCTCATCTTTGATTGCCTACTTACAAAAAAACTAAGGGGGAATGGTCCAATCACTGTGCAAGATGGGCAATGCCTGACCGATATGGGATTTTTGGTAACGCTTTATAATAAGGTCCTTAATAACCATTAATTAACAAGTAATAAGGCATTGTTCTCGCTTTAGATCCGGTAGTTGCAAAAAGCATATTTAACCTATAATAGATGAGCAATAAAGTATTTTAATATCAATAAGCAAACAAAATAAGATTAATAAAGGCATAGCAAAGACATAATGGGTCATGGGTGTTTGTAATGCCATTATTAACACTTATATAAGCTTATAAACACACAATAATGTTAATAAGCATCTTGTAAGGACTTACAAGGGCCTTATTACTTGTTAATTAATGGTTATTACAAGGACCTTAATATAAAGCGTTACCGGATTTTTTGACGATGCAGGTACTGATTTTCGAGGGGAAAATTCAGGAAGGTTGGCTCTGTGTATTGCAAGTTGATGAACAACAGTAACAAGCTCTTGCATTTTCCGTTAATAACCCTCTTCTTCCCTCTCACAAACCCTGCTCTGTGTAGACGTGATGCTCCAAGAATGGAGGCAGCAACAGTGGTTTGTTTGAAATGCATATTAGATAAATTTGGCAGTTAGTGCGAGCAGCGAGAGCCATCGTGGCTCGACAAAAAAAAAAGAAAAGTGCCAACTGCAGAGAATCAAACTTGACAAAAGAAACTGATAGATCCCTCAGAGGGAGAGACTTGTGAGAGCCTGTGCTGAAAAGTTTAACATCAGCATTAACACTCAAGACTAAAATCACCACACTTTCTGAAGGAAGCATTCTGCTGTTGGTAATCAGCTGCCGTCTGTCTTTAGTGTCTTTTATGTTTGTCCAATGCTGAGTGGAGAGCATCAAAGCAACAAGTACTTGTCACCAGTGGTGTCCCCAAACCAAAAACAATTGTGGATTATTACTTCAAGTCATATTTTGGCAGCAGCACAGAGAGAAGTGGAGCAATGTCAGCGTAACATTGATCATTTCTGCTGATATAATATCATCTCAGTATATCTGTCAAATACATCCAGGCCCAATATTATCAATTGTGTCCAAGCTAACATTACTGAGACTGTTGGTCAGAATTAAATTGAGGTTGACAGTCCTTAGTTTTATTCTCTCTTGGTTCCTAAAGCAAGGATTATCAATAGTGGCACTTGAGTGGGATAAAACCGCGCCGTGCTGTCAGTCACAGGGTTAAGCTGCTCTAGTCAATATTTTTATAATAATAATACCACAAATAAATATTGTCCCACTCTTCAGTTCCACTCAGCCTTATGCCTAGTTCACACTGCACCACTTCAGCCCTGGTTTTCTACTCACCAACAACATTGTTTTGGAGCTCCCTAACAAATGTACCAGATGAGAAACAAATCGCTGTCCCCTCCACTAGGGGTGTGCCATATCGTATCGTTCGCGATAATATCATAAATCATAATAAATATTTATTTATGGTTAAAAAAAAATGCATATCATGATATTGGCAACATTCCTACTTCTTGATGTAGTGGTTAAAGTTGTTTTAATCACACAAAGCTACTTACTCTCTGTTGCTAAACACATGCAGTTTTCAAAATAAGAGCACAGTGTGTTAACAGAATCCACCACAGAATTTACAAGAAGACTGTCAAAATAAGATGCCTTAAATAAAACATACAAGAACCTTTATTCTCCTTTACAAAATGTCATTAAAATATGCCCCCGGAACCCCTAAATGGTTATTTTTATTATTTGCTCATACTCAAGAGTCAAGAGTAAATTTTTTTTTGTATTTGGCAACTGTTGAGATTTGCACTTCACACTACATTTTAGATTTTTATTTATTTATACAGACTAAAAAAAAAATTATATTTTCTATATCTTTTTAAGTATTTCGTAATATCGTCAAGAATATTGTTATCGCAAAAATAGCCTGAAATATTGTGATATTCTTTTAGGGCCATATCGCCCACCCATACCCTCGACACAAATCACACTTGAGTGTTATCTGTGAGATGTGCAAAGATGCAAGAAAAGAGGCTTGCCAATGCAGATACATCTTAGATATCTATCAGCTGAGTATGTGGACCTGTCAGAGTGTGAGACTTGGGTTAAAGGAACACTGTGGGGAGGGTGTCTGCACAGAGACCCAAGCTGTCGTCGCGCCTAGAAGAAACAGGCTATAAATAGTAAATTAGTGTAGAATTTAATTTCCAGTGTTACTTCCCATATGTGTTTTCGTGTAAAAACATAGTTTGGAGACCAGTCATACCCATCGGGGATTCCTCAGCACAGTAAAAAAAGTCTTTCAGTTCATTGTTTTGGTTTTACAGCCTGATTTTATGGTTTAGGATGAAGCTCACCTCACTCAGCAGCACCGTTTTCAGAGAGCAGCTGGATAAATAAAGTCTGTCTATCTATCTATCTATCTATCTATCTATCTATCTATCTATCTATCTATCTATCTATCTATCTATCTATCTATCTATCTATCTATCTATCTATCTATCTATCTATCTATCTATCTATCTATCTATCTATCCATCCATCCATCCATCTCTCCATCCATCCATCCCTCCATCCCTCTGTCCATCCATCCATCCTTCCATCCATCCATCCATCCATCCATCCATCCATCCATTCATCCATCCATCCGTCCTTCCATCCATCCATCCATCCATCCATCCATCCGTCCTTCCATCCATTCATCCTTCCATCCATCCATCCATCCATCCATCCGTCCATCCATCTGTCCTTCCATCCATCCATCCGTCCTTCCATCCATCCATCCATCCATCCGTCCTTCCATCCATCCATCCATCCATTCGTCCTTCCATCCATCCATCCATCCGTCCTTCCATCCATCCATCCATCCATCCATCCATCCATTCATCCATCCATCCATCCGTCCTTCCATCCATCCATCCATCCATTCGTCCTTCCATCCATCCATCCGTCCTTCCATCCATCCATTCATCCATCCATCCATCCATCCATCCGTCCTTCCATCCATCCGTCCTTCCATCCATCCATCCATCCATCCATTCGTCCTTCCATCCACCCATCCATCCATCCATCCATCCATCCATCCATCCATCCATCCATCCATCCATCAATCAAACATCCATCCATCCATCCATCAAACATCCATCCATCCATCCATCCATCCATCCATGCACCCATCCATCCATCCATCCATCCATCCATCCATCCATGCACCCATCCATCCATCCATCCATCCATGCACCCATCCATCCATCCATCCATCCATCCATCCATCCATCCTAATTCTGACTGTGTGGTTTGGTGCTGGATACGTTGCATATTAAACCTAGCTTGTTAACAGTGGAACATTTAGCAGTTAAATACGTATAATAAGGTATAAATAGATCTACTCCTCAGCAGTTTTTGAAGACCAAAGCAAGGCCAAAAGTATAGTGATTATTTGACAAACATTCATTAGATTGACAGCATAATAATAATAATAATAATAATATATCTTCTGCCCTAAGAGGACAGGAAAAAAAATAATGCAGTTTTAAGTATTTGGTTGTGCAGATATTCCATCTCTTTTAATGCAAACATTCAAAAGACCTTTTAGGTGCAGATCTGCTATTAATATGAATATTTATACATCCATTAACATTAATATTTACACCATGTTAAAAACCTATTAATGTGTAATTGCAATTACATTTGCAGCAGCATTTTTGTGGAAACAAATCCTTTTTGAATAGGGCTTTGGTTCTTGCTGTATTTCTAATTTATTTTTGATAATTTAAAGCTAAAAACAAAATGAAAATAAAGGAAGCATTAAGCTGGAATTGTAAATAATCTCCACATTTGCAATTTCAGACAGCCAGTATTGTTTGTTTCTCCTCACCATGTCAGCTTACACCACTCAAATGAATTCCCTTGATCTTCCTGCCACTGACACACTAATACAGTACACACCAGTTATGACCAAATCATATCTCAAAAGAAATGGCTGCTGGGTGCTGGGATCAAACATGTAATCACTGCTTTAATGTCTGAGTGCATCTGGTGCAGCCCACTTCTTCAGTCCACTCTGTCTTAAATAAAACATGGAGTTGATGGTATTGAGTTGCAATGACTTTGAATTTATCTTTATGTATGTATGGGCAGCTCTGCCGTGATCCTTTGTACCTGTTTTTCAAATGCACCTTGCATCACGTTTTTTCTTCTTCTTCTCTCTTTTAAAACAGAGATAAAAAGGATGTCTGTGTTTAAAAATTATGAACCGGGTGAGCCAACCTGCAGACTGTACGTGAAGAATATTGCAAAGCAAGTGGAAGAGAAAGTAGGTACATTTATAGCACTTGACCCACTTAGGTTTACTGGATATGATGCTTATTCTAGAGTTCTGATTTATTGATTAACCTCCTGAGACCCAAGCTTCTGTTTGGTATGTATTGTTAGTTTCTCCTATATATTTGATATTTTGGATTTGTAGGACATGATAAGTACAAAAACTAAGCAATGTCTTTGAACAGGAAGTAGTTTTTGAAAAAAAAAACAAATCGGTTATTTTTCCCGTATAACACAATTAATTCACCAGTGTATAAAACTTTTATTTCCCTACATTTATTCCCTCTCTTTGGAAGAATGATAGTAAAAGTCTATTCGTTCTCAGATGAGTACTTCCTGATTAGCAGTCGTAGCTTGTTGCTATTGCGAAAAATAGTCAAACTTGCACAGAATATCAAGCTACAAACATTATTAAGCACAAATAAAGAAGTTTTTAACCATAAAATCTGATCAGATTTTGTACCTGGTCCACTTTTGTCTGGGTAAAAGCTGTTAATTGACTTTAGCAAGGTGCTGCCATCTGATTTTTACACTGATTGATGTATTGTGCTTTTTCTAGAGTGTGTACTACTGAGGACAACATGTTATAGTGAAGCAGAATTAAATATAAGGTCCATAAAACCTAAAATGAAATGTCCACATATGAGGACGCAGGGTCCCAGGAGGTTAAAACATGTCATTCTGTGTTATAAAATGTTACACTTTGTAATATATTACTACTGCATGAAGGAGATTATTTCACATTCATATATTGACTGTTTTCCTGATATTATTATTATTATTATTATGTGTCTTCTAGGACCTGAAGTACATCTATGGGAGATATGTGGACCCTTCGTCAGAAGCTGAGAGAAACATGTATGTGATCTTTATTCTACTTTTTATCGACATGGTTGGCGTGTCACCTCACCACTTCCTGTATTCACAAGCTATTTCTGACTCTTGCAATTTGTCACTTTCCTCTGAGAGTTTTTAGTAATTCATGCTGACTGTGTGTTGTGTTATTAATAAGTATCTAACCTGACATAGAGATCATGAGGGACATTTTATGTTTGCGCATCAGCAGTACTTCAAATGAATATTCCACCTGAGTCATCAAACTGAGCTTATGTTGAGTAGAGGGCCAGACTCTGAACACAGATGTAGGTGATAAACAGGAAGAAACAACTCTGCCAGAGAAACACTCTGTCCTCTGGTAACCCATCTATCTCTAAATTGCGGCTTCTTTTCCCGTTTGAGGGCTACTGCAGTTTATTTCAGTTTTTTTCATGATTAAACATGTATGCAAATAAATTCTAAAAACTTTGTTACCAGATCTCAGATGTCCTAAAACACATCATTTACTAAACAGTTGATGCAGTGCAAATTAATCCATGTTCCAATAGTTTTACCTCAGGGTAGTTATACTGTCATTTACCCTACAACCACTGGCAGGCAGTGAACATCCCACACTGCAAAAAAAGAAAAGTTGGGTGAACTCAAAATTTCAAGGCAACAAACTTCCATAAAATTTTAAGTCGGACAATTAAACTAAATATTTTAAGTTTTGTTTTTGAGTTTGCTCAACTCTGAATTCAGATTTTTGTCAACTCAACTGTAAGTTGTACTAACTTATAATTTTACATTGTAATAACTTTTAATCCTTACTTCTGCTAACTTCTGCAATGTGCTGAATTGGCACGATTGTAACGCCGCTATGAAATGTCAGCTAATGTTGCGACCACAATTTTGAGTTAGCATTGATACGCTAATGGCTACTCTTGTAGCTGTAACAAGCAGCGCTGCTAGCATCAGTTAGTCGCTAGCATAAGTTAGCCGCTAGCATAAGTTAGCCGCTAGCTTCAGTTAGCTGCTAGCATCAGTTAGCCGCTAGCATCAGTTAGCCGCTAGCTTTCGCTAATGACCGAATTTCACCGCTTTCCCGCATTTCCCAACAAAGAAATAAGAGTTATCAGAACTATTGTCCCTTGTTGTGAACCCCAACTTAAAGATATAAGTAACAACAACTCACCAACTTGTTTTTGAGCAGACAACTGGCTTCCTTTGTTGTGCTAACTTACATTATTGCCCTAAATGTCAATAATTTATATTTCCAAGTTTTACCAACTTAAATCACTGTTTTAGGCCAAAAAACACAAGTTGGCTTTTTTGCAGTGCAGTATCGTATAGACCTCCCAAGAGGGATAAGTTACTTTTCAACTGGTCCCTTGACCTTTGACCTCAATGTGTCCATGCCCATTTTATGCTAATCCCATGCAGCTTGGTGCAGGAACTATGCAGTTTGAGGTGATTTCTGAGCTGTTTCCAGAACAGAAGTACTCGCCATCTAACAGCCCAAAAATCAAATTCGTGCAGAAATCTCTAAAATGTCATAAGTTTTTGAATCCAAATCACAGCAGTCATTTTTCTACGGTGTTCCTCAAGGTATAAGGGTCTTAATGTGTGTTTTTGAGGGATTTTTGGATCATTACTATCAAATCTCAAGTGGTCAAAATGTTTTAGTTACCACTTAACTGCTGTACATGTCAACCAAGCTGTGTGTATTTGGTGTGTTATGTGTGTGTAATAGATCATTTGAAAAAATATTTGATTATCTACAGCAGGGATGGGCAACTTAAATGCTGCAGGGGGCCACAATTTTTCATGTTCACTACCACAGGGCCACATAAAGGACCGTGTACTTAACCAGATATGATGAAACTGCAATTTTAAATATGTTTACAGTGCAGTAACTTCACATATTTCATGCTCAAATGCATGTAGAACAGTATAAATAGGAATACAAAAGGTTTGAAGCAAATAAAAAATAAAAACTTACTGTGATTTATTTTGTTTCAGTGAAAGAACAGCTGACCAACATTAATTGCTAGAAGTAATTTTGTGCATTTTTACACTGAACTTTTAAGATTTCATGCTCAAATGCATGTAGTTGTACTGAGGGCCACATCCGGCCCGTTGGCTGTCCTTGTCCGGCCCGCGTGAGGTTACCAAGAAATTAGAAATCAATATAACCGCAGTGCTTTTATTTTGAAAAAATAAAAAACTTTTACTATAGTTAAGACAACAAATATAGCCACTAATATATGTGACATAATGAAATAAACTTTAACAAAACTTGTTCCTGTCAGTCAGCCACTATAGAAGCCTTTTGATACTTTATATCAACTTTATATGAATTACGACGCACTCGTTATTATCTGCAGATTATTGGACGACACCTTTTCAAAATAAAAGCATCACAACATTGTAAAACACCTTGAAAATGTACAAACATGAAAAAACAAGCTATATAATACAAAAACATAAATAGGAACCTTGCTAAAGGTCATTTACAGTTGTGTTACTACTTTTTACTGCTATATTTGATTTACTCCACAGTAACAGTCTCATCATAACATGTGTTCCTATCAGTAGCAGCTCAAAACCAGATAATTTACTGTATTTTATAAAGCGATTACATTAATATTGAGCAGAATTTATTTCAGAGTTTTGGTCCGGCCCCTGCAACCTTCGTGGTATTGGTCATGTGGCCCCTTGGGGACATTAATTGCCCACCCCTGATCTAAATCCTTACACACTTTAACAATTCATTCTAATTCGTGAGTTTTTATTTCCGATTTATGACAACAACAACTTACCACACAGTGCTGAGCTGGTTTTCAGCTTTCATATGATCTGTCTCCTCCAGTTGTGATTGAGCCAGCCAAGTTGAATGCCATCCAGTGTTTGATCTGGTTTAATAACATCTTCCTCTTGTGAACTGAATGGCTACAGTATAATGTTTATAACTTGGCTGTGCTGCAGCCTGGAGTGATAATGATGTGTCCCTGCTTTGGTTTCTCTCCTCAGGTTTGACATTGTGTTAATGAAGGAGGGGCGGATGAAAGGCCAGGCTTTCGTGGGACTCCCCAGTGAGCAGAGTGCAGAGCGAGCCCTGCGGGACACCAACGGCTACGTTCTCTACGACAAACCCCTCGTCGTTGTATCCTTTTTGCTCCCTCTCACAAGATGAAACAGGGACAAGAGTTTCTAAGGGGTTAGAAATCCAGGCTGATTTGGCAGGGTTGGGTGATTTGGAGGAGTTGGATCCAAAGATGTATATACAGGGTTCTTTTTATATTACTGCTAGAATATCTTTTAATCATCAGTTGCTCAGAGGAAAGCTTTTTAATGAGTGGGGGACACATTTCATTGAAATAAAATAAGTTGTTGCTTCTATCTGAAGCGAAACACAAACATAGATTGGCCATCTACCTAACAAGTCTGGGTTCATTTAGTTTATTATTATTAATTTCCACCTCCTGTTCAATACTAGCAGGAACACATATATGCGATATGGTCTAATTCCATATCACATTAAAAAATATATTGATATATTTTTATATTGATATATATCGCCCAGCTATAGTGGCCCTGAAGTGCAAATCACAACGGCAAATCAGAAAACACAACAACAAATTAAAAAACACAACAACAAAACAGAAAACACAACAGCAAATCATGTTTTCTGTTTTGTTGTTGTGTTTCTTGATTTGTTGTTGTGTTTTTTATTTGTTGTTGTGTTTTCTGTTTTGTTGTTGTGTTTTCTGTTTTGTTGTGTTTCTTGATTTGTTGTTGTGATTTCTGTTTTGTTGTTGTGTTTCTTGATTTGGCTGTTTTATGTTACATTTAGGAGACATAAACACATCATGTTGCAGTGCTAGGAAAGTTAAGACCTGGAATAGACCCAGGTTATAATAGTTTTGGATTTTTCATTAGTTTTATTTTTAATTTCGTTGTGAATTTTGGTTTTCAAATTCAGTTAGTTTTAGTTAGTTTTTAGAGTGAGTTTTCTAGTTTTAGTTTAGCTTTTATTTTTTGAAAATGCTTAGTTTTAGTTTAGTTTTTATTAGTTTTAGTGTTAGTTTTAGTTTTTTGTAATGGGCTATGTTTCCTTTATTTCCTTTGGTTTATCATCTCAGCACCAATAAGGTTATTAACTCTTACAGTTCTGGGTGTTTTGTATTTTGGTTCTAGTGTAAACATCCCAGTCTCAGTAAACATATTCACCATGTGTTGCATGTTCAAATAGAAACACTGAATTATGAGTGAAAAAAGATGACAAAAACAAAAACTAAGGACATTTTCACTATAATTTTAGTTAGTTTTAGTTAGTTTTGTAACCACACAATACAGTTTCAGTTAGTTATCTTTTTTTAAAAACTCTAGTTTTTATTTTTATTTCAGTTAACGAAAATGTTTTTTCAATTCTAGTTTTTCTCGTTATTTCGTTAGTTTTGGTTAACTATAATAACCTTGGTATAGACCCAGGCACTAAACCTAGATAAAAGGCAGTTAGGAGGTGGTGTGTTATGGTTATCAGGTTAGATGTGTGTTGGCTCTGCTCCTCCAGGAGGACCAGGACTAATTCCTGGCAGCCCTGATCCACCACCTGCTCTTCCTCGGCTCTACACCAATAATTGCACATCAACCTTTGAACTTGTCTAATGGAACAAGGCTATTGATTTTGATGGTGTTTTAATGTGCATCCCGTAACCAATTAGCTTGGCGACAGCATATTAGTCTTTGAGTTCAAAGAATGAACAGCGACGTCTGCACTGTCATTTAGTTGGAGATGCTGTCCTGCATGGAGCTATATTTAATATATTCCAGCTAGGGCAGGGGTCTCAAACTCAAATTACCTGGGGGCCGCTGGAGGCAGTATCAAAATGACCAAGAAAATTACTAAAAAGACACAAAATGACAGAAAAAAGACACAAAATGACAGAAAAAAAGACACAAAAAAGACACAAAATTACGAAAAAAGACACATCACTGAAAAAAACACTAAATTACTTAAAAAAGACAAAATGACAAAAAGATACACAATTACTAAAAGACACAAGATTACTTAAAAAAATAAATTATTTAAAAGACACATATGCATTTTAAAAAGAAAAATTATTTAAAAAAGACACAAAATTACCCAAAAAAAGACAGAATTACCAAAACAGACACAAAATTATTTTTTTTAAAAGACACAAAATTACCCAAAAAAGTAATATAAGGGACCTTCCACACACAACACGGTAAAGTGTCATTCATATAAAACTCACATTAGACTTTCATATCAAGGTGGGGGCCACAAAATATCTTCACGAGGGCCGCAATTGGCCCGCGGGCCGCCAGTTTGAGACCCCTGAGCTAGGGTGATGACTGGTCAGTGAGTTACCATTCAGCCATTTAAGAGGCGGTTTGGAGGCTTGAAATGTGCTTTGCTAACTGGAGCTAGTGGTATAGATACTGGTAGTGTATAGATCTGTGGGTATTGTATGTTAAATGCAAATCTATAACCTTGATGAAAGGCTTTAAGATGCTGTATTTCTTACATTATTACATGCATGCATTATTATCCTGCCAATGCTTTTAATTTTTTAGGCAGGCAGAAAGAGTGAGGATATGGACCAAAAGTCATATCCCGATATATTTAGGCTGAATATTGATATATGATATACACTACTGGTCAAAAGTTTTAGAACACACCAACTTCAGAATTCAGAATCCAGAATTTAATTGAAAATTATGCAGTTTAATGTCTCAGTCTTCTCTGAAATTAATGCACATTTGCAACATTTAAAATTCTTTATTGAGCATGATAGTGTTTTGAAAGAAAAAAAAAGATTTAAAATCACATTTTATGTTGGACTAAAGGACTAAAAAAAGACACAAAATGACCAAAAAAAGACACAAAATGACTAAAAAAAGACACAAAATGACTAAAAAATATAAACTACTGCACAAACAAGTACAAGCACAGGCTTTTGCAAAAAGTAGTATGAAAACTGAGGTTGGATTTAAAAAATGTGAAAATATACCAGTGCAAGTGTGATTTTGAGTTGTTAATGGAACTCAACATGTGTAGAAAGATGGACATAGTTGAGTAAGGTTCACTTTGGTACAAGAAGCTTGACTTTTGCTTTGCTAACTGGTGATTTCTGAATTTGTAGGTATTGTATGTTTGATGCACAAGCTGCACCATCTAGCAAATATATAAGCTTGATGAAGGGGCTTTAAGATGGTGTATCAATTAGATTAAATAGTGCCAGATAACATTCATGCATTGTTTTCTGTGAATCTTTTGTTTTCAGGTAGGCAGGAAGAGCCAATAATAACTACTGCAAACATATGAAATGGCTTTTGCAGAAAGAAATCCCAAATAGTGTGAAACCTGAGGTTGGATTTCATGACAATCTGAAGGATTATATCTTAAAAGAATGCTGACATGCATTTTTTTGTTCATATTTCTATGTGTTTTGCTGAAGCTGCAATGTAAAAAAACAGAAAATATCCCACTGCAAGTCGGCTTTCAGGTTGTAGATAGAGCTCTTTAACACGTGTACCGAGGTGGACTTGGTTTGTTTTGGGGTTTTTCTTCTATTTGGAGCATCAAAAAATCGGGTAAGGTTCATTTTGGTTCAGATGTCTTTTTAAGCAGTCCTAGGCAGAGGACAGCCGGTCCCAGTTTAGATTCCCTATAATGATTTTTTCAGTGCTAGCTAGAGACTGCAGCATGGCACTTGCCAGAGAATCCTCAAACAGCCTGCTACTAAAATTAGTGAGCTGGAAGGAAAAACCTGCACGACACGCTAGTAGTTTAAAGTGTAAGGTTTATTAAGAGACAACTCTATAGGGGCAGCCTGTCATCGCCTGGCTCCTCCCCCTTTATTTAGCCTGTGCAACATGTATCCGTCCATGTAAATGACAGTCGCCGTCAGTGAGTAAGTGAGCCAACCTCGGAGAAGCAGGAGCTCTTAAAAGGTCCATTTTTGGCCAGTAGTCTTCTGGCATTTATGAGCAAACAGCTGCGACCTTTTCTCAAATTAAATTCATATGAGGCGGCAAGTGTCACAAGGAGGAGGGCCCCTGTGGCTTAAAGCTGCTGCATTCAACTCCGGGAGTAAAACAGGATCGTATATGAGTATGATATAAAATATTAGCCTGTGATAATCCGTCCGTGAAGCTGTGCCTTAAGCTGAAAATGGCTTTTCAGTGAGGGTGAAGCTTTGTTGTGTATTTACTGTGGTGCCATTGATGTTTAGTATGTCAAAAAAAGACACAAAATGACAAAAAAAGACACAAATGACCAAAAAAGACACAAAATGACCATAAAAAAGACACAAAATGACCAAAAAAAGACACAAAATTACCATAAAAAAGACACAAAATGACCAAAAAAAGACACAAAATGACTAAAAAAAGAAACAGTCATCAAAAAAAGACAAAAAATGACCGAAAAAAGACACAAAATGACAAAAAAAGACACAAAATGACTAAAAAAAGAAACAAAGTGATCAAAAAAAGACACAAAATGACAAAAAGACATAAATGACCAAAAAAGGAAACAAAATTACCCAAAAAAAACACAAAATGACCCAAAAAAGACACAAAATGACCAAAAAAACCCACAAATTGACCAAAAAAAGACACAAAATGACTAAAAAAAGACAAAAAATGACCAAGAAAGACACAAAATTACCAAAAAAAGACAAAAATGACCAAGAAAGACAAAAAATGACATAGTACATTTGTTGATGCCAAAGTAGCAGTTGAAGGCAGTAGAGATCAAAAATGAAGGATTTGATGCATGTAAAGGGCTAGAATTCTGATAAACTTCCCTCCTTTGAACCAGAGTTCCTACAGGTGCTGAAAATCTTTGAATCACTTGAATTTGTATGTGTTTTCAAGGATTGGACAGTTTGTCTGTTGAATAAAATGGGTTTGAATTAGAAATGAAGGTTATACAGGTTGCCAAGGTTTCGTACAAACAGGTGACACATTTTGGAGCATCAACCTTTTTTGCGTTTTCCTTTTAATGTGATCTGTAGAATGCTGTCACAAAACATAATTTTAGTTGTTTATATCAGTAGTTCTCAACCTTTTTGAGTCGCGACCCTCAATTTAACATGCATGTTGTCCGCGACCCCCGCTCACTGAACACAATCTCACACACACAGTTCAGATCACCAAAAAAGAAACAAAATGACCACAAAAAGACACAAAATGACCAAAAAAAGACACAAAATGACAAAAAAAGGAAACAAATTGACCAAAAAAAGACACAAAATGACTAAAAAAAGAAACAGTCATCAAAAAAAGACACAAAATGACCGAAAAAAGACAAAAAATGACCAAGAAAGACACAAAATGACCAAAAAAGACACAAAATGACCAACAAAAAGACACAAAATGACAAAAAGACATAAATGACCAAAAAAAGACACAAAATGACCAAAAAAGGAAACAAAATGACCAAAAAAAGACACAAAATGACCATAAACAAGACGCAAAATGACCAAAAAAGACACAAAATGACCAAAAAAGGAAACAAAATGACCAAAAAAGACACAAAATGACCAACAAAAAGACACAAAATGACCAAAAAAGGAAACAAAATGACAAAAAAAAGACACAAAATGACCAAAAAAGACACAAAATGACCAACAAAAAGACACAAAATGACCAAAAAAAAAGATGCAAAATGACCAAAAAAGACACAAAATGACCAACAAAAAGACACAAAATGACAAAAAAGATGCAAAATGGCCAAAAAAAGACTAACACACATTAACACATGAACACTTTAACACAGTGGAGACAGAGCTGACTCCCAAAATGATTTGGCGACCCCCAGAAATCATCTCGCGACCCCAACTGGGGTCCCGACCCCAAGGTTGAGAATAGCTGGTTTAAATCATAATATTTAATTTAGTGTGATGAATAAGTGCAGTCATCAGTAATGCTTTTTATACTGTATATAAAATAAGTAATTTACCATTGATGGAAGGTGCTGGGAAGCTTGGAATTGCTCCTGGAAATGCTTGAAAAGTGCTTGACCTTTGACCTTTTTATGCAAATGTTAGCTGGCTGCAGACCTTAACTAAACATTCACAGCAATTTGCCAGATCAGCCAGACCGAAAGAAGACAACACAGCGACCAAGAGAGGCCCGAAACAAAGGTGAAGTCAACAGGTGAGCGAGGCACTAAAGCATTTGGTGATCGCCAAGAAAAACAAATATTAAAATGACAACACTGTGTTCTGTCTATATAGAACAAGCTTTATTTTTCTTATGGTGTTTTCTTTTTACATTTGTGTTTACACTTTATTTATTCAAGATGCCAAGGCTTGATTTTGTGGCCCAGCAGAACCATTTGTATCCTTATTCTGGCATATCCTTTGGAAAAAGTAGAAAGGAAGGAAAATGAGGGCAGTATTTGTAGTTGTTGTGGCACAATTGGAACTTGAAACAAGTCGACCTGCATTGTAGTCTAAATTTAAAAGGACTGAGTACCCTGCTTTGTTTCTGCAGCTTATTGTCTCTTACACTATGTTCTCTGAAATACTTTGTTTAGATAGATAGACTCTGTAAACTTGTGCTATTTTGGAGTCTCAAACCTCTCTTTACACTTCTCTCTGCCTTGTTTGACTGAATTTCAGGTGATGGTCCTCAGATGTCGTCTTCTTCTTTTATTACTAAATAAAAACTATTTTATTAAGATAACGTGTCATGTTTTCTTCCAGTCACAGCTTCAAACATTTGTCACCCACACTGTAAAAAATGTTTGTAGAAATTACAGTAAAACACTGTCAAATTATATCAGAAATAGGGCGTGAAATTAAAAATGTAATATCACCGTAGTAGACACTTTTAATTACCGTAAATCAAAGAATAGCACAAAACTTTTACTTTTTTCTGTCATAAACTTTAGAAAACACAGTTTTGCTGTAAAAAATATTAGATTTTTCATTTAAAATGAATGGAGAAATACCATAACGTCACAAGGACATAACTACCCTAAAAATAATAGCAGACCAAAGGACCTAACAAAGGACCTAAAATGACCAAAAGAGTCACAAAACGACAAAAAAAAAAACAGAAAACGACCAAAAGAGACACAAAACCATCAAAAAAGACACAAAATGACCAAAAGAGACACAAAACTATCTAAAAAGACACAAAATGACCCCAAAAAAAGACAGAAAACGACCAAAAGAGACATGAAATTATCAAAAAAAAGACACAAAATGACCAAAAAAAAAGACAGAAAACGACCAAAAGAGACACAAAACCATCAAAAAAGACACAAAATGACCAAAAGAGACACAAAACTATCTAAAAAGTCACAAAATGACCAAAAAAAAAGACAGAAAACAACCAAAAGAGACATGAAATTATCAAAAAAAGACACAAAATGACCAAAAGAGACACAAAACTATCTCAAAAGAATCAAAATGACCAAAAAAAAGACACAAAACGACCAAAAGAGACACAAAACTATCTAAAAAGACACAAAATGACCAAAAAAAAGACAGAAAACGACCAAAAGAGACATGAAATTATCAAAAAAAGACACAAAATGACCAAAAGAGACACAAAACTATCTAAAAAGAATCAAAATGACCAAAAAAAAGACACAAAACGAGCAAAAGAGACATGAAATTATCAAAAAAAGACACAAAATGACCAAAAGAGACACAAAACTATCTAAAAAGACAGAAAATGATCAAAAAAAAAGACAGAAAACGACCAAAAGAGACATAAAATTATCAAAAAAAGACACAAAATGACCACTAGAGATACAAAACTATCTAAAAAGACACAAAATGACCCAAAAAAAAGACAGAAAACGACCAAAAGAGACATGAAATTATCAAAAAAAGACACAAAATGACCCAAAAAAATACGTAAAATTATCAAATGAGACACAAAATTACCAAAAAGAGACACAAAACCATCAAAAAAGACACAAAATGACCAAAAGAGACACAAAACTATCTAAAAAGACACAAAATGACCAAAAAAAGACAGAAAACGACCAAAAGAGACATGAAATTATCAAAAAAAGACACAATAGGGATAAAATGGCAAGTGATTTTTCAGTCTAAATGACAGATTTTGCTGATATTTACATTTAAATTTACAGTAGAAAACCCACTCACTGTATTTTTTACGGTAAAGTTCTGGCAACCACAGCTGCCGGTATTTTACCGTAAATTAACCCTATAAAGCCTGAACCGTGAAATAATTGCCAGAAAATTATATTTTTTAAAAACTTGAGTATTTATTGAACCTGCTGACAAAAAAAATAAATCAATTTGCATATATGAATTCTAATTTGTATCATATTTGATACATCAGGTCTTTTTGTACAATTTGTTGCTCACAGTTTGTTTTTCTTGAACTAACAAAAACATAAAACCGAACATTTTTATCCTATTAAGACTTTCCTTTTAACATTTAATTCAAATATTCAAATATGCATTATCTGATGATATGATGATATGAAGTTTTCACCCAGCAATGAACCTGTATCATTTTTGCTACGCCTGGTATTTTTGTGCAATTTGTTGCTCAGTTTGTTTGTTTTTAATCTCCAACACATGTATACATCAGGTTTTTCAGGAAAAAAATATATCACTCTAATGATGTAGAGGTCTCAACAACATGTGTATCAAATATGATACACTTGGCTTTATAGGGTTAAACAGAATGTGTGGGTAAACTTCAGTCAAAATACCATAACGTCACAAGGACATAACTACCCTAAAAATAATAGCAGACCAAAGGACCTAACAAAGGACCTAAAATGACCAAAAGAGTCACAAAACGACCAAAAGAGACACAAAACCATCAAAAATGACCAAAAGAGACACAAAACTATCTAAAAAGACACAAAATGACAAAAAAAAGACAGAAAACGACCAAAAGAGACACAAAACTATCTAAAAAGACACAAAATGACCAAAAGAGACACAAAACTATCTAAAAAGACACAAAATGACCCAAAAAAAAGACAGAAAACGACCAAAAGAGACATGAAATTATCAAAAAAAGACACAAAATGACCAAAAAAAAAGACAGAAAACAACCAAAAGAGACATGAAATTATCAAAAAAAGACACAAAATGACCAAAAAAAAGACAGAAAACAACCAAAAGAGACATGAAATTATCAAAAAAGACACAAAATGACCAAAAGAGACACAAAACTATCTAAAAAGACACAAAATGACCAAAAAAAAAGACAGAAAACGACCAAAAGAGACACAAAGCTATCTAAAAAGACACAAAATGACCAAAAGAGACACAAAACCATCTAAAAAGACACAAAATGACCAAAAAAAAGACAGAAAACGACCAAAAGAGACACAAAGCTATCTAAAAAGACACAAAACGACCAAAAGAGACACAAAACCATCAAAAAAGACACAAAATGACCAAAAGAGACACAAAACTATCTAAAAAGACACAAAATGACAAAAAAAAGACAGAAAACGACCAAAAGAGACACAAAATTACCAAAAAGAGACACAATAGGGATAAAATGGCAAGTGATTTTTCAGTCTAAATGACATATTTAGCTGATATTTACATTTAAATTTACAGTAGAAAACCCACTCAAACAGAATGTGTGGGTAAACTTCAGTCAAAATATCCTAACTGATTATGTTTAGCCCCAAACTTAAAGTCCTGACAGCAGAGTAAACACAGACTGGGGAAGGTATATGAGATCTAGATTGGCTGTGCAGCAGATGGTAGGTTGTCAACACAGTGGAGCAACCACAGTCCTGAGGAGACAGCAAACAAACCAGCAGACTGCAGTCTGGGGAAGGGAAATTGCGGGGACCGGGTTAGCTTACCTTTACAATCCCTGGCTGGCCCCATCTGTGTGATTACAGAGAGCAAACCTTGGAGGGTGAACTTCTCCCCTCAGCAGCCATCAGAACTGGAGATTTGGAAATCAAATTGTCCTTTTTTTTTGGATGTAAGCAATACTGGGAGTGTACTGGGTGCCTGTCAATCACAGCTAAATTAAAGTTTGTGATGTCTGATCTTTAAGACGTCTAAAGAGGGAAAACATGAAATTGCTGTGGTGAACAGCTCGCCAAATGTGTTCTGGTTTGATTCACTTTTACACTGCTTTGGTGGTTTGACGACAGACATAAAAGCACCCCCGCAGTTTTATCATGCGTCAGTGGCAACTCTGTATCTGTCCATATTTTAGCTCAACCCGAAAAAAAGGTCTCAGTTACAGAAATGTGTGTCAGAGAAACTGTATGCTCATGTTTCTCTAACACAGTAGTTGTCAACCTTTTTGAGTCGCGACCCCCAATTTAACATGCATGTAGTCCGCGACCCCCGCTCACTGAACAGAATCACGCACAGTTCAGATCACCCAAAAAAGACACAAAATGACCAAAAAACGGAACCAAAATGACCAAGAAAGACACAAATTGACCACAAAATGATCAAAAAAGACATAAAATGACCAAAAAAAAGCCAGAAAATGACCAGAAAAGACACAAAATGACCAAAAAAAGACACAAATTGACCAAAAAAAGACACAAATTGACCAAAAAAGACACAAAATGACCAAAAAAGAAACAAAATGACAAAAAAACTAATAATTTTTTGACAATTTTTTCTCTCCCTCTACACTCTGGCGATGATGTCACACACTGTGACACGAACATTCCGTGCAATACACACCCATTATAATCTCAGAATTTCTCCCAAAATGATCATGGTCATTGAACAGGGATTGATAAAAAACTATATGACCTATCGAAACGTGGATTAATACACCGATACACAAGACTTGTGTCTACTGTTTAAAGTTTAAATGGAGTCTCTAGGTGAAATTATGCCGGAGAAGTAGGCGTTTAAAAATCTCCAATTATTGTTCTTTTTAGCTCATTTTTTTTCGGCCGTCCCATTCATTTCAATTCAAAATTTTGGGCACTTACGTCACAAAAAATTAATATTTGGTAGAGAAAAGTAATAGCACACCGATCCCGATCAAACTGCACGTTTTGATATATAATTTGTCCTGCAACTCTTCAAGTTGTAGGACTAGTAGCGGGACGAAATTGCGTCCGGAAGAGGAAGAAGAAGAAATCCACAGTATAACAGTAGTGCAGCACTGGTCCCTGCAGATATTGCTGTAGGGACCAGTGCTGGGGAGATTGCCCCGAGGCCCTAATAATAAATCAATTGACCTTGATTTGCAACATACAATTGAACATTTTGAAAAAAAGCCACAAAAATACATAGTCTTGTTATATTCTTCAAACGCACTTTAAGGTTTAAAATTTTAATTTCCAAGTATTTCCTTATAAAGGGCTACAGCACATAATCCCACAAATGTGATCTTTCAAAATCTATCAATGCTTCTATCTTTTTTTACCCAGTTTAACCAAATTCCATTTAAATTTAAGTTATGTTTCATTTCAGAGATCGTATGGCTCCTAAACCAAACCAAACTGCTCCATTTTGAATCCCTTCCAGAATATGTGAATGATATTTCTGTGCTGACATGATTCAGAATGCAGCTCTGATATGATACCTCTGGCTATTTTAATTAACTGACAAGCCAGAAGGCTGGCTGTGCTCTGTGGCGAACCACGGATATCATCACGGCTCCTGTCATGTCGCTTTGTGTTGTTACACATGTCCCTGTTCACATCTGACAGGAGGGGGAGGCGTTTCAAAGCTAGTTAGTCTCCTTTTGAAGAAGACATGTTGCACTTGAAAAAAAAAACAACCCTCCATGTGAAAAAAACTTGTTCCCAAAACGTAATAACATTATGGAAATCATTTCCACCTAAATAAAATGCTTTAATTTAACGAGAAACAGTTTTGTTGAGTGAACAAAATGTAAATATGTCGGGTCAACATGATGTATTTGCATTACTGTTAATTAATTACCAGGGGTCAGTCTAACTAGATTTATAAGGGTAATTGTAACATACTAACATAATTTTCTTGGGCCATTTAAACGTGTATGACATTATTAAGAGTTACTTTATTTAATAGGGTAGTTACAACTACTTTTTAAATTGGTCCAGTATATGAATTAATTGTGCTGAGCCAACAAAACAAAGCTAGGTTGAAGTGGTTTAGCCCGGTAGTTCTCAATTTAACATGCATGTTGTCCGCGACCCCCACTCAACCAAAAAAATAAACAGAATTACCAAAAAAGACACAAAATGATAGAAAAAAACTAAAATACTTAAAAAAGAAACAAAATGACCAAAAAAGACACAGAATTACCAAAAAAATGACACTTAATTACTAAAAAAGACACAAAATTATTTAAAAAAAGACACAAAATTACCAAAAAAAAGACACAGAATTACCAAAAAAGACACAAAATAACCAAAAAGACACAAAATGACCAAAAAAGGAAACAAAATGTCCAAAAAAAGACACAAATTGACCACAAAATTATCAAAAAAAGACACATAATGACCAAAAAGACACAAAATGACCAAAAAAAGACACAAAATGACCAAAAAAAGACACAAAATGACCAAAAAAGGAAACAAAATGTCCAAAAAAACCAAAAAATTGACCACAAAATTATCAAAAAAAGACACATAATGACCAAAAAGACACAAAATGACCAAAAAAAGACACAAAATGACCAAAAAAGACACAAAATGACTAAAAAAAACCCACAAAATGACCAAAAAAAGACATTAAATGACCAAAGAAGGCAGAGCTGACTTCCAAAATGATTTGGCGACCCCCAGAAATCATCTCGCGACCCCAATTGGGGTCCCGACCCCAAGGTTGAGAATAGCTGGTTTAGCCTAAAAGATTACCTTTATCATATGAAAATGAACATAATAGTAATTATTCATTTATTCAACCTATATAACCCCAGCTGGTGTCAAGTTTAGAAAAGAAAAACACAAAGCAAATTGGGTTGTTTTAACATAAATGATTCTAGTAAATTTAAAATTGTTGCATTTTATGCTTAAACTACATGTTTTAAAATTGTTCAACCACAAAACATAATTGTATATAGTAGAAGGTACATGTTAGACTAAGGAGAAGGTAACAGACACCCAGTTTGCTTTTTTTCAGTGTATTTAACCACAGATTATTCTTCTCTCTCTCTATATATATATAATTCGGATCTTTTTAATGCAAAACCCATTTACACATTGCTTTCACCTTCCAGTTGTGAATTGTGAATGTGTATTATTCTGTGACCTAGTTGACACAGCGCTGGCAGGTTGCATCACATCCTGTAGCCATGTTTCATCAGCCTTTATGTCATGGCATTAGTGACTATGTCATGGCGTTAGTGGCTGTGTAGCTAGCAGTTGATTTAACAGGATTATAATCTGCACATGCAACAATGGCGGGTTAATGGGCTGTGGTTGTGATATCCTCCAGAGGGGTAATCACCATAATTCAGCAATTATCTGCCCCTCGTTTAATTGCAATATAAGAGTCAAAAGCATCTGGTGTGCAACTCATAATTTTATTTTTATTATCTTCTTTTGTGATCTCTTTTGTGAAAGCTGCAGTATTAATTGTTTAGTCTGTATACGTCTCTTTAAACTTGTTGTTTTTTATGACCAACAGCCCAAAATGTTTTATTTGCTTGTTAGAAATGTACTGTGTTCTTCTTTTTAGTCCAAATAAATGTATATTTGGATCTAACTCTTTGGTCTGTGCCTCGAATACCTGACAGATGAAGACTTGGCACTTCATTTGCCTCTTTAGTTTGTTAAATTATGTGTTTGAGGTGATTTTAAATACTGTAACGGGAAGCCACAGGCTTAATTACATAGTAATTAAAGCTATGAGCTTAAATAGAAGAGATAGGTTGAAAGCTTACAATGGCTGCAACTTAATTACTTTTCCTCTTTTAATTGTTTAGTCTGTATACGTCTCTTTAAACTTGTTGTTTTGTTTGTTGTTTTGTATGACCAACAGCCCAAAATGTATTATCATATAAATCTGCCAACTAATCAATTGGTCAATTAGAAAATAAGTAACCATCAACTATTTTGATAATTAATCATTAAACTTATTTTTAAGCAATAATGACAGAAAATACTGTTTTCAAACTCTGAAATATGAAGATTTATGTTATGCTTATTCTTAATCCACTATAGATTAACTACAAAAACATTCAGTTAAATCTATAATTTAATCAATGTTTTTGGAGTTTTTTTGTGCTGCATAACTAGTAACTACACTGTAAAAAAAACCCTGTTGTTTTTACGGTAAAAAACCAGCAGCTGTGGTTGCCAGAACTTTACCGTAATAAATGCGGTGCAACTTTTTGTAATATTACGGTAAAATGATATTATCACTGTTGATTTCACGTTTAAGATTGCCCTTTTATTCCATATTTTACCGTAAAAAACAAAAAGTTTTTCCATCAAAATAAACGCTGTTCTGCCATATAATTGACAAGAAAATACTTTATAAATGCCGCATAAATTAAAGATTTTACCATTAAATATTACAGTATATTTCTGTTAGAGATATGGTGTTTAGTATACTTAACAGTGAGAAAAAGTATTTTTACAAAAATTAAATGCAAAAATGATGGCTTGTAAATATATATTATAGTATATTTTTGCTACAATCACGGTGCCAGTGTATTTTACAGTGGTAGTAATGTATAAAAAAAAAAAAATGTAAAAAATACTATTTTGGCTGATATATACATTTACGGTGTTTCATTGTTACTGAAACTGAATTAACCCATTTATCATTTTACGGTCTTTTACTGTCATGGTTTAGCAGCTTTTCACCATAAAATCCACAGACATTTTTTACAGTGTAGCATGCACTATGTCCAGTCATAATATTGTTTCATAACTACCCAAGGTTCAATCAGACACAATATCACATATCAAGATTTACGTAGTTAATCAAACTTCCATTTTATTAACATTTCTGCCTGTTTGTGTAATAGATGACATGTGAGCTCAGTGTTTTTAAACACTTAATGAGGTGTATTTTCCCTCAGAAATATTAATATTATTTATCAAACTTCTTTTGTGCAACTTTTCCTGTTAGACCTGTTGTAGTTCATGAAGCTCTAGCCACCAGTTCAGCTTCTGTCTGTTTAAGATCCAGCTCAGTGATCAATCACATGCTCTCGTCTGGTCCGACCCGCGGCTCATACGTCAACGCCAGCGTGAGGGAGGAGTTCCCATCTGTGGCCTACTCTGCCCGCCATCTCAACGATGACAAATGTGCCACCCGCCGTGGAAATATTGAGAGTTACCAGGACATTTATCAGGTAACATTTGAGCAATATGAAAGATAACCTTTTGTAAGTGGACGCAGATAAAGATGTATGTTGTGCCTTTCCTCCGTCTCCGTTTAATACTGCAGCCACCCACAAGTAATATCATGAAAATACATTTCTTATTTCACATTCAACCAGGTGTGCAGTCTGTTTGCTGGAAGGACTGCTGGTGCACATTGTTGGACATTTAGCACATGTGGTCACTGGGTATCTTAGCCTTAATTTCAGCCTTTCTGTAAATGTTATTTATGCAAAGTTTTGGCACATATATATTGTTACGACCCGGCTCGATTTTGAGAGCAGTAACATGTGAAAAGGTATAGAAATGAAGGTGGAACGTAACACTGGGAGGTTCTGGTTAAATCAGGGTTTTATTAACCAGTAAGAGAATGCTTTTTACAACAAAAGCAAACAAAAAGAGGCTATATGGGGCTGACAATATGCAATACAATATACAACTAACATAAATTACCAAACTCTTGGCTTACACAAAACTCTAACAAAAGGAGGTCAGCAACCATAAGCTTTCACAAAACCAACGAAACAAACTAAGATTTAACAAAGGGTGTCCAAACTCTTGGTGTTTAACTAACAAAGTAACAAACTAGAGAATAGACAAAAGAACTAGAGAACAGACACATACAGTACAAGAAACATAGAAAAAACCCAACAGAGGAAAAAAATAAATAAATAAATAAAAGTAAACAAACAGATAAACCAAAACAGAATCAACAGGCAGCCAGCCACCACTTACTCATTAATGTAAAAAGAAAATGTGCACAAAAACATGTCGGTCCAACAAAATGCCCCCAATTGTCCGCTAATTTCAGCCTTTCTGCTGCATATTATCGTGCACATGGAGTGCATTGTTTACTCCTAATCTTTCTGAAACATTAAAAAAGAAAATGGCAGGAAGACTGCAGGCAGCGTAAACACGCCTCGGGCCAGAACGTCTCCAGACGCCTCCCATGACGACATGGATGTCTGAATCTACCTGTGGGCTTCTCAACTGTTGTGTGTCAAGGTTTTTTTTGGGTTGGTGCAATGCAAGAAGCTGCTTTCACTGGAACTGAATACTAATGCAGCACACATCACTCAGTCAGTCCATTCCCAGTGCCATGCAGACAGTTTGCTGTGTTGCTTTGGGTTTAGCTGTGTTGGCAAAGTGTTGGCAACAAAGTACAAGATTAGCAGTATCAAAAGATAGTTAAAAAAAGTAGCATAAATGAATGGACTCCCCAAAGTGAGGTAGTTACTTAGGTCAGTAGTTCTCAACCTTTTTTGAGTCGCGACCCCCAATTTAACATGCATGTTGTCCTGCAGAATCTCACACGCACAGTTCAGATCACCCAAAAAAGAAACAAAATGACCAAAAAAAGGAAACAAAATGACCAAAAAAGACACAAATTGACCACAAAATGACCAAAAAAGACACAAAATGACCACAAAATGACCAAAAAAGACACAAATTGACCAAAAAAAGACACAAAATGACCCAAAAAAGAAAATAATTACCAAAAAAAGACACAAAATGACCAAAAAAAGGAAACAAAATGACCAAAAAAGCGTGGGTCAAAGTCCCAGCCACCATAAGTGGACCTTGTTGTTCTTTATACTCTGATTCCTCACTTCTTACTTTGCTTTTACACTCTGTGATGTTACTTCTGTCTTGGTGTTAGAGGGACCACTAACAACAAATGTAAATATAAGTCGTTTTAACTCATGTTAACTTAAGAATAAAGTTTGATATTCCCTCAAAAAGGCAAACCCATCTCCACCATGTTTCTTCTTCAACACTCTATTTAGAGAAGATTTGCTTGTTAGAAATGTACTGTGTTCTTCTTTTAAGTCCAAATAAATGTATATTTCGATCTTTCTCTTTGGTCTGTTCCTCTAATACCTGACAGATGAAGACTTGGCACTTAATTTGCCTCTTTAGTTTGTTAAATTATGTGTTTGAGGTGATTTTAAATACTGTAACGGGAAGCCACAGGCTTAATTACATAGTAATTAAAGCTATGAGCTTAAATAGAAGAGATAGGTTGAAAGCTGCAACTTAATTACTTTTCCTCTTTTAATTGTTTCGTCTGTATTCGTCTCTTTAAACTTGTTGTTTTGTTTTTTGTTTTGTATGACCAACAGCCCAAAATGTATTATCATATAAATCTGCCAACTAATCAATTGGTCAATTAACAAATAAGTAACCATCAACTATTTTGATAATTAATCATTAAACTTATTTTTAAGCAATAATGACAGAAAATACTGTTTTCAAACTCTGAAATATGAAGATTTATGTTATGCTTATTCTTAATCCACTATAGATTAACTACAAAAACATTCAGTTAAATCTATAATTTAATCAATGTTTTTGGGTTAGTTGGGGTTTAGTTAATCAAACTTCCATTTTATTAACATTTCTGCCTGTTTGTGTAATAGATTTTAATGTGAGCTCAGTGTTTTTAAACACTTAATGAGGTGTATTTTTCCTCAGAAATATTTATATTATTTATCAAACAGCTTTCTGTACAAATTGTTAGTAATTTGGCTGATAAATCTGGCCCAACATGAGGGTTTTAAAGCAAAGCAGTGATTTCCTGTGACTTGGATGTTTGAGCCAACAACACATACAGTACAATCAGCTAATGGATGGGATTTTTTTTTTTTTTAATCCCTGCTTTAATATGCAGCTTAATGGGCTTTATTTGTCAGATATTAATCAATTTGGATTTTAAGAAGCCCATTAAAAGCAAGATCACAGGTGTTTTTTTTATTGTAGAAAGCATCCTTGTTCATTCTTTGAAGCAGAAACGAACCTTTTACACAGCAGATGATATTATATTTCTCTGTTCACCACAGAGTTCAACCTCAAGATATTACCTGAAGTTATGAGTAAACCAGTAAGGTGTAGCCACCAACATTATGAATTAACTACACTGTAAAAAATGTCTGTAGATTTTACGGTGAAAAACTGCTAAACCACGACAGTAAAAGACGTGAAATGATAAATGAGTTAATTCAGTTTCAGTAACAATGAAACACAGTAAATGTTTATATCAGTCAAAACAGTATTTTTTATAGTTTTGTTTTTTGAAACATACATTATTCCACTGTAAAATACACTGTAATATGTATTTAATGTAATATATATACAAGCCACCACTGTAATTTTTGCATTTATCTTTTGTAAAAAAATCTTTTTCTCACTTTTGAATGAACTAAACACCATATCTGTAACAAAAAATATACTGTACTATTTCATGGTAAAATCTTTCATTTATGCAGCATTTATAAAGTATTTTCTTGTCAATTATATGGCAAAACAGCGTTTCTTTTGATGGAAAAATATTTTATTTATACAGTAAAAAATTTAATAAAATGGCAATCTTAAATGCAAAATCAACAGTGCTAATATCTTTTTACCGTAATATTTAAAAAAGTTGCACCGTATTTATTACAGTAAAATTCTGGCAACCACAGCTGCTGGTTTTTTACCGTAAAAAAAACAGGGTTTTTTTTACAGTGTAACACAAATAACAAACAAAACAAGCATCCAGTTAGTCCTGGTAATACTCCTTAAAAAGACCAAAGCAAAGGCTGCTTACTTCTGACCTTACATTAAAGATTAAAGGAAAACTAAATCTCTGGGGTTGCATAATTTGTGCTGACACTTAAATGGAAACACCTTTGCATGCATTTGGTATAAAAATAATACACACATTCCCTCTGACTGTGTTGCTTTGGGTTTAGCTGTGTTGGCAAAGTATTGGCAACAAAGTACAAGATTGGCAGAATCAAAACATAGTTAAAAAAAGTAACATAAATGAATGGACTCCCCAAAGAGAGGTAGTTACTTAGGTCAGTAGTTCTCAACCTTTTTGAGTCGCGACCCCCAATTTAACATGCATGTTGTCCGAGACCCCCGCTCACTGAACACAATCTCACACGCACAGTTCAGATCACCCAAAAAAGAAACAAAATGACCAAAAAAAAGGAAACAAAATGACCAAAAAAGACACAAATTGACAACAAGATGACCAAAAAACACACAAATTGACCACAAAATGCCCAAAGAAGACACAAATTGACCAAAAAAAAGACACAAAATGACCCAAAAAAGAAAATAATTATCAAAAAAAGACACAAAATGACTAAAAAAAGACACAAAATGACTAAAAAAAGACACAAAATGACCAAAAAAAGGAAACAAAATTATCAAAAAGACACAAAATGACCAAAAAAGACACAAAATGACCAAAAAACAAAACACAAAATGACCAAAAAAAGACATTAAATGACCAAAAAGACTAAAACACATGAACACTTTAACACAGTGGAGACAGAGCTGACTTCCAAAATGATTTGGCGACCCCCAGAAATCATGACCCTCCTTAAAAAGACCAAAGCAAAGGCTGCTTACTTTTGACCTCACATTAAAGATTAAAGCAAAACTAAATCTCTGGGGTTGCATAATTTGTGCTGACTCTTTAATGGAAACACCTTTGCATGCATTTGGTATAAAAATAATACACACATTCCCTCTGACTGTCAGCACATCGTTACTGGAAACTGTCGGATGACATTACAACTGACACTGAAGCTACGTTAGCGGAGGTTTCCTGCCCCCGAGTGAATACTTGTAAGTGATTAATGCAGTGTGGAAAATTCACTTGCAGGGAGTGATAGGACGGAGCTGTTGGGGAGTAAAGGCCTCTAGTGGGCCACCGCTTGATTTACATACATATCTAAGCAAATAGTGGAGAGTGGAGGCTTTGCTCAGTTTGTCTGGTAGCAAACAACTGAGTTTAACCAATGAAACGCTGAGCAGAGCAGTTTAATGATGTACTACAGCTTGTACACACTGTAAAAAATGTCTGTAGATTTTACGGTGAAAAACTGCTAAACCATGACAGTAAAAGACCGTATAATGATAAATGGGTTAATTCAGTTTCAGTCACAATGAAACAGTGTATATACACTACTGGTCAAAAGTTTTAGAACACACCAACTTTTCCAGAATTTAATTGAAAATGATGCAGTTTAATGTCTCAGTGTACTCTGAAATTATGCACATTTGCAACATTTAAAATTCTTTATTGAGCATGATAGTGTTTTGGAAGTAAAAAAAAGATTCAAAATCACATTTTATGTTGGACTAAAGGACTAAAAAAAGACACAAAATTACCAAAAAAAGACACAAAATGACAAAAAAAAGACACCAAAAGACACAAAATGACAAAAAAAGACACAAAATGACCAAAAAAAGACACAAAATGACCAAAAAAAGACACAAAATGACTTACAAAGACATGAAAAGAATTCAAAAATGGACAAAATAGCCCAAGACTCCATAGAGTTAAGTTGTTAACCCATTTCTTGTTCCCTGAAAAAGGCCTACTTGTATAATTCTGAAATGTACATTATTTTCCAGTTTTGGTTAAGCTTACCTTTTTTTATTTACCTCTGGCAGTTCACCACTTACCTTTGGACCCTTTCAAGCTGTTCATTTGACTTGAACTGCTTGAATTTCAATAAAAAACTGGAAAAATTGGGCTGTTCTAAAACTTTTGACCGGTAGTGTATGTATCAGCCAAAACAGTATTTTTTACAATTAAAAAATAAATAAAAACGACATTACTCCACTGTTAAATACACTGCCACCATGTTCATAGCAAAAATATACTGTAATATATATATATATATATATATATATATATATATATATATATATATACACACAAGCCATCATTTTTGCATTTATTTTTTGTAAAAGTACTTTCCTCACTGTTAAATGTACTAAACACCATATCTCTAACAGAAATATACTGTAATATTTAATGGTAAAATCTTTAATTTATGCGGCATTTATAAAGTATTTTCTGGTCGATTATATGGCAGAACAGCGTTTATTTTGATGGAAAAACGTTTTATTTTTTACGGTAAAATATGGAATAAATGGGCAATCTTGAAAGTGAAATCAACAGTGCTTTACCGTAATGTTACAAAAAGTTGCACCGCATTTATTACGGTAAAGTTCTGGCAACCACAGCTGCTGGTTTTTACCGTAAAAACAACAGTTTTTTTTTTTACAGTGCAGATCTGGCACTATTTTCCTTGGCACACGTACCCCAAAGTGGAGCCTTTCTTTTCTTTTTTGGCAACATTTTTGCTCACAAATGTATCTGATCTGAATCTAATATATAGAATATTAGGTATTGCAATTTTTTTTCTTCTTCTTTGCACTAATTTACACTTTCCGTCTCCACTTCACGCTAGATTACGGCTGTCACTCCACGAGATCTGCACACCCTCCAAACTTTCTTTTACTTCACTTCAGTCTAGTGAAAATTACATCTCCACCTTGTTATAAAATGTGCGACAATAAAAAAAAACAGGTAAAGGAACAGCAGGGACAAGATGAGCAGTTGTTGCAGGCATTTTCTGGAGCCTATGGTAAAGAACAGACTAAACTACCACCTACAGCAGCAGAAACTAATTCAAGATCGCTTTAAGCTTCACATCTTGTCTCCTTGTTTGATGGTGCATATGTCATCTTTTCTGTGCATCTAACTTTTTTTAAGCACAGGATGTAATAACCCTCAATTTGCCATCTGCCTCTTCCCCGACAGCCATGGCTGCTCTCTGCATGTACCTCCACTTGTGTACAGTAAATAAATGATCTGCAGTGAGGATTCACTCTACAGAAACACTCTGTGCTTTTAGTATTCCAGCCAATTAGATGATTGTTGCTGCCTTCCTCCTTGTTTAAGAATAGTTTTATAGCTGTGATGGCATGGATGGTCTCTAGAAACTGATATTTTTCTGGTTTTTGTTTGTAATCTGCAGCAATGACATTTTTGAGCAGGGTTTGGTTGAATGCATATAAACGAAAAAACCAGGATGCATTTGTAAAAATGCAATCTCACAACCCACCTGACAATAACTAACCTTTTTATTTGTTCTTTTTTTAAATGTATCTGCAGCAATACACAGAAAAAAGACACAAAATGACAAAAAAAGACACAAAATGACCAAAAAAAAGACACAAAATGACAAAAAAGACACAAAATGACAAAAAAGACACAAAATGACAAAAAAAAAGACACAAAATGACCAAAAAAAGACACAAAATGACAAAAAAGACACCTAAAGACACAAAATGACTAAAAAAAAGACACAAAATGACAAAAAAGACACAAAATGACCAAAAAAAGACACAAAATGACAAAAAAAGACACAAAATGACAAAAAAAGACACAAAATGAAAAAAAGACACAAAATGACTAAAAAAAGACACAGAATGACAAAAAAGACACAAAATGACCAAAAAAAAAGACACAAAATGACCAAAAAAAGACACTAAATGACTTACAAAGACATGAAAAGAATTCAAAAATGGACAAAATAGCCCAAGACTCCATAGAGTTAAGTTGTTAACCCATTTCTTGTTCCCTGAAAAAGGCCTACTTGTATAATTCTGAAATGTACATTATTTTCCAGTTTTGGTTAAGCTTACCTTTTTTTATTTACCTCTGGCAGTTCACCACTTACCTTTGGACCCTTTCAAGCTGTTCATTTGACTTGAACTGCTTGAATTTCAATAAAAAACTGGAAAAATTGGGCTGTTCTAAAACTTTTGACCTGTACTGTAAATCACCAAAAGTATCAATGAAGTTGCTCATCAGACTGTAACAATGGAAGGAATTCTTGGCCCAAATATCCGGATATCCAGAAATATTGACCAATGCCTCCAGAGGCTAATTAGTCATCAAACCAATTGGTTTCCAAGATGACTGGACTACAGTCAGCACAGTGAGGTGACATCAGAATAAAATATCGCCTCAGGTAGATAGATGATGTTACATTCTGTATGCTGTGGGCTGAAAAGTAATCAAAGCACATTTTATTGAAATGCTTTAAATCCCCTTGACCCTGTGGGCCTCCCAGCCTCACACACACATCAATAAACAGAAATTGAATGATGGATACTCATCCTGTAATGGGCGGTTTCACTTATACACTTCATTTCAGGTGAGAGACACAGAATCAATGACCTAAACGTTGCAAAATAAATGCTTCTGTATTGCCACGTTGCAATATTAGAGCATAAATGTACCATAGTGTGTTGAAACTGTGTTCGTAGCCTGCTGAGACATTTACTGGTGTTTTCTTTATGTGGTTATTTCAACCTGGTCTCACAGGAATCCGTGAAATAACCACGGATTCGATTAACTCAAAATCTGTGGAATAGCCACGGAATCACTCAAATTTCCGTGAAACTGACACCGATTTCGCTACAATGCAAGTTAATGACACATGTCATATTTTTCTGGAAAGATCTTCACCACAAAGTGATTATGTACATTCACTGAGTGAATATTTAGAAAATAAAACATATATTTCTCGCTAGAAATGTGATCAAAATCCATTTTTATGCAGAAACTAAGTCAAAATATTGATTTTTTTTTTCACTAAAAATGGACACAAACCAATAGGAAGTTCCAAAAAAGTGCTGGATCCTTCATTCCCATAATTCAACGCAGCAGCATATTTCCTTAAGCCCCCCCCCCCGCAAAAGACACAAAAAGTCCAAAAAAAGACACAAAATGACTTAAAAAAGACACAAAATACAAAAAAAAGGACACAAAAATACAAAAAAAGGACACAAAATTACCAAAAAAGACACAAAATGACTAAACAATCCCACAAAATGACCAAAAAAAGACACAAAATGACTTAAAAAAAGACACAAAATGACCAAAAAAGACACAGAATGACCAGAAGACACAAAATTGACACGGACACGGATTTGGCTACAATGCAAGTTAATGCCAGTCATATCCCGTGGCTATTCCAACATACAAAGTGATTATGTACATTTACTGAGTGAATATTTAGAAAATAAAACATATATTTCTCACTAGAAATGTGATCAAAATCCATTTTTATGCAGAAACTAAGTCAAAATATTGATTTTTTCACTAAAAATGAGAGAACTGTCCGCCATGTTTTTTGTTCTGACCGCTGGGACCTTGAAAGTCACGTGACTTGGAACAAACCAATAGGAACAAATATCCATGGAATAGTCACGGGATATGACTGGCATTAACTTGCATTGTAGCGAAATCCGTGTCAGTTTCACGGAAATTTGAGCGATTCCGTGGCTATTCCACTGTAAAAAATAATCTGTTTAATTTACGGAAAAATACCGGCAGCTGTGGTTGCCAGAACTTCACCATAAAAATTACAGTGAGTGGATTTTCTATTCAAAAATTAAATGTAAATATCAGCAAAATATATATTATTATTATTATTATTATTATTATTATGTATAATATTTTGTTATTTTTAGGGTAATTGTGTCATTCATTCACACATCATGGTATTTCTCCATCAATTTAGCATGAAAATGTTATATTTTTACAGCAAAACTGTATGTTTCTTCCAGTTTATGACAGAAAGAAGTAAAAGTTTTGTGCTATTCTTTGACTTATGGTAATTAAAAGTGTCTAACAGGTGATGTACAATTTTTAATTTTACGCCCCATTTCTGATGTATTAGACAGAGTTTTACTGTTATTTCTACAAACATTTTTTACAGTGTATTTCACGGATTCCTGTGAGACCATGTTGGGTTATTTTGCAGTTCATCAAGTTTTTATCTCACCAAGAGGCAATTAAATGTGGGAGGACACAGCTACATGTCTGTCAGAAGAATTAGATCACGGTATACACATTAATTCCTTCTGAAACAATCTCTTCATCCCTCTAGTTGACCTCCGTCTGACCGGAAACCACTATCAACAATTAATGCTCCTCATTGAATGTTCCTCCTGCAGGACCAACTGAACTGAGAGCTTTTTGCTGACTTTGAAGCAGCAAATGGTGAGAAGACACACAGTGCTTAGTCAACTGCAGAGTGTGTGTCGGCTTGTCACTCTTACAAGTCTTTCCAAGAGCAAATGTGTCAATTCCAAAGGTATGCTTATTCATTATGGACAGAGTGATGGCTTGACCATGCATATTTAATGCTTTTAAACCCTGCAAGTTTCATGAAGTTGTCCGAATGAGTAGCATTTAAAACTGAAGTGAAGTAATGTGCTTGAATAATTAATCTATAATGTCTTTGATAAGAATTACAACCAAGGTCATCAGTTTTATTTAAGCCAGGAACGTTTATTTATTCATTCTGATTGCATGTTTAACTTGTTTACGTCTGAAGCCATATATATATGGGATTTATAGGCACATACAGAGTGCCAAAAAATCTACTTGTCCCACTTCTGGAGCTGTTAATAGTTCTGCTTTTTCAGACGAGGCTAGAAGTCTCTTACACAGTGGAAATAGTGAGAGCACCAGGTATTTGTCAGGCTTGTAAAGCCTGTATCTGTATGTAAAAGTACACCCTGCTCTGCTATAAAGTGCTCCTCCCCAATGCCACTTCCTTCCTCCCGTTTCTGACATTACACCTCTTTTCTCATTGCTCTGCCCTGTGCTGTCCGAGTTGCCAACTAAATCTCAGCCTCATCTTGTCCGCCGTAACCTTGTTTATTCCCAACAGTGGCATTAGCAAAGCTGTAAAAGTATTTATGGGGGTACAAATGCGGGACAGCCAATCTAAGGTAAATCTATAAATCCTGGCTGTTGATTTCTCAGGGCCAGGAGGTGCAGGCCGGTGATCAGTAGAGGTAGGAAGTATTCCCCGGGTGACTCTATGTGACTAACGTGCAGAGGCCCAGCAGCATGCCAAACAGTGCTACGGCGACACTGTTGTGCTTACAATATGGCCGAGCTGGCCTTCGCCTCTGCAGTGAGACGCTGCCCGGCTATCCATCTACAGAGCTGCTATCATTAGCTAACACCCAGCAGGGACCTGACTCAGCTATTGTGTGTGTGTATATCACATTTTGCATTCTGTCCTTGGCTTGTTTCTAGTTAAAGTACAAGCTAAAGCGTACAATTATGAAAACAAGTGGAAAGAGCAACAACATTTCATATGTAGAGGTGCTGGAACGCGTCACTAAAATACATATTTCAGCTGCATTAATCAGCCTATTATGGCCACAAGGGGGCGGAAAAACATGGAAACAAGCAGCCAACATGAATCTGCAGCTTCTTAAAGGTGCAGTACATGACATCCAGAGCAGATCTATGGTTAAATCAGACCTGGGCATTGGGCGGCCCGCGTGATGTTACCCAGAAATTAGAAATCAATATAACCGCAGTGCTTTTATTTTGAAAAAAATAGCAAACATTATCATTAGCACTAGAGCTAACAAGCACTTTTACTATAGTTAAGACAACAAATATAGCCACTAATATATATGACAGAATAAAATAAACTTTATCAAACCTTGTGTCCTGTCAGTCAGCCACTATAGAAGCCTTTAGATACTTTATATCAACTTTATATGAATTACGACGCACTCGTTATTATTTACCGTTCGTTTTTTCATTTAACCGTTCCACCTGTTATTTCCTGTCACTACCTTTCAAAATAAAAGCACCACAACATTGTAAAACACCTAGAAAATGTACAAACATGAAAAAACAAGCTATATAATACAAAAACACCAATAGGAACCTTGCTAAAGGTCATTTACAGTTGTGTTTAAAATAAATGGACTAGTGATATAGTGATTGGAGTATTTACTACTTTTTACTGCTATACTTGATTTACTCCACATTAACAGTCTTATCATAACATGTGTTCCTATCAGTAGCAGCTCAAAACCAGATAATTTACTGTATTTTATAAAGTGATTACATTAATATTGAGCAGAATTTAGTTCAGAGTTTTGGTCCGACTTTTTTTACTTCAACTACAGGAAGCCTCCAGGCGGCAACCTCCCTGTCTGAGCAGTGAAGCAACCTCGAAGTGCCTTAAGCCTGCAATCTTTCAAAATTCTCTCAAAATTTGCCAACGTCAGTTGCAAAAGAACTCCGGTCCTATCTATCTCAATACAAAATGAGACTACTTCTCACTGGATTTATTAATTCAGAAAAAAATATGGTATATTATGGTCTCAGTCACTAGTTTCAAGTCTTCTTCAAGACAATATGATGCTAATTGTGTAAATAATGGTCCAATTTAGAGGAAAATAGATGATAAAGTACGGTATGACTTGGGGTGGGTTATCTTTAGCTCGCCATGTGAGCAACCTGTCAATTAGCATAGAAGCAAAACAATGCGTATCCACGGCACTGTGTACATGTAGATAGCCGTGAATATGTTTATCTTGTTTTTGTCTCAGAAATTTGACCCTTTCACAGTGTGTGTTCAGTTCATGAAAAGTTATTTGAAAATTTTGTTCATTTAAAAATGTCTTGTTTAGTATTCACACTGCAAAAAAAGAAAAGTTGGGTGAATTCAAAAGTTGGACAATTAAACTAAATATTTTAAGTTTACATTGTAATAACTTTTAATCCTTACTTCTGCAATGTGCTGAATTGGCACGATTGTAACGCTGCTATGAAATGTCAGCTAATGTTGCAAACACAAAGTTAGCATTGATATGCTAATGGCTACTCTTGTAGCTGTAACAAGCAGCGCCGCTAGCATCAGTTAGCCGCTAGCATCAGTTAGCCGCTAGCTTTCGCTAATGACCGAATTTCACCGCTTTCCTGCATTTCCCAACAAAGAAATAAGAGTTATCAGAACTATTGTCCCTTGTTGTGAACCCCAACTTAAAGATATAAGTAACAACAACTCACCAACTTGTTTTTGAGCAGACAACTGGCTTCCTTTGTTGTGCTAACTTACATTATTGCCCTAAATGTCAATCATTTATATTTCCAAGTTTTACCAACTTAAATCACTGTTTTAGGCCAAAAAATACAAGTTGGCTTTTTTGCAGTGCAGTTGTACTAAAAACCATTCAAAGGAATGAGCTGTTTATGTTTCTGGTAAGTAACGAACATTTTTTTTTAGCGTTAACAGTTTTATTCTTGTTGTTTTTCTAATTTAAAAAAATCTAATCCTGACCAATTTCAAAAATTGTTATCCAAAAACATGAGAAAGAAAGACTGAGGCTGTTTAAAATACATAAATTCCCTTCAACATGAGCAGATGGAATCTGTAACCCACGTGTCAGTCTTTTTGTGTTTTTAGGCTCCTGTTTAGTGATATTTTTAATGAAAAAATGTGTTGTTAGTAATACTTTTAGAGCAGCTATTCTCAACCTTGGGGTCGGGACCCCAGTTGGGGTCTCGAGATGATTTCTGGGGGTCGCCAAATCATTTTGGAAGTCAGCTCTGTCTCCACTGTGTTAAAGTGTTCATGTGGTTTAGTCTTTTTGGTCATTTTGTCTTTTTTGGGGGAATTTTGTTTCCTTTTTTGGGGAATTTTGTGTCTTTTTTTGTCATTTTGTGGGTTTTTTTTGTCATTTTGTGTCTGTTTTTGGTAATTGTGTCTTTTTTTAATAATTTTGTGGTCAATTTGTGTCTTTTTTTTGGTCATTTTGTTTCTTTTTTTGGTCATTTTGTGTCTTCTTTGGTCATTTGTGTCTTTTTTTGGTCATTTTGTGTCTTTTTTGGTCAATTTGTGTCTTTTTTTGGGTCATTTTGTGTCTTTTTTTGTCATTTTGTGTCTTTTTGTGGTCATTTTGTTTCTTTTTTTGGGTGATCTGAACTGTGCATGTAAGATTGTGTTCAGTGAGCGGGGGTCATGGACAACATGCATGTTAAATTGGGGGTCGCGACTCAAAAAGGTTGAGAACTACTGCTTTAGAGAATGAGATAAGTATACTTCAAGTCTTTGGATAATGACTGGTGATATATGATAATTAACAACAGTTAAAATAATGTTGTCCCATCTCCTTTATTGCTGTAGATAAATAGTTTAAAATCCTCTGAAATAGATCATCATGTTTGTTTAGAGCCAATAACTTCCTCTTCTGGCAAAAGTTAGTTGAAGCCCACATCTTCAACTCGTCTCTTCTTTTAACCTTGTGCTCTTTCTCAGCATCATGCAGGGAAGAAGGAGCTTCCATCAGCTTCCATCTCTAATAAGATTTACAGAGAGTACAGCAGAAAGAGCAGGGTGAGACGTCTTGGGAGCTCTACCTTCAATATTGGCAAGGAAATCAATGTGGTGAGTAAACCTACCAGCACAGTTTGCAATCAGCTGCTAGGCCAAAAGTAATCAGTGAATTGAAATAATCCTGAAAGGTTTCCCCACTGTAGCAAAGTTAATAACAAAAGAGTCACCCAGGCCTACGATTTGAATTAGATATTAATCCTTGTATCAAGAATAATTACCAGCATGGTTCAGAAACAGTGACCTTGCAGAGTGCAGCTCTCCGGACTCGTTTCAGCATTCAACAGGCTCCTCATTCCTGCATGTGGACTCAGTGGCACAATGTGCAATGGGACAATGTAGTTATAACTGCTTAATACTTTACACGAGACCAGCTATTCTCAACCTTGGGGTCGGGACCCCAATTGGGGTCTTGAGATGATTTCTGGGGGTCGCCAAATCATTTTGGAAGTCAGCTCTGTCTCCACTGTGTTAAAGTGTTCATGTGTTTTAGTCTTTTTGGTCACTTAATGTCTTCTTTTGGTCATTTTGTGTCTTTTTTGGTCATTTTGTGTCTTTTTTTGGTAATTATTTTCTTTTTTGGGTCATTTTGTGTCTTTTTTTGGTAATTATTTTCTTTTTTGGGTCATTTTGTGTCTTTTTTTGGTCATTTTGTGTCTTTTTTTAGTCATTTTGTGTCTTTTTTTTAGTCATTTTGTGTCTTTTTTTGGTAATTATTTTCTTTTTTGGGTCATTTCGTGTCTTTTTTTGGTAATTATTTTCTTTTTTGGGTCATTTTGTGTCTTTTTTTGGTCAATTTGTTTCCTTTTTTTGGTCATTTTGTGTCTTTTTTTAGTCATTTTGTGTCTTTTTTTTAGTCATTTTGTGTCTTTTTTTGGTAATTATTTTCTTTTTTGGGTCATTTCGTGTCTTTTTTTGGTAATTATTTTCTTTTTTGGGTCATTTTGTGTCTTTTTTTGGTCAATTTGTTTCCTTTTTTTGGTCATTTTGTGTCTTTTTTTAGTCATTTTGTGTCTTTTTTTTAGTCATTTTGTGTCTTTTTTTGGTAATTATTTTCTTTTTTGGGTCATTTTGTGTCTTTTTTTGGTAATTATTTTCTTTTTTGGGTCATTTTGTGTCTTTTTTTTGTCAATTTGTGTCTTTTTTGGTCAATTTGTTTCCTTTTTTTGGTCATTTTGTGTCTTTTTTTGGTCATTTTGTGTCTTTTTTTTAGTCGTTTTGTGTCTTTTTTTGGTAATTATTTTCTTTTTTGGGTCATTTTGTGTCTTTTTTTGGTCAATTTGTGTCTTTTTTGGTCATTTTGTTTCCTTTTTTGGTCATTTTGTGTCTTTTTTTGTCATTTTGTGTCTTTTTTTGGTAATTGTTTTCTTTTTTGGGTCATTTTGTGTCTTTTTTTGGTCAATTTGTGTCTTTTTTGGTCATTTTATGGTCAGTTTGTGTCTTTTTTGATCATTTTGTGGTCAATTTGTGTCTTTTTTGGTCATTTTGTTTCCTTTTTTTTGGCCATTTTGTTTCTTTTTTGGGTGATCTGAACATGTGTTTTAGTCTTTTTGGTCACTTAATGTCTTTTTTTTTGTCATTTTGTGTGTTTTTTGGTCATTTTGTGTATTTTTTTGATCATTTTCTGGTCAATTTGTGTCTTTTTTGGTAATTTTGTTCCTTTTTTTGGTCATTTTGTGTCTTTTTTTTGTCATTTTGTGTCTTTTTGGTAATTTTTTTTCTTTTTTGGGTCTTTTGGGGTCATTTTGTGTCTTTTTTTGTCATTTTGTGTCTTTTTTTGGTCATTTTGAGTCTTTTTTTGGTCATTTAGTGTCTTTTCTGGTCATTTTATGGTCATTTTGAGTCTTTTTTTGGTCAATTTGTGTCTTTTTTTGGTCATTTTGTTTCTTTTTTTGTATGATCTGAACTGTGCGTGTGAGATTGTGTTCAGTGAGTGGGGGTCACGGACAACATGCATGTTAAATTGGGGGTTGCAACTCAAAAAGGTTGAGAACTACTGCTCTACACTGTCAGGGAGTGTTCCCTCGACAGCCAGGAGCTTCATCATCAACAATTTCTCACTTGTTGACATTAATCCTATCTAGATATGCTCTCATCCCCACGGCAGCTCTTTGTCATTCCGCTCTATTGTCACGCTTTTGATAGACAGTCGGCCAACACTCACTAATTAGCTGTGAATATTAGCTGTGTGCAGCTCTGGAAATTCTCTCCTAATGCTCCTTAATGGGAGTCAGGTCGTTTGTTAATACTACTATGGCACATTGAAAGGCCTTACGTGTACACACTCCCATTGAGCTTCCACATAAATCCTGTTTCTGTTCTGTGCTGTTTTATTAATTACCCAGCAGTACGACTCTCTGCAGGGAGGACCAGTTGCACATTACACTGTAAAAAAACCCTGTTGTTTTTACGGTAAAAACCAGCAGCTGTGGTTGCCAGAAATTTACCGTAATTAATCTGTGCAACTTTTTCTAATATTACGGTAAAATGATATAAGCATTGTTGATTTCATGTTTAAGATTGCCATTTTATTCCATATTTTACTGTAAAAAAGAAAACTTTTTTCAATCAAAAGAAACTCTGTTCTGCCATATAATTGACAAGAAAATACTAATACTCATAATTATAAATGCCGCATAATACAAAGATTTTAACATTAAATATCACAGTATATTTCTGTTAGAGATATGGTGTTTAGTCCATTTAAAAGTGAGAAAAAGTATTTTTACAAAAAATAAATGCAAAAATTGTAGTGATGGCTTGTATATATATATATATCATGTGTTTTAGTCTTTTTGGTCACTTAATGTCTTTTTTTTTGTCATTTTGTGTGTTTTTTGTCATTTTGTGTGTTTTTTGGTCATTTTGTGTATTTTTTTGATCATTTTCTGGTCAATTTGTGTCTTTTTTGGTCATTTTGTTTCTTTTTTTGGTCATTTTGTGTCTTTTTTTTTAGTCATTTTGTGTCTTTTTGGTAAGTTTTTTTGCAAAAATTATAGTGATGGCTTGTATATATATTACAATATATTTTGTTACAAACAAGGTGCCAGTGTATTTTACAGTGGAGTTATGTATTTAAAAAAAAAACTGTTTTGGCTGATATATATATTTACAGTGTTTCATTGTTTCTGAAACTGAATTAACCCATTGATCATTATACGGTCTTTTACTGTCATGGTTTAGCAGTTTTTCACCGTAAAATCTACAGACATTTTTTACAGTGTGCCTCTGGGATGCAATGAAGCGTCTGCAGTTGTTCTTGAGCCGGTCTCAGTTTTGCCAGATAAAAAAATACTCTCCTGCAAATTCTGCCTGCCAGTCAGCTGTCAGACAGCTCGGGCAGGTTTCCGTCAAAGCCGCAATCATTTTGGCTCATGAGAGGTCAAGTGGAGTCGTGTTTGTCTGAATTGCAGCCCCCGCCCTTCTGTCTGCTTCCCCCAGTGTAATTGTGATTTATTTTGCAATGCTGAAAAGTAAACAAGACCATATCTCAGAGGCATCATTTCATGAAAATCTTATGCAGCTGTGTCTGATGTCATCTACCACCCAAAATGTTTCTAAGCACTAAATGGATGGCTGACTAATATCTGATCAGACCTGACCCTCCAAGAGGATTATCTGCTTCATCAGTGACTACAGATCCATGGTCATAAAGTTCACCTTTCTGTAGAATGGTTGGAAAAGACAAGCATCGCTGCATCCTCACTATATTAAATGTCTTATATTATCCAGCCGGTCATGGCCACTGGAGAAAGGAAATATTCTGATTGTGTCAGTTTGTATTGGCCTGTACTTAAGCTGTATTCAGTATAGTAACATGCATAGTAAATCTGTTATTATTCATCTTTGTGGCCCTGATCACGCTCATATTGTCCCTTTCTGCCTCTGCTACTCTGTATTAAGCCTTTGGAAGACAGTTTGATTGGATTAGTGCAGAATCTGTGTGGGAATGAATGGGAGCTGACTTTAGTTCTACATACCACATACTATCACTTAAATGCTAATCCTAGCTAGCTGCCCTTCATTTAGTAATGTGCAATACACACAAAACAGTATTGCAGTTTGTGGGAGTTGCTGCTGACTCAGCAGGTTCTGAATTAACATGAGCACAAAGTAACTTGTGGGAATCAGTCCTAACCATAGAGCAGGGGTGGGCAATTAATTTTCCCAAGGGGCCACATGACCAATACCACGAAGGTTGCAGGGGCCGGACCAAAACTCTGAACTAAATTCTGCTCAATATTAATGTAATCGCTTTATAAAATACAGTAAATTATCTGGTTTTGAGCTGCTACTGATAGGAACACATGTTATGATGAGACTGTTAATGTGGAGTAAATCAAATATAGCAGTAAAAAGTAGTAAATACTCCAATCACTATATCACTTTAACATTTATTTTAAACACAACTGTAAATGACCTTTAGTAAGCTTCCTATTTATGTTTTTGTATTATATAGCTTGTTTTTTCATGTTTGTACATTTTCAAGGTGTTTTACAATGTTGTGATGCTTTTATTTTGAAAAGGTGCCGTCCAGTGTGAAACGGGTGCTTTCATTTTGAAAGGTAGTGACAGGAAATAACCGGTAGAACGGTTAAATAAAAAAACGAACGGTAAATAATAACGAGTGCGTCGTAATTCATATAAAGTTGATATAAAGTATCAAAATGCTTCTATAGTGGCTGACTGACAGGACACAAGGTTTGTTAGAGTTTATTTTATTCTGTCATATATATTAGTGGCTATATTTGTTGTCTTAACTATAGTAAAAGTACTTGTTAGCTCTAGTGCTAATGCTAATGTTTGCTATTTTTTTCAAAATAAAAGCACTGCGGTTATATTGATTTCTAATTTCTTGGTAACCTCACGCGGGCCGCCCATTGCCCAGGTCTGCCATAGAGTGTATGAAAGAAATGGACAGAGCCTCCTTGACCATTTTGAAGCTTTGAGTCGGATATTTTGGCTGTCACCCTCTTGTCTTTTTCAAGCCAGAAATGACCATATTTGGAGAGAGGATGGATCTGACTGAGAACTCTAAGCAACCAGCATGCACCTGGCACCTGGCTACAAATTAGCTTCTATAATTCAAGGTAAACCAAAAACAAGCTTACAGCTATTTAAACATACACATTGCCATGAAAACGCATTGCTAAGCCTTTATCCTGATTAACAGGTTGCTGTAGTAGTGACTTGTAAATCAGAAGGAAGTCTGATGGTGCTTACACTGCTTAATCATCTGTTTTACTGTAAATGGGACCATAATTTACAATATGAACATCATGCTGTGTTGAAGAAGACTTGAAACAAGCGATTGAACCCATAAACTAATTCAGAAAATGTTCACTTAGACAATTAATGAAGTGAGGAGCAGGCTCATTTTTTAATAGATTTCTTTACACTCAGTCTTATTTTTGCAACCACACTGCAAAAAAAGAAAAGTTGGGTGAACTCAAAATTTCAAGGCAACAAACTTCGAGTTGGACAATTAAACTAAATATTTTAAGTTTTGTTTTTGAGTTTGCTCAACTCTGAATTCAGATTTTTGTCAACTCAACACGATTGTAACGCTGCTATGAAATGTCAGCTAATGTTGCGACCACAATTTTGAGTTAGCATTGATACGCTAATGGCTACTCTTGTAGCTATAACAAGCAGCGCCGCTAGCATCAGTTAGCCGCTAGCATCAGTTAGCCGATAGCGTCAGTTAGCCGCTAGCATCAGTTAGCCGCTAGCATCAGTTAGCCGCTAGCTTTAGCTAATGACCGAATTTCACCGCTTTCCCGCATTTCCCAACAAAGAAATAAGAGTTATCAGAACTATTGTCCCTTGTTGTGAACCCCAACTTAAAGATATAAGTAACAACAACTCACCAACTTGTTTTTGAGCAGACAACTGGCTTCCTTTGTTGTGCTAACTTACATTAATACCCTTAATGTCAATAATTTATATTTCCAAGTTTTACCAACTTAAATCACTGTTTTAGGCCAAAAAACACAAGTTGGCTTTTTTGCAGTGCAGTGGAGTCTCCCCCTGCTGGCCATTAGAAAGAATGCAGGTTAAAGAAACTTCAACATTGGCTTCACTTTCAGACCTGGAAGCTGCGTCCATTTCTTTTTTCTACCACTTCTGTTAGTGAGGTAGGTTAAATAAAGTGCAAAACAAACTGATCTTTGCTATATAGCCTCCCATGTTGAATGATGTGCAGGCTTAAACAGGTGCTCGCCATCACTATGTTGGCTGTGGCACTCTCCAGTCAGTAGTGAACCACGGAAGTAGAAGGCTGGTCTCCTAGCAACGCCTGCTTTCAAATGTCATATAACCTCCGTGAAGGGAAATGCTCACCCGGAGGGGCGAAGGTTAAGAGCCGTTTCTACGAATATGTTAAAAAAGGTATTATCCTCTTTTTAAAAATGGTCTGCACCATAAATAGCTGCATTGTCATTGTAGTTCATTACATTTTAATTGGACCCAAAAACTTCACTTCCAGTAGAAATGTTATACTTACATTTCTGCAGTTTCATCCAAGTTTCATATACACTATAAGCTCATGTTCCAGCTCCAACTGCACTGACAGGATGCGAGTGTGTGTGAATATTCACTACTGGTCAAAAGTTTTAGAACACACCAACTTTTCCAGAATTTATTTGAAAATGATGCAGTTTAATGTCTCAGTGTACTTTGAAATTAATGCACATTTGCAACATTTAAAATTCCTTATTGAGCATGATAGTGTTTTGAAAGTAAAAAAAAAAGATTCAAAATCACATTTTATGTTGGACTAAAGGACTAAAATAAGACACAAAATGACAAAAAAAAGACACAAAATGACAAGAAAAGACACAAAATGACCAAAAAAGACACAAAATGATTTAAAAAAGACACAAAATGACAAAAAAGAAAACCAAAAGACACAAAATGACTAAAAAAAAGACACCAAAAGACACAAAATGACTTAAAAAAGACACAAAATGACCAAAAAAGACACAAAATGATTTTAAAAAGACACAAAATGACAAAAAAGAAAACCAAAAGACACAAAATGACTTAAAAAAGACACAAAATGACCAAAAAAAAAGACACAAAATGACCAAAAAAAGACACAAAATGACAAAAAAGACACATAAAGACACAAAATGACTAAAAAAAGACACAAAATGACCAAAAAAAGACACAAAATGACCAAAAAAAGACACCAAAAGACACAAAATGACCAAAAAAAGACATTAAATGACTAAAAAAAGACACAAAATGACCAAAAAAGACGCTAAATGACCAAAAAAAGACAAAAAAGAAAACCAAAAGACACAAAATGACTAAAAAAAGACACAAAATGACAAAAAAGAAAACCAAAAGACACAAAATGACTAAAAAAAAGACACAAAATGACAAAAAAAAGACACAAAATGACCAAAAAAAGACACAAAATGACTAAAAAAAGACACAAAATGACAAAAAAGACACATAAAGACACAAAATGACTAAAAAAAGACACAAAATGACCAAAAAAAGACACAAAATGACAAAAAAGACACATAAAGACACAAAATGACTAAAAAAAGACACAAAATGACCAAAAAAGACACAAAATGACAAAAAAAGACACCAAAAGACACAAAATGACTTAAAAAAGACACAAAATGACAAAAAGAAGACACAAAATGACAAAAAAAAGAAAACCAAAAGACACAAAATGACTTAAAAAAGACACAAAATGACCAAAAAAAGACACAAAATGACTTACAAAGACATGAAAAGAATTCAAAAATGGACAAAATAGCCCAAGACTCCATAGAGTTAAGTTGTTAACCCATTTCTTGTTCCCTGAAAAAGGCCTACTTGTATAATTCTGAAATGTACATTATTTTCCAGTTTTGGTTAAGCTTACCTTTTTTTATTTACCTCTGGCAGTTCACCACTTACCTTTGGACCCTTTCAAGCTGTTCATTTGACTTGAACTGCTTGAATTTCAATAAAAAACTGGAAAAATTGGGCTGTTCTAAAACTTTTGACCGGTAGTGTATGTGTCCCCCTCCTCCTCTCTACTTTGATATTGTCACAGGGTTCCTATTAGTTAAATGCAGGCTTCGGCTCCGTCCATCAAGCATTCTGCTCGTTGCTCGCAGCGTGTACATGCGATGGCGAGTCCTCGGGTCTATGAAGCAGCATTAATGATCATGGAGAGCCGGGGCGGGAGATCTATCAGATGCACCACTGAACCACCATCTCTTACCCCCCGTCTGGCCCGTTTGATAATGTGTGTGTACATAGACAGTGCTGTGGCGTGCTGCGGCTGCACGGTGGGGCTCACGGCGTGGAGCTCTCTGCAGTAGGTCCCAGTGTGGAGCACAATAATGACCTGTCAGAAATGCAGGCCTCTGAAAACAGGGATAATCCACAGAGGCCATCTGACTAAATGAATTCTAACAGGAGCCGAGCCAACCCCCCCGAGACCCCTGAAAAATAATCTATTCCACTGGTCTCTTATCAAAACTGACACGAATAAAAGAAGAAGCACACCAGAATAGCACATGCTCGGCTGGAGGAGGATGATTTCTGTTGTTTGGTACAAGATAATTATTCTTTTATATATATTATAGTGATGCCTGCATGCTTGTTTATTTGTTGGCAAAATGACAAAAAAGACACATAAAGACACAAAATGACTAAAAAAAAGACACGAAATGACCAAAAAAGACACAAAATGACAAAAAAAGACACATAAAGACACAAAATGAGTTAAAAAAGACACAAAATGACAAAAAAGACACAAAATGACTAAAAAAAGACACAAAATGACAAAAAAGACACATGAAGACACAAAATGACCAAAAAAAGACACAAAATGACAAAAAAGACACATAAAGACACAAAATGACCAAAAAAAGACACAAAATGACAAAAAAGACACAAAATAACTAAAAAAAGACACAAAATGACAAAAAAGACACATGAAGACACAAAATGACCAAAAAAAAGACACAAAATGACAAAAAAGACACATAAAGACACAAAATGACTAAAAAAAAGACACAAAATGACAAAAAAAGACACAAAATGACAAAAAAAGACACTTAAAGACACAAAATGACTTAAAAAAGACACAAAATGACAAAAAAAGACACAAAATAACTAAAAAAAGACACAAAATGACAAAAAAGACACATGAAGACACAAAATGACCAAAAAAAAGACACAAAATGACAAAGAAGACACATAAAGACACAAAATGACCAAAAAAAGACACAAAATGACTAAAAAAAAGACACAAAATGACCAAATGACTAAATGAATTCTAACAGGAGCCGAGCCAACCCCCCCGAGACCCCTGAAAAATAATCTATTCCACTGGTCTCTTATCAAAACTGACACGAATAAAAGAAGAAGCACACCAGAATAGCACATGCTCGGCTGGAGGAGGATGATTTCTGTTGTTTGGTACAAAGATAATTATTCTTTTATATATATTATAATGATGCCTGCATGCTTGTTTATTTGTTGGGGTTTTGATGATTCTATAATCTTGGTTGCATTGTTTTCAGCCTTTTTGAGGATTTGAGGATGAAATCATTTATTTTCTGTTGGAATTTAACAGAATTTACATTTACATTATTAACTGGGACAGAACTTCAGTCTGACGGCCCAATAACCTGATGAAATGCATGTTTATACATGGAACCACTGCTTGCATTGCATAGATAGATAGATAGATAGATAGATAGATAGATAGATAGATAGATAGATAGAGAGATAGATAGATAGATAGATAGATAGATAGATAGATAGATAGATAGATAGATAGATAGATAGATAAATAGATAGATAGATAACTTCCTAGAGATCGTCCTATGTTGGAGGACTGGTGAGTGTTTACAGTGGCGGTTCTAGACCAGTTTTACTGTGGGGGCCAAGGAGGGGCCAGTGTTTAATCAGAGGGGCACATTAGCACATGAAAAAAATGGCAAAGATTATATTTAAGTATTCAAAATCTTTGAATGCCTTGAAAAAGACACAAAATGACCCAAAAAGACACAAAATGAGAAGACAGAATAACCAAAAAAAACCCACAGAAGACATAAAAATGACAAAAAAAGACACTAAATGACCATAAAAAGACACAAAATAACTAAAACAGACACAAAAAAGACACATAAATGACACCAATGACAAAAAAAGACACAAAATTAATAAAAAAGACACAACAAAAGACACAAAATTCCCCAAAAAAGACACAAAAAGACACAAATGACCAAAAAAAGACACGTAAAGACATGAAAAGGATTCAAAAATGGACAAAATAGCCCTATTAGACTCCATAGAGTTAAACTATTATACAATGTAACATTCTGGGTTCCTTTTGTGTACAATGAGAAGAATTTGTTCCGTTGTTCATTGTTAGAAATTGATAATTTTATTATTAATTTGACACAGGGGCCACAGCAGGAGATAGAGCATAGATAGATAGATAGATAGATAGATAGATAGATAGATAGATAGATAGATAGATAGATAGATAGATAGATAGATAGATAGATAGATAGAGAGATAGATAGATAGATAGATAGATAGATAGATAGATAGATTACAGTGTAGTAGCAGCATTACACACAGAGACAATAACAACACAATTACATAAAAAGAACAACCTAGGCATATTTCAAGCAATAACACATAAAAATACAATAAAATGTAATGTAAAAATAAAAATAAAGTGTCTAAAGAAGGAGTATGTATTAAGGAGTAGAATAGAATTCCAGTGCAGAATAAATATGAATATACAGTATAAAAATGTTGGTGCTATGAAACAAATAAGGTGAATATCGGGTCATATAGAGAAGTTTGTTGGTAATACTTAATATGAAGATCGTCAATATTTATAATAATTATCTGTGCAATACAGACTTTCTATAGAAAATCATGTGCAATAATTCAGTTTGTCACACTGTGACACATAAATACATATTTTTACATATCCCTGTTTACTTCAAAATTATGTCTATATTTCCATATTTCTATTTTATTCTATTTGTTCATATCTTTATTTGCTTTTTTTTTTACATGCATTTGTATTTTTACATTGTTCTATATTTATTGTAGCATGCTTTTTTACCTTTACCTTTCTTATTCTGATACTGTGACAGGTATGTTTCCACCTTTGGCTGCAGCTTCAAACATATTATATTACATTATATTAAATGTTCTTCTAGTTGCTGTTCAGTGAGCAGCTTGTTTCGTGACCACAAATAACTGATTCAAATTAAAGCTGCAAACAGCAAGAGTTGTCAAAACAGCATCAAATTCACAAAGTGGGATTGTGAAAGTGAGACACAGATGCTTTTTACTTTACCTAAATTAATTTCTAGTTGTAGGCTTGTGTCACACTGCCAAATCTGAATAATTTAGCTTATTTTAACCTTTTATTTACTTGCTGTTGCCATCGTGATGGTAATAATTTTTCCTTAATTGGATCATTTGTTTCCCTGTAGGGCTTCTCTTACCTTCAGTCAAGGGCCAGTAGATCTAATATATATTTCTTTTACCTGTTCCTAATCCTCTTCTGTACAAGCACACACAGGTTCCCAAAGGAATGAATGGACCTCTAGGTCAGTAGTTCTCAACCTTTTTGAGTCGCGACCCCCAATTTAACATGCATGTTGTCCGTGACCCCCACTCACTGAACACAATCTCACACGCACAGTTCAGATCACCCAAAAAAGAAACAAAATGACCAAAAAAGACACAAAATTACCAAAAAAACACAAAATGACCAAAAAAAACACAAAATGACCAAAAAAAGACACAAAATGACCCAAAAAAGACACAAAATGACCCAAAAAAGACACAAAATTACCAAAAAACACAAAATGACCAAAAAAACACAAAATGACCAAAAAAAGACACAAAATGACCCAAAAAAGACACAAAATGACCCAAAAAAGAAACAAAATTACCAAAAAGACACAAAATGACAAAAAAACACAAAAAAGCCCAAAAGGAGGAAACAAAATGACCAAAAAAAGACACAAATTGACCACAAAATGATCAAAAAAGACACAAAAATGACCAAAAAAACACAAATTGACCACAAAATGATCAAAAAAAGACACAAAATGACCAAAAAAGACACAAATTGACCACAAAATGATCAAAAAAGACACAAAATGACCAAAAAAGACACAAATTGACCACAAAATGATCAAAAAAAGACACAAAATGACCAAAAAAGACACAAATTGACCACAAAATGATAAAAAAAAGACACAAAATGACCAAATAACACACAAAATGACAAAAAAGAAGAAGCTGTATAACCACTCAAGGGCCAGTAGATCTAATATATATTATATATTTTAAACACACTCTTCATCACAATAATGTCAAACTATAATGGAACCTGCATCCAAATTCTGACGATAGGTGAACTGGTATTAGCTCGACTGCCAGAGAATATGATGCTGGAGTCAGTCATGTTGTTCTGTCAACAGAAAACTGCCGAATGGGAAAACATGTTGACATCAGCTTCTAGTTGTAATTACAAGTTGGATATATGGGATTTTGCTGGTGGGAGATATTATATTGTGCAAACCAAGGCAGTAAACATAGCGGCACCAATCACATTGGCAAACAAAGTCAATATAAGTTATATCTGAAACTTTACTTCTACAAACAAAAGATAATTGCTGTAGATCGTCATTTTAAAGGAGACATATAATGCTCATATTCAGGTTCATACTTGTATTTTGGATTTCTACAAGAACATGTTTACATGCTTTAATGTTGGAAAAAAATGTTTTTTTTCTTATACTGTCTGTCTAAATATATCTGCATTCCCTCTGTCTGAAATGCTAAATGATAGTGCCTGTCTCTTTAAGCCCAATCTGTGTTTTCATATTTGTACTGTATTAATACTGCAGCTAGACCTGCTTTTAAAAATAAAAATTACAAGGGAATCTGCCATGAAAGTTAAACTTTTTCAACATACCTGAGGCAAGAGTACGGAAGAGAGGATCACCCAAAAAAGAAACAAAATGACCTAAAAAAGGAAAGAAAATGACCAAAAAAGACACAAAATGACCAAAAAAGACACAAAATGACCAAAAAAAGACACAAAATGACCCAAAAAGAAACATGATTACCATAAAGACACAAAATGACAAAAAAACCCACAAAAAAAGCCCAAAAGGAGGAAACAAAATGACCAAAAAAGACACAAAATTACCAAAAAAGACACAAAATGACCAAAAAAAGACACAAAATGACAAAAAAACACAAAAAAAGCCCAAAAGGAGGAAACAAAATGACCAAAAAGACACAAATTGACCACAAAATGATCAAAAAAAGACACAAAATGGCCAAAAAGACACAAATTGACCACAAAATGATCAAAAAAAGACACAAAATGACCAAAAAAGACACAAAATGACCAAAAAAACCCACAAAATGACCAAAAAAGACACAAAATGACCCAAAAAAGAAACAAAATTACCAAAAAGACACAAAATGACAAAAAAAAACCCACAAAAAAAGCCCAAAAGGAGGAAACAAAATGACCAAAAAAAGACACAAAATGACCAAAAGACACAAAATCACAAAAAAAAAACACAAAAAAAAGCCCAAAAGGAGGAAACAAATGAGCAAAAAAGACACAAATTGACCACAAATGATTAAAAAAAAGACACAAAATTACCAAATAACACACAAAAAGACATTAAGTGACCAAAAGGACTAAAACACATGAACACATGAACACTTTAACACAGTGGAGACAGAGCTGACTTCCAAAATGATTTGGCGACCCCCAGAAATCATCTCGCGACCCCAATTGGGGTCCCGACCCCCAGGTTGAGAACAGCTGCTGTAGGTAACTTACATGTAAGGTGATAAATCCATATCTCCAGTGTATATTGATGTTTATGGAGCAGGAGGAGTGGACCGTTTAGTGAAATGTTGCATGATTACTGAGTGATTAAGTCTTTAAAACGGTCTAAAAACAGAAATTGTCATCAGTCTCTGCCACGTCGGGCTGCCAGAAAAGTGACGCTGCCTAACGCTGTCCAAGAAAAATAAAAAAAGGAGCCATGGTGGATCTCCTCGGGATGGATATTGCCTTTAAGACATAGCTGTCCAGCTGTGTCAGAGGTGCTTTGCTTTCAGATATAAGTGACGTTGAATCTGAACCCTCAGTCTGCCAAAATTACTTTCTGATGGAATCTTCAGCCCATAATAATCCCTTTCAGCCCAATAATCATCTCCATATAGCTCCCAGTGTGACTGAACCTAAACTGTCAGCATTCAATTAGGCAAAAAGATTCTGATCTCCCCTCGGCTCGGCTTGTTCAGGCTGAATAATACAGAATAATACAGCCGTCAGCCCTGAAGGTGAACGTGTGGATGGAGACCTATTGTCTGGAGGATTGACAGGCTTGATGCAACAGGCTGAAGAGAGGTTAACACACTCACATATACACACATACACACACACCACACACATACACACACATCAACACACTTAACAACTTAACTCTATGGAGTCTTGGGCTATTTTGTCCATTTTTGAATTCTTTTCATGTCTCTGTTAGTCATTTTGTGTCTTTTTGTGTCTTTTTTGTCATTTTGTGTCTTTTTTTGGTCATTTTGAGTCTTTTTTTAGTCATTTTGTGTCTTTTGGTGTCTTTTTTGTCATTTTGTGTCTTTTTTTTGTCATTTTGTGTCTTTTTTTTGTCATTTTGTGTCTTTTTTTAGTCATTTTGTGTCTTTTGGTGTCTTTTTGTCATTTTGTGTCTTTTTTTGGTCATTTTTGTGTCTTTTTTGGTCATTTGTGTCTTTTTTTTGTCCTTTAGTCCAACATAAAATGTGATTTGAATCTTTTTTTTACTTTCAAAACACTATCATGCTCAATAAAGAATTTTAAATGTTGCAAATGTGCATTAATTTCAGAGTACACTGAGACATTAAACTGCATCATTTTCAATTAAATTCTGATAATTGCTGTAGATCGTCATTTTAAAGGAGACATATAATGCTCATATTCAGGTTCAGGACTCATATGTGTCTTTTTTTGGTCATTTTGTGTTTTGCACAAAATGACCAAAAAAAGACACAAAATGACCCAAAAAAGAAACAAAATGACAAAAAAACACACAAAAAAAGCCCAAAAGGAGGAAACAAAATGACCAAAAAGACACAAATTGACCACAAAATGATTAAAAAAAGACACAAAATGACCAAAAAAAGACACAAATTGACCACAAAATGAT